>NC_091455.1:167155697-167755697 GCF_027789765.1 Dendropsophus ebraccatus
AAGCACAAAATAACTAAAGCCACCAATACCGTAAATAACTCCCAGCAGTTATCAATATTCTTTTCAACATCCCTTCTTGAACCTAAGAGGAGTGGCATGGCTTGGCACATCGCCTAATGGCCACACCACCTATGGAAGCCATGACCCCTCACAAACCCGCATCAGCCTCTGGATTAGGTTTGGGCCCACCAAGATTTCCATTATTGACTTTAGTTTTCCGATGCTGACACTGATGCTCATGTACCAATACCTTCTCTGTAGTTTTGGTATCGAGGCCAGGACCGACACACTCTAAGCAGCCCCTATTGGAAAGGAAAGCACGATTTAATCCCAGACTGGATTAAGCCCCCAGCTGACACCCCACCCCATTCCTAAGGACCGAGAAACCAGAAGCGAGTCAATGGACCTCTATCTTAAGGAATGAAACAGGGCTCACATCTGCTCCTACACACTCAGGAATTTTATTTTTAGTTCATTCTATGGATTGTAAGCTCTACCGAGCAGAGCTCTCACTTCTCATGTTTGAGTTAAGGTTTAAAAGTGTTCCTCTTTAAGGTCTTTTCTTTCTATCTATGAAGCCCCAGATTTGTAAAGTGCTGCGGGATATTTCATCACTATCTAAATCATATTGTTATTATTATTGACATTTTTTCTAGATTTTTATATTGTGTTTTACATGTACAGGTTTTTAAAAGTCAGGAAAAGATTTGAATAAAGGAGAAGTCTCAGTCTTACTGTATATGTATCCTATATTTATGATCTGTCCCTGTCTTTGCATTCATAATAACAATTAAAAACTGACTGTGTGAACACAACCCTGCATGTCTAACCTAAAGCTTTATTTCAAAAGCAAACCCACTAACCACGATGACCCAATAATTTAACAATGGATCCAAAGTTAAGAAAAGCAATGGGCCTCGAAAAACCACACCTTTGTTATAGGCTTTGATGCTTGGCCCTCAACGGACTAAAGCCACACCTATAGCGGAAATAAAATGCAACATACAATGTTGTCAACCTCCCAGTTTTCTACCCAAGAGGAGGGCCGTGACTGGGCACACTAGTGCCTTTCCGAAGCACCAAAGTCAGAAATTTTAGACTTATCTTTCCTTTCAATGCTTACATAATCCCTGAGATATGTAATTATGGCCCTTGAGTGCCATAGATATTAGTGCCTATAGCATGTATCAGAACACGTTATCATGGCTTTGTCTTTTTACAGGTGACCGATGCCCAGTGAGATGATCAGCAAGATGGGCACCCCTGCCAGCTGCAAGAAAGCAATGGAAAGACAGGTAATTAATATTTATATTAATTACTGATAACACTTAGGCTAGATGTGAGTTCTAGACCTGCAGAGATTTCACAGTCTCTACTTGATGCATGATGATATACACCCTCTTGCTATGTATATCTTCTATAGGCATTTCTATTGTAACACTTCTCTAAGGTACAAAGAGGGGGACATTTCTGCTCTCTACTCTTTTTTTTCTACTGGCAGGAATCCGCCTTTGTTTGTTTCGGATAGAATAGACATAGATAACCAGAGAGTTGAAAAAATAGACTGTGGCCTGACTGACCGCAGCATTCATGACCTTTGCCATGGCCCTACACAACTTGGAGCCCTCTGGATTAGTTTTGCCCACTGAAATAATCCCCATGATGACTATGATGATATGCCAATATGACACCTCCATTCAAGTTTGTATAGAACTTAGCAATGCTACTGTTCAGCAGCCAGGTGCTGATTCCATCTTGGAATCAAGTCTCCAGTGCTGACTGTTTGTCTACGCAGCAATGCCCTTAGTAGACTCTCTATCAACTTCTAGGACCGGAATATCCGGGCAGCTCATATTCTAAAGGAATATGTAAGCGTAACCGCTAGTATAATTTCCTGACATGGAGCTGACACATTTCCCAAGTGCCAAAAAAAATGATAGCAGGCCAATGGACCTCTATCTTGATGATGAAAAAGGACTCGCCTTTACTGCATTTATTAGACAGAAGAGCGAGATGTGCCAAAGGACATCCTCCAAATCCAATGAGGCAAAGGACCACTTTTTAGGTGCCACAGTTTCACCTAGATGAAAAAGCCGAACAAGGCAGTCAGGAATGTTGTCTTTGTCAAGCAAGTTAAAGATAAAGAATTAACAGCAAAAACACACAACACTTATTTATTCGGTGTTGCGGCTTTTTGGTTCTTTCTTAAAGGTAAGCACAAAACTAACTAAAGCCACCAATACCGTAATAACTCCAGCAGTTCAATATCTGTCAACTCGTCCCTTCTTGAACCTAAGAGGAGTGGCATGCTTGGCAACTCGCCTAATGGCCAACACCACCTAAGGAAGCCATGACCCCTCACAACCCGCAGCCTTCTGGATTAGGTTTGGCCCACCAAGATTCCATTATGGACTTATTTTCCCGATGCTGACTGGATGCTCACGTACCAATACCTTCTCTGTAGTTTTTGGTATCAGGCCTAGACCGACACCTCGAAGCAGCCCCTATTGGAAGGAAGCAGCGTTTAATCCCCAAGGATTAAGACCCCCAGCTGACCCCCATCCTAAGGACCGAAGGAAACCAGAAGCGAGTCATGGACCTCTATCTTAAGGATGAACAGGGCTCACCTCTGCTCCTACACTCTCAGGAATTTAATTTTATAGTTCATTCTATGGATTGTAAACTCTACCGAGCAGAGTCTCTCTCACTTCTCATGTTTGAGTTAAGGTTTAAAAGTGTTCCTATTTAAGGTCTTTTCTTTCTATCTATGAACCCAGAGTTTTAAAGTGCTGGGGATCTTTCATCACTATCTAAATCATATTGTTTATTATTTTGACATTTTTTCTAGATTTTTATATTTGTTGTTTACATGACTACAGGTTTTAAAAAGTCAGGAAAGATTTGAGATAAAGGAGAAGTCTCAGTCTTTACTGTATATGTATCCTATATTATATGATCTTCGCCTTCCCTGTCTTTGCATTCAATAATAACAATTAAAAACCTGACTGTGTGAACACCAACCCTGCATGTCTAACCTAAAGCTTTATGTTCAAAAGCAACCCACGAACCCATGACTCCCAATAATTTAACAATTGATCCAAGGTTAAAGAAAAGCAATTGGCCTCGAAAACCACACCTTTGTTATAGGCTTTGATGCTTCTCTGCCTCAACGACTAAAGCCACCTATAGCGGAAATAAAATGCAACAATACAATGTTGTCACCCTCCAGCCTTCTAGTTTTACTACCAGACCCAAGAGGGCCGTGACTGGGCACATAGTGCCTGTTCCGAAGCACCAAAGTCAGAAATTTTTAGACTTATCTTTCCCTTTCAATGCGTACATAATCCCTGAGATATGTAATTATGGCCCTTGAGTGCCATAGATATTAGTGCCTATAGCATGTATCAAGAACACATTATCATGGCTTTGTCTTTTTACAGTGACCCGATGCCCAGTGAGATGATCAGCAATGGGCACCCCTGCTAGCTGCAAGAAAGCAATGGAAAGACAGGTAATTAATATTTATATTAATTACTGATAACCTTAGGCTAGATGTGAGTTTCTAGACCTGCAGAGATGTCACAGTCTCTACTTGATGCATGATGATATACGTCCTCTTGATATGTGTATCTTCTATAGGCATTTCTATTGTAACAGTTCTTAAGGTACAAAGAGGAGGGGACTTTCTGCTCTCTACTCCTTTTTTTATTCTACCTGGCAGGAATCCGCCTTTGTTTGTTTCGGATAGAATAGACATAGATAACCAGAGAGTTAAGAAAAATAGACTGTGGACTGACTGACCGCAGCATTCATGCACTTTGCCATGGCCCTACACAACTTGGAGCCCTCTGGATTAGTTTTTGCCCACTGAATAATCCCCATGATGACTATGATGATATGTCAATATGACACCTCCATTCAAGGTTTGTATAGACTTAGCAATGCTACTGTTCAGCCAGTTGCTGATTCCATCCTGGAATCAAGTCTCCAGTGCTGACTGTTGTCTACGCAGCAATGCCCTTAGTAGACTCTCTATCAACTTCTAGGACCGGAATATCCCGGGCAGCTCATATTCTAAAGAATATAAAGCGTAACCGCTAGTATAATTTCCAAACATGGAGCTGACACATTTCCAAGTGCCAAAGAAAAATTGAGCAGGCAATGGACCTCTATCTTGATGAATGAAAAAGGACGCGCCTTTACTGCATTATAGACAGAAGAGCGAGATGTGCCAAAAAGGACATCCTCCAAGTCCAATGAGGCAAAGGACCACTTTTTAGGTGCCACAGATTCACCTAGATGAAAAAGCCGACAAAGGCAGTCAGTAATGTTTCTTTGTCAAGCAAAGTTAAAGATAAAGAATTAACAGCAAAATCACCACACCTTTATTCGTGTTTCGGCTTTTGGTTCTTTTCTTAAAAGGTAAGCACAAAATAACTAAAGCCACCAATACCGTAAATAACTCCAGCAGTTCAATATCTTTCAACATCCCTTCTTGAACCTAAGAGGAGTGGCATGGCTTGGCACATCGCCTAATGGCCACACCACCTAAGGAAGCCATGACCCCTCACAACCCGCAGCCTTCTGGATTAGGTTTGGCCCACCAAGATTCCATTATGGACTTTAGTTTTCGATGCGACTGATGCTCACGTACCAATACCTTCTCTGTAGTTTTGGTATCGAGGCTAGGACCGACACCTCTGAAGCAGCCCCTATTGGAAAGGAAAGCAGCGTTTAATCCCCAGGGATTAAGACCCCCAGCTGACCCCCATTCCTAAGACCGAAGGAAACCAGAAGCGAGTCAATGGACCTCTATCTTAAGAATGAAACAGGGCTCACCTCTGCTCCTACACACTCAGGAATTTATTTTTAGTTCATTCTATGGATTGTAAGCTCTACCGAGCAGAGCTCTCACTTCTCATGTTTGAGTTAAGGTTTAAAAGTGTTCCTCTTTAAGGTCTTTTCTTTCTATCTATGAAGCCCCAGATTTGTAAAGTGCTGCGGGATATTTCATCACTATCTAAATCATATTGTTATTATTATTGACATTTTTTCTAGATTTTTATATTGTTTTACATGTACAGGTTTTTAAAAAGTCAGGAAAAGATTTGAATAAAGGAGAAGTCTCAGTCCTTACAGTATATGTATCCTATATTTATGATCTGTCCCTGTCTTTGCATTCAATATAACAATTAAAAACCTGACTGTGTGAACACAACCCTGCATGTCTAACCTAAAGCTTTATGTTCAAAAGAAACCCACTAATCCACGATGACCCAATAATTTAACAATGGATCCAAAGTTAAAGAAAAGCAATGGGCCTCGAAAACCACACTTTGTTTATAGGCTTTGATGCTTGGCCCTCAACGACTAAAGCCACCTATAGCGGAAATAAAATGCAACAATACAATGTTGTCACCCTCCAGTTTCTACCCAAGAGGAGGGCCGTGACTGGGCACACTAGTGCCTGTTCCGAAGCACCAAAGTCAGAAATTTTAGACTTATCTTTCCCTTTCAATGCTTACATAATCCCTGAGATATGTAATTATGGCCCTTGAGTGCCATAGATATTAGTGCCTATAGCATGTATCAAGAACACGTTATCATGGCTTTGTCTTTTTACAGGTGACCGATGCCCAGTGAGATGATCAGCAAGATGGGCACCCCTGCCAGCTGCAAGAAAGCAATGGAAAGACAGGTAATTAATATTTATATTAATTACTGATAACACTTAGGCTAGATGTGAGTTCTAGACCTGCAGAGATGTCACAGTCTCTACTTGATGCATGATGATATACGTCCTCTTGCTATGTGTATCTTCTATAGGCATTTCTATTGTAACAGTTCTCTTAGGTACAAAGAGGAGGGACATTTCTGCTCTCTACTCTTTTTTTTCTACTGGCAGGAATCCGCCTTTGTTTGTTTCGGATAGAATAGACATAGATAACCAGAGAGTTAAGAAAAATAGACTGTGGACTGACTGACCGCAGCATTCATGCCTTTGCCATGGCCCTACACAACTTGGAGCCCTCTGGATTAGTTTTTGCCCACTGAAATAATCCCCATGATGACTATGATGATATGCCAATATGACACCTCCATTCAAGGTTTGTATAGACTTAGCAATGCTACTGTTCAGCCAGTTCCTGATTCCATCTTGGAATCAAGTCTCCAGTGCTGACTGTTGTCTACGCAGCAATGCCCTTAGTAGACTCTCTATCAACTTCTAGGACCGGAATATCCCGGGCAGCTCATATTCTAAAGGAATATGAAGCGTAACCGCTAGTATAATTTCCAGACATGGAGCTGACACATTTCCCAAGTGCAAAGAAAAATGATAGCAGGCCAATGGACCTCTATCTTGATGAATGAAAAAGGACTCGCCTTTACTGCATTTATTAGACAGAAGAGCGAGATGTGCCAAAAGGACATCCTCCAAGTCCAATGAGGCAAAGGACCACTTTTTAGGTGCCACAGTTTCACCTAGATGAAAAAGCCGAACAAGGCAGTCAGGAATGTTGTCTTTGTCAAGCAAAGTTAAAGATAAAGAATTAACAGCAAAAACACACCTTATTATCGGTGTTGCGGCTTTTGTTTTTTCTTAAAAGGTAAGCACAAAATAACTAAAGCCACCAATACCGTAAATAACTCCAGCAGTTCAATATCTTTCACATCCCTTCTTGAACCTAAGAGGAGTGGCATGGCTTGGCACATCGCCTAATGGCCACACCACCTAAGGAAGCCATGACCCCTCACAACCCGCAGCCTTCTGGATTAGGTTTGGCCCACCAAGATTCCATTATGGACTTTAGTTTCCGATGCTGACTGATGCTCACGTACCAATACCTTCTCTGTAGTTTTGGTATCGAGGCCTAGGACCGACACCTCTGAAGCAGCCCTATATGGAAAGGAAAGCAGCGTTAAATCCCCAGGATTAAGACCCCCAGCTGACCCCCATTCCTAAGGACCGAAGGAAACCAGAAGCGAGTCAGTGGACCTCTATCTTAAGGAATGAAACAGGGCTCACCCTCTGCTCCTACACACTCAGGAATTTATTTTAGTTCATTCTATTGATTGTAAGCTCTACCGAGCAGAGCTCTCACTTCTCATGTTTGAGTTAAGGTTTAAAAGTGTTCCTATTTAAGGTCTTTTCTTTCTATCTATGAAGCCCCAGATTTGTAAAGTGCTGCGGGATATTTCATCACTATCTAAATCATATTGTTATTATTATTGACATTTTTTCTAGATTTTTATATTGTGTTTACATGTACAGGTTTTTAAAAGTCAGGAAAAGATTTGAATAAAGGAGAAGTCTCAGTCTTTACTGTATATGTATCCTATATTTATGATCTGTCCCTGTCTTTGCATTCAATAATAACAATTAAAAACCTGACTGTGTGAACACAACCCTGCATGTCTAACCTAAAGCTTTATGTTCAAAAGCAAACCCACTAACCACGATGACCCAATAATTTAACAATGGATCCAAAGTTAAAGAAAAGCAATGGCCTCGAACCACACCTTTGTTATAGGCTTTGATGCTTGGCCCTCAACGACTAAAGCCACCTATAGCGGAAATAAAATGCAACAATACAATGTTGTCACCCTTCCAGTTTCTACCCAAGAGGAGGGCCGTGACTGGGCACACTAGTGCCTGTTCCGAAGCACCAAAGTCAGAAATTTTAGACTTATCTTTCCTTTCAATGCTTACATAATCCCTGAGATATGTAATTATGGCCCTTGAGTGCCATAGATATTAGTGCCTATAGCATGTATCAAGAACACGTTATCATGGCTTTGTCTTTTTACAGGTGACCGATGCCCAGTGAGATGATCAGCAAGATGGGCACCCCTGCTAGCTGCAAGAAAGCAATGGAAAGACAGGTAATTAATATTTATATTATTACTGATAACACTTAGGCTAGATGTCAGTTCTAGACCTGCAGAGATGTCACAGTCTCTACTTGATGCATGATGATATACGTCCTCTTGCTATGTTATATCTTCTATAGGCATTTCTATTGTAACACTTCTCTAAGGTACAAAGAGGAGGGACATTTCTGCTCTCTACTCTTTTTTTTCTACTGGCAGGAATCCGCCTTTGTTTGTTTCGGATAGAATAGACATAGATAACCAGAGAGTTAAGAAAAATAGACTGTGGACTGACTGACCGCAGCATTCATGCCCTTTGCCATGGCCCTACACAACTTGGAGCCCTCTGGATTAGTTTTTGCCCACTGAAATAATCCCCATGATGACTATGATGATATGCCATTGACACCTCCATTCAAGGTTTGTATAGACTTAGCAATGCTACTGTTCAGCCAGTTGCTGATTCCATCTTGGAATCAAGTCTCCAGTGCTGACTGTTGTCTACGCAGCAATGCCCTTAGTAGACTCTCTATCAACTTCTAGGACCGGAATATCCCGGGCAGCTCATATTCTAAAGGAATATGAAGCGTAACCGCTAGTATAATTTCCAGACATGGAGCTGACACATTTCCCAAGTGCCAAAGAAAAATGATAGCAGGCCAATGGACCTCTATCTTGATGAATGAAAAAGGACTCGCCTTTACTGCATTTATTAGACAGAAGAGCGAGATGTGCCAAAAAGGACATCCTCCAAGTCCAATGAGGCAAAGGACCACTTTTTAGGTGCCACAGTTTCACCTAGATGAAAAAGCCGAACAAGGCAGTCAGGAATGTTGTCTTTGTCAAGCAAAGTTAAAGATAAAGAATTAACAGCAAAAACCACACCTTTATTATCGGTGTTGCGGCTTTTGCACCTTTTCTTAAAAGGTAAGCACAAAATAACTAAAGCCACCAATACCGTAAATAACTCCAGCAGTTCAATATCTTTCAACATCCCTTCTTGAACCTAAGAGGAGTGGCATGGCTTGGCACATCGCCTAATGGCCACACCACCTATGGAAGCCATGACCCCTCACAACCCGCAGCCTTCTGGATTAGGTTTGGCCCACCAAGATTCCATTATGGACTTTAGTTTTCGATGCTGACTGATGCTCACGTACCAATACCTTCTCTGTAGTTTTGGTATCGAGGCCTAGGACCGACACCTCTGAAGCAGCCCCTATTGGAAAGGAAAGCAGCGTTTAATCCCAAGGATTAAGACCCCCAGCTGACCCCCATTCCTAAGGACCGAAGGAAACCAGAAGCGAGTCAATGGACCTCTATCTTAAGGAATGAAACAGGGCTCACCTCTGCTCCTACACACTCAGGAATTTAATTTTTAGTTCATTCTATGATTGTAAGCTCTACCGAGCAGAGCTCTCACTTCTCATGTTTGAGTTAAGGTTAAAAGTGTTCCTCTTTAAGGTCTTTTCTTTCTATCTATGAAGCCCCAGATTTGTAAAGTGCTGCGGGATATTTCATCACTATCTAAATCATATTGTTATTATTATTGACATTTTTTCTAGATTTTTATATTGTGTTTACATGTACAGGTTTTTAAAAAGTCAGGAAAAGATTTGAATAAAGGAGAAGTCTCAGTCTTTACTGTATATGTATCCTATATTTATGATCTGTCCCTGTCTTTGCATTCATAATAACAATTAAAAAACCTGACTGTGTGAACACAACCCTGCATGTCTAACCTAAAGCTTTATGTTCAAAAGAAACCCACTAACCCACGATGACCCAATAATTTAACAATGGATCCAAAGTTAAAGAAAAGCAATGGCCCGAAAACCACACCTTTGTTATAGGCTTTGATGCTTGGCCCTCAACGACTAAAGCCACCTATAGCGGAAATAAAATGCAACAATACAATGTTGTCACCCTCCCTTTCTACCCAAGAGGAGGGCCGTGACTGGGCACACTAGTGCCTGTTCCGAAGCACCAAAGTCAGAAATTTTAGACTTATCTTTCCCTTTCAATGCTTACATAATCCCTGAGATATGTAATTATGGCCCTTGAGTGCCATAGATATTAGTGCCTATAGCATGTATCAAGAACACGTTATCATGGCTTTGTCTTTTTACAGGTGACCGATGCCCAGTGAGATGATCAGCAAGATGGTTACCCCTGCCAGCTGCATAAAGCAATGAAAGACAGGTAATTAATATTTATATTAATTACTGATAACACTTAGGCTAGATGTGAGTTCTAGACCTGCAGAGATGTCACAGTCTCTACTTGATGCATGATGATATACGTCCTCTTGCTATGTATATCTTCTATAGGCATTTCTATTGTAACAGTTCTTTAAGGTACAAAGAGGAGGGACATTTCTGCTCTCTACTCTTTTTTTTTCTACTGGCAGGAATCCGCCTTTGTTTGTTTCGGATAGAATAGACATAGATAACCAGAGAGTTAAGAAAAATAGACTGTGGACTGACTGACCGCAGCATTCATGCCCTTTGCCATGGCCCTACACAACTTGGAGCCCTCTGGATTAGTTTTTGCCCACTGAAATAATCCCCATGATGACTATGATGATATGTCAATATGACACCTCCATTCAAGGTTTGTATAGACTTAGCAATGCTACTGTTCAGCCAGTTGCTGATTCCATCTTGGAATCAAGTCTCCAGTGCTGACTGTTGTCTACGCAGCAATGCCCTTAGTAGACTCTCTATCAACTTCTAGGACCGGAATATCCCGGGCAGCTCATATTCTAAAGGAATATGAAGCGTAACCGCTAGTATAATTTCCAGACATAGAGCTGACACATTTCCCAAGTGCCAAAGAAAAATGATAGCAGGCCAATGGACCTCTATCTTGATGAATGAAAAAGGACTCGCCTTTACTGCATTTATTAGACAGAAGAGCGAGATGTGCCAAAAAGGACATCCTCCAAGTCCAATGAGGCAAAGGACCACTTTTTAGGTGCCACAGATTCACCTAGATGAAAAAGCCGAACAAGGCAGTCAGGAATGTTGTCTTTGTCAAGCAAAGTTAAAGATAAAGAATTAACAGCAAAAACCACACCTTTATTATCGGTGTTGCGGCTTTTGTTTTTTTTCTTAAAAGGTAAGCACAAAATAACTAAAGCCACCAATACCGTAAATAACTCCAGCAGTTCAATATCTTTCAACATCCCTTCTTGAACCTAAGAGGAGTGGCATGGCTTGGCACATCGCCTAATGCCACACCCCTAAGGAAGCCATGACCCCTCACAACCCGCAGCCTTCTGGATTAGGTTTGGCCCACCAAGATTCCATTATGGACTTTAGTTTTCGATGCTGACTGATGCTCACGTACCAATACCTTCTCTGTAGTTTTGGTATCGAGGCCTAGGACCGACACCTCTGAAGCAGCCCCTATTGGAAAGGAAAGCAGCGTTTAATCCCCAGGGGGATAAGACCCCCAGCTGACCCCCATTCCTAAGGACCGAAGGAACCAGAAGCGAGTCAAGTGGACCTCTATCTTAAGGAATGAAACAGGGCTCACCTCTGCTCCTACACACTCAGGAATTTAATTTTTAGTTCATTCTATGATTGTAAGCTCTACCGAGCAGAGCTCTCACTTCTCATGTTTGAGTTAAGGTTTAAAAGTGTTCCTCTTTAAGGTCTTTTCTTTCTATCTATGAAGCCCCAGATTTGTAAAGTGCTGCGGGATATTTCATCACTATCTAAATCATATTGTTATTATTATTGACATTTTTTCTAGATTTTTATATTGTGTTTACATGTACAGGTTTTTAAAAAGTCAGGAAAAGATTTGAATAAAGGAGTCTCAGTCTTTACTGTATATGTATCCTATATTTATGATCTGTCCCTGTCTTTGCATTCAAAATAACAATTAAAAACCTGACTGTGTGAACACAACCCTGCATGTCTAACCTAAAGCTTTATGTTCAAAAGCAAACCCACTAACCACGATGACCCAATAATTTAACAATGGATCCAAGTTAAAGAAAAGCAATGGGCCTCGAAAACCACACCTTTGTTATAGGCTTTGATGCTTGGCCCTCAACGACTAAAGCCACCTATAGCGGAAATAAAATGCAACAATACAATGTTGTCACCCTCCCAGTTTCTACCCAAGAGGAGGGCCGTGAATGGGCACACTAGTGCCTGTTCCGAAGCACCAAAGTCAGAAATTTTAGACTTATCTTTCCCTTTCAATGCTTACATAATCCCTGAGATATGTAATTATGGCCCTTGAGTGCCATAGATATTAGTGCCTATAGCATGTATCAAGAACACGTTATCATGGCTTTGTCTTTTTACAGGTGACCGATGCCCAGTGAGATGATCAGCAAGATGGTTACCCCTGCCAGCTGCAAGAAAGCAATAGAAAGACAGGTAATTAATATTTATATTAATTACTGATAACACTTAGGCTAGATGTGAGTTCTAGACCTGCAGAGATGTCACAGTCTCTACTTGATGCATGATGATATACGTCCTCTTGATATGTGTATCTTCTATAGGCATTTCTATTGTAACACTTCTCTAAGGTACAAAGAGGAGGGACATTTCTGCTCTCTACTCTTTTTTTTCTACTGGCAGGAATCCGCCTTTGTTTGTTTCGGATAGAATAGACATAGACATAACCAGAGAGTTAAGAAAAATAGACTGTGGACTGACTGACCGCAGCATTCATGCACTTTGCCATGGCCCTACACAACTTGGAGCCCTCTGGATTAGTTTTTGCCCACTGAAATAATCCCCATGATGACTATGATGATATGCCAATATGACACCTCCATTCAAGGTTTGTATAGACTTAGCAATGCTACTGTTCAGCCAGTTCCTGATTCCATCTTGGAATCAAGTCTCCAGTGCTGACTGTTGTCTACGCAGCAATGCCCTTAGTAGACTCTCTATCAACTTCTAGGACCGGAATATCCCGGGCAGCTCATATTCTAAAGGAATATGAAGCGTAACCGCTAGTATAATTTCCAGACATGGAGCTGACACATTTCCCAGTGCCAAAGAAAAATGATAGCAGGCCAATGGACCTCTATCTTGATGAATGAAAAAGGACTGGCCTTTACTGCATTTATTAGACAGAAGAGCGAGATGTGCCAAAAAGGACATCCTCCAAGTCCAATGAGGCAAAGGACCACTTTTTAGGTGCCACAGTTTCACCTAGATGAAAAAGCCGAACAAGGCAGTCAGGAATGTTGTCTTTGTCAAGCAAAGTTAAAGATAAAGAATTAACAGCAAAAACCACACCTTTATTATCGGTGTTGCGGCTTTTGCACCTTTTCTTAAAAGGTAAGACACAAAATAACTAAAGCCACCAATACCGTAAATAACACTCCAGCAGTTCATTAGCTTTCAACATCCCTTCTTGAACCTAAGAGGAGTGGTCATGGCTTGGCACATCGCCTAATGGGCCACACCACCTAAGGAAGCCATGACCCCTCACAACCCGCAGCCTTCTGGATTAGGTTGGCCCACCAAGATTCCATTATGGACTTTAGTTTACGAGTGCTGACTGCTGCTCACGTACCAATACCTTCTCTTAGTTTTGGTATCGAGGCCTAGGACCGACACTCTGAAGCAGCCCCTATTGGAAAGGAAAGCAGCGTTTAATCCCAGCTGGGGATTAAGACCCCCAGCTGACCCCCATTCCTAAGGACCAGAAGGAAACCAGAAGCCGAGTCAGTGGACCTCTATCTTAAGGAATGAAACAGGGCTCACCTCTGCTCCTACACACTCAGGAATTTAATTTTTAGGTTCATTCTATTGATTGTAAACTCTACAGAGCAGAGCTCTCACTTCTCATGTTTGAGTTAAGGTTTAAAAAGTGTTCCTATTTAAGGTATTTTCTTTCTATCTATGAAGCCCCAGATTTGTAAAGTGCTGCGGGATATTTCATCACTATCTAATCATATTGTTATTATTATTGACATTTTTTCTAGATTTTATATTGTGTTTACATGTACAGGTTTTTAAAAAGTCAGGAAAAGATTTGAATAAAGGAGAAGTCTCAGTCTTTACTGTATATGTATCCTATATTATGATCTGTCCCTGTCTTTGCATTCAATAATAACAATTAAAAACCTGACTGTGTGAACACAACCCTGCATGTCTAACCTAAAGCTTTATGTTCAAAAGAAAACCCACTAATCCACGATGACCCAATAATTTAACAATGGATCCAAAGTTAAAGAAAAGCAATGGGCCTCGAAAACCACACCCTTTGTTATAGGCTTTGATGCTTGGCCCTCAACGACTAAAGCCACCTATAGCGGAAATAAAATGCAACAATACAATGTTGTCACCCTTCCCAGTTTCTACCCAAGAGGAGGAGCCGTGACTGGGCACACTAGTGCCTGTTCCGAAGCACCAAAGTCAGAAAATTTTAGACTTATCTTTCCCTTTCAATGCTTACATAATCCCTGAGATATGTAATTATGGCCCTTGAGTGCCATAGATATTAGTGCCTATAGCATGTATCAAGAACACGTTATCATGGCTTTGTCTTTTTTACAGGTGACCGATGCCCAGTGAGATGATCAGCAAGATGGCCACCCCTGCCAGCTGCAAGAAAGCAATGGAAAGACAGGTAATTAATATTTATATTAATTACTGATAACTACTTAGGCTAGTATGTGAGTTCTAGACCTGCAGAGATGTCACAGTCTCTACTTGATGCATGATGATATACGTCCTCTTGATATGTGTATCTTCTATAGGCATTTCTATTGTAACAGTTCTTTAAGGTACAAAGAGGAGGGACATTTCTGCTCTCTACTCTTTTTTTTCTACTGGCAGGAATCCGCCTTTGTTTGTTTCGGATAGAATAGACATAGATAACCAGAGAGTTAGAAAAATAGACTGTGGACTGACTGACCGCAGCATTCATGCACTTTGCCATGGCCCTACACAACTTGGAGCCCTCTGGATTAGTTTTTGCCCACTGAAATAATCCCCAATGATGACTATGATGATATGCCAATATGACACCTCCATTCAAGGTTTGTATAGACTTAGCAATGCTACTGTTCAGCCAGTTCCTGATTCCATCTTGGAATCAAGTCTCCAGTGCTGACTGTTGTCTACGCAGCAATGCCCTTAGTAGACTCTCTATCAACTTCTAGGACCGGAATATCCCGGGCAGCTCATATTCTAAAGAATATGAAGCGTAACCGCTAGTATAATTTCCAGACATGGAGCTGACACATTTCCCAAGTGCCAAAGAAAAAATGATAGCAGGCCAATGACCTCTATCTTGATGAATGAAAAAGGACTCGCCTTTACTGCATTTATTAGACAGAAGAGCGAGATGAGCCAAAAAGGACATCCTCCAGTCCAATGAGGCAAAGGACCACTTTTTAGGTGCCACAGATTCACCTAGATGAAAAAGCCGAACAAGGCAGTCAGGAATGTTGTCTTTGTCAAGCAAAGTTAAAGATAAAGAATTAACAGCAAAAACCACACCTTTATTATCGGTGTTGCGGCTTTTGGTTCTTTTCTTAAAAGGTAAGCACAAAATAACTAAAGCCACCAATACCGTAAATAACTCCAGCAGTTCATTATCTTTCAACATCCCTTCTTGAACCTAAGAGGAGTGGCATGGCTTGGCACATCGCCTAATGGCCACACCACCTAAGGAAGCCATGACCCCTCACAACCCGCAGCCTTCTGGATTAGGTTTGGCCCACCAAGATTCCATTATGGACTTTAGTTTACGATGCTGACTGATGCTCACGTACCAATACCTTCTCTGTAGTTTTGGTATCGAGGCCTAGGACCGACACCTCTGAAGCAGCCCCTATTGGAAAGGAAAGCAGCGTTAATCCCCAGCTGGGGATTAAGACCCCCAGCTGACCCCCATTCCTAAGGACCGAAGGAAACCAGAAGCGAGTCAGTGGACCTCTATCTTAAGGAATGAAACAGGGCTCACCTCTGCTCCTACACACTCAGGAATTTAATTTTTAGTTCATTCTATTGAGTGTAAACTCTACAGCGGCAGAGCTCTCACTTCTCATGTTTGAGTTAAGGTTTAAAAAGTGTTCCTATTTAAGGTCTTTTCTTTCTATCTATGAGCCCCAGATTTGTAAAGTGCTGCGGGATATTTCATCACTATCTAAATCATATTGGTTATTATTATTGACATTTTTTCTAGATTTTTATATTGTGTTTACATGTACAGGTTTTTAAAAAGTCAGGAAAAGATTTGAATAAAGGAGAAGTCTCAGTCCTTTACTGTATTGTATCCTATATTTATGATCTGTCCCTGTCTTTGCATTCAATAATAACAATTAAAAACCTGACTGTGTGAACACAACCCTGCATGTCTAACCTAAAGCTTTATGTTCAAAAGAAAACCCACTAATCCACGATGACCCAATAATTTAACAATGGATCCAAAGTTAAAGAAAGCAATGGGCCTCGAAAACCACACCTTTGTTATAGGCTTTGATGCTTGGCCCTCAACGACTAAAGCCACCTATAGCGGAAATAAAATGCAACAATACAATGTTGTCACCCTCCCAGTTTCTACCCAAGAGGAGGGCCGTGACTGGGCACACTAGTGCCTGTTCCGAAGCACCAAAGTCAGAAATTTTAGACTTATCTTTCCCTTTCAATGCTTACATAATCCCTGAGATATGTAATTATGGCCCTTGAGTGCATAGATATTAGTGCCTATAGCATGTATCAAGAACACGTTATCATGGCTTTGTCTTTTTACAGGTGACCGATGCCCAGTGAGATGATCAGCAAGATGGCCACCCCTGCCAGAGCTGCAAGAAAGCAATGGAAAGACAGGTAATTAATATTTATATTAATTACTGATAATACTTAGGCTAGATGTTGAGTTCTAGACCTGCAGAGATGTCACAGTCTCTACTTGATGCATGTTGATATACGTCCTCTTGATATGTGTATCTTCTATAGGCATTTCTATTGTAACAGTTCTTTAAGGTACAAAGAGGAGGGACATTTCTGCTCTCTACTCTTTTTTTTCTACTGGCAGGAATCCGCCTTTGTTTGTTTCGGATAGAATAGACATAGATAACCAGAGAGTTAAGAAAAATAGACTGTGGACTGACTGACCGCAGCATTCATGCACTTTGCCATGGCCCTACACAACTTGGAGCCCTCTGGATTAGTTTTTGCCCACTGAAATAATCCCCATGATGACTATGATGATATGCCAATATGACACCTCCATTCAAGGTTTGTATTGACTTAGCAATGCTACTGTTCAGCCAGTTCCTGATTCCATCTTGGAATCAAGTCTCCAGTGCTGACTGTTGTCTACGCAGCAATGCCCTTAGTAGACTCTCTATCAACTTCTAGGACCGGAATATCCCGGGCAGCTCATATTCTAAAGGAATATGAAGCGTAACCGCTAGTATAATTTCCAGACATGGAGCTGACACATTTCCCAAGTGCCAAAGAAAAATGATAGCAGGCCAATGGACCTCTATCTTGATGAATGAAAAGGACTTCGCCTTTACTGCATTTATTAGACAGAAGAGCGAGATGAGCCCAAAAAGGACATCCTCCAAGTCCAATGAGGCAAAGGACCACTTTTTAGGTGCCACAGATTCACCTAGATGAAAAAGCCGAACAAGGCAGTCAGGAATGTTGTCTTTGTCAAGCAAAGTTAAAGATAAAGAATTAACAGCAAAAAACCACACCTTTATTATCGGTGTTGCGGCTTTTGGTTCTTTTCTTAAAAGGTAAGCACAAAATAACTAAAGCCACCAATACCGTAAATAACTCCAGCAGTTCATTATCTTTCAACATCCCTTCTTGAACCTAAGAGGAGTGGCATGGCTTGGCACATCGCCTAATGGCCACACCACCTAAGGAAGCCATGACCCCTCACAACCCGCAGCCTTCTGGATTAGGTTTGGCCCACCAAGATTCCATTATGGACTTTAGTTTACGATGCTGACTGATGCTCACGTACCAATACCTTCTCTGTAGGTTTTGGTATCGAGGCCTAGGACCGACACCTCTGAAGCAGCCCTATTGGAAAGGAAAGCAGCGTTTAATCCCAGCTGGGGATTAAGACCCCCAGCTGACCCCCATTCCTAAGGACCGAAGGAAACCAGAAGCGAGTCAGTGGACCTCTATCTTAAGGAATGAAACAGGGCTCACCTCTGCTCCTACACACTCAGGAATTTAATTTTAGTTCATTCTATTGATTGTAAAACTCTACAGAGCAGAGCTCTCACTTCTCATGTTTGAGTTAACGGTTTAAAGTGTTCCTATTTAAGGTCTTTTCTTTCTATCTATGAAGCCCCAGATTTGTAAAGTGCTGCGGGATATTTCATCACTATCTAAATCATAATTGTTATTATTATTGACATTTTTTCTAGATTTTTATATTGTGTTTACATGTACAGGTTTTTAAAAAGTCAGGAAAAGATTTGAATAAAGGAGAAGTCTCAGTCTTTACTGTATATGTATCCTATATTTATGATCTGTCCCTGTCTTTGCAATTCAATAATAACAATTAAAAACCTGACTGTGTGAACACAACCCTGCATGTCTAACCTAAAGCTTTATGTTCAAAAGAAAACCCACTAATCCACGATGACCCAATAATTTAACAATGGATCCAAAGTTAAAGAAAAGCAATGGGCCTCGAAAACCACACCTTTGTTATAGGCTTTGATGCTTGGCCCTCAACGACTAAAGCCACCTATAGCGGAAATAAAATGCAACAATACAATGTTGTCACCCTCCAGTTTCTACCCAAGAGGAGGGCCGTGACTGGGCACACTAGTGCCTGTTCCGAAGCACCAAAGTCAGAAATTTTAGACTTATCTTTCCCTTTCAATGCTTACATAATCCCTGAGATATGTAAATTATGGCCCTTGAGTGCCATAGATATTAGTGCCTATAGCATGTATCAAGAACACGTTATCATGGCATTTGTCCTTTTACAGGTGACCGATGCCCAGTGAGATGATCAGCAAGATGGGCCACCCCTGCCAGCTGCAAGAAAGCAATGGAAAGACAGGTAATAATATTTATATTAATTACTGATAATACTTAGGCTAGATGTGAGTTCTAGACCTGCAGAGATGTCACAGTCTCTACTTGATGCATGTTGATATACGTCCTCTTGATATGTGTATCTTCTATAGGCATTTCTATTGTAACAGTTCTTTAAGGTACAAAGAGGAGGGACATTTCTGCTCTCTACTCTTTTTTTTCTACTGGCAGGAATCCGCCTTTGTTTGTTTCGGATAGAATAGACATAGAATAACCAGAGAGTTAAGAAAAATAGACTGTGGACTGACTGACCGCAGCATTCATGCACTTTGCCATGGCCCTACACAACTTGGAGCCCTCTGGATTAGTTTTTTGCCCACTGAAATAATCCCATGATGACTATGATGATATGCCAATATGACACCTCCATTCAAGGTTTGTATAGACTCAGCAATGCTACTGTTCAGCCAGTTCTGATTCCATCTTGGAATCAAGTCTCCAGTGCTGACTGTGTCTACGCAGCAATGCCCTTAGTAGACTCTCTATCAACTTCTAGGACCGGAATATCCCGGGCAGCTCATATTCTAAAGGAATATGAAGCGTAACCGCTAGTATACATTCCAGACATGGAGCTGACACATTTCCCAAGTGCCAAAGAAAAATGATAGCAGGCCAATGGACCTCTATCTTGATGAATGAAAAAGGACTCGCCTTTACTGCATTTATTAGACAGAAGAGCGAGATGAGCCAAAAAGGACATCCTCCAAGTCCAATGAGGCAAAGGACCCACTTTTTAGGTGCCACAGATTCACCTAGATGAAAAAAGCCGAACAAGGCAGTCAGGAATTTTGTCTTTGTCAAGCAAAGTTAAAGATAAAGAATTAACAGCAAAAACCACACCGTTATTATCGGTGTTGCGGCTTTTGGTTCTTTTCTTAAAAGGTAAGCACAAAATAACTAAAGCCACCAATACCGTAAATAACTCCAGCAGTTCATTATCTTTCAACATCCCTTCTTGAACCTAAGAGGAGTGGCATGGCTTGGCACATCGCCTAATGGCCACACCACCTAAGGAAGCCATGACCCCTCACAACCCGCAGCCTTCTGGATTAGGTTTGGCCCACCAAGATTCCATTATGGACTTTAGTTTACGATGCTGACTGATGCTCACGTACCAATACCTTCTCTGTAAGTTTTGGTATCGAGGCCTAGGACCGACACCTCTGAAGCAGCCCCTATTGAAAGGAAAGCAGCGTTTAATCCCAGCTGGGGATTAAGACCCCCAGCTGACCCCCATTCCTAAGGACCGAAGGAAACCAGAAGCGAGTCAGTGGACCTCTATCTTAAGGAATGAAACAGGGCTCACCTCTGCTCTACACACTCAGGAATTTAATTTTTAGTTCATTCTATTGATTGTAGACTCTACCGAGCAGAGCTCTCACTTCTCATGTTTGAGTTAAGGTTTAAAAAGGTGTTCCTATTTAAGGTCTTTTCTTTCTATCTATGAAGCCCCAGATTTGTAAAGTGCTGCGGGATATTTCATCACTATCTAATCATATTGTTATTATTATTGACATTTTTTCTAGATTTTTATATTGTGTTTACATGTACAGGTTTTTAAAAAGTCAGGAAAAGATTTGAATAAAGGAGAAGTCTCAGTCAGTTACTGTATATGTATCCTATATTTATGATCTGTCCCTGTCTTTGCATTCAATAATAACAATTAAAAACCTGACTGTGTGAACACAAACCCTGCATGTCTAAACCTAAAGCTTTATGTTCAAAAGGAAAACCCACTAATCCACGATGACCCAATAATTTAACAATGGATCCAAAGTTAAAGAAAAGCAATGGGCCTCGAAAACCACACCTTTGTTATAGGCTTTGATGCTTGGCCCTCAACGACTAAAGCCACCTATAGCGGAAATAAAATGCAACAATACAATGTTGTCACCCTCCCAGTTTCTACCCAAGAGGAGGGCCGTGACTGGGCACACTAGTGCCTGTTCCGAAGCACCAAAGTCAGAAATTTTAGACTTATCTTTCCCTTTCAATGCTTACATAATCCCTGAGATATGTAATTATGGCCCTTGAGTGCCATAGATATTAGTGCCTATAGCATGTATCAAGAACACGTTATCATGGCTTTGTCTTTTTACAGGTGACCGATGCCCAGTGAGATGATCAGCAAGATGGCCACCCCTGCCAGCTGCAAGAAAGCAATGGAAAGACAGGTAATTAATATTTATATTAATTACTGATAATACTTAGGCTAGATGTGAGTTCTAGACCTGCAGAGATGTCACAGTCTCTACTTGATGCATGTTGATATACGTCCTCTTGATATGTGTATCTTCTATAGGCATTTCTATTGTAACAGTTCTTTAAGGTACAAAGAGGAGGGACATTTCTGCTCTCTACTCTTTTTTTTCTACTGGCAGGAATCCGCCTTTGTTTGTTTCGGATAGAATAGACATAGATAACCAGAGAGTTAAGAAACAATAGACTGTGGACTGACTGACCGCAGCATTCATGCACTTTGCCATGGCCCTACACAACTTGGAGCCCTCTGGATTAGTTTTTGCCCACTGAAATAATCCCCATGATGACTATGATGATAATGCCAATATGACACCATCCATTCAAGGTTTGTATAGACTCAGCAATGCTACTGTTCAGCCAGTTGCCTGATTCCATCTTGGAATCAAGTCTCCAGTGCTGACTGTTGTCTACCGCAGCAATGCCCTTAGTAGACTCTCTATCAACTTCTAGGACCGGAATATCCCGGGCAGCTCATATTCTAAAGGAATATGAAGCGTAACCGCTAGTATAATTTCCAGACATGGAGCTGACACATTTCCCAAGTGCCAAAGAAAAATGATAGCAGGCCAATGGACCTCTATCTTGATGAATGAAAAAGGACTCGCCTTTACTGCATTTATTAGACAGAAGAGCGAGATGAGCCAAAAAGGACATCCTCCAAGTCCAATGAGGCAAAGGACCACTTTTTAGGTGCCACAGATTCACCTATATGAAAAGCCGAACAAGGCAGTCAGGAATGTGTCTTTGTCAAGCAAAGTTAAAGATAAAGAATTAACAGCAAAAACCACACCTTTATTATCGGTGTTGCGGCTTTTGAGTTCTTTCTTAAAAGGTAAGCACCAAAATAACTAAAGCCACCAATACCGTAAATAACTCCAGCAGTTCATTATCTTTCAAACATCCCTTCTTGAACCTAAGAGAGGAGTGGCATGGCATTGGCACATCGCCTAATGGCCACACCACCTAAGGAAGCCATGACCCCTCACAACCCGCAGCCTTCTGGATTAGGTTTGGCCCACCAAGATTCCATTATGGACTTTAGTTTACGATGCTGACTGATGCTCAAGTACCAATACCTTCTCTGTAGTTTTGGTATCGAGGCCTAGGACCGACCACCTCTGAAGCAGCCCCTATTGGAAAGGAAAGCAGCGTTTAATCCCCAGCTGGGGATTAAGACCCCCAGCTGACCCCCATTTCCTAAGGACCGAAGGAAACCAGAAGCGAGTCAAGTGGACCTCTATCTTAAGGAATGAAACAGGGCTCACCCTCTGCTCCTACACACTCAGGAATTTAATTTTTAGTTCATTCTATTGATTGTAAACTCTACAGAGCAGAGCTCTCACTTCTCATGTTTGAGTTAAGGTTTAAAAGTGTTTCCTATTTAAGGTCTTTTCTTTCTATCTATGAAGCCCCAGATTTGTAAAGTGCTGCGGGATATTTCATCACTATCTAAATCAATATTGTTATTATTATTGACATTTTTTCTAGATTTTTATATTGTGTTTACATGTACAGGTTTTAAAAAAGTCAGGAAAAGATTTGAATAAAGGAGAAGTCTCAGTCTTTACTGTATATGTATCCTATATTTATGATCTGTCCCTGTCTTTGCATTCAATAATAACAATTAAAAACCTGACTGTGTGAACACAACCCTGCATGTCTAACCTAAAGCTTTATGTTCAAAAGAAAACCCACTAATCCACGATGACCCAATAATTTAACAATGGATCCAAAGTTAAAGAAAAGCAATGGGCCTCGAAAACCACACCTTTGTTATAGGCTTTGATGCTTGGCCCTCAACGACTAAAGCCCCCTATAGCGGAAATAAAATGCAACAATACAATGTTGTCACCCTCCCAGTTTCTACCCAAGAGGAGGGCCGTGACTGGGCACACTAGTGCCTGTGTCCGAAGCACCAAAGTCAGAAATTTTAGACTTATCTTTCCCTTTCAATGCTTACATAATCCCTGAGATATGTAATTATGCCCTTGAGTGCCATAGATATTAGTGCCTATAGCATGTATCAAGAACACGTTATCATGGCTTTGTCTTTTTTACAGGTGACCGATGCCCAGTGAGATGATCAGCAAGATGGGCCACCCCTGCCAGCTGCAAGAAAGCAATGGAAAGACAGGTAATTAATATTTATATTAATTACTGATAATACTTAGGCTAGATGTGAGTTCTAGACCTGCAGAGATGTCACAGTCTCTACTTGATGCATGTTGATATACGTCCTCTTGATATGTGTATCTTCTATAGGCATTTCTATTGTAACAGTTCTTTAAGGTACAAAGAGGAGGGACATTTCTGCTCTCTACTCTTTTTTTTCTACTGGCAGGAATCCGCCTTTGTTTGTTTCGGATAGAATAGACATAGATAACCAGAGAGTTAAGAAAAATAGACTGTGGACTGACTGACCGCAGCATTCATGCACTTTGCCATGGCCCTACACAACTTGGAGCCCTCTGGATTAGTTTTTTGCCCACTGAAATAATCCCCATGATGACTATGATGATATGCCAATATGACACCTCCATTCAAGGTTTGTATAGACTCAGCAATGCTACTGTTCAGCCAGTTTCCTGATTCCATCTTGGAATCAAGTCTCCAGTGCTGACTGTTGTCTACGCAGCAATGCCCTTAGTAGACTCTCTATCAACTTCTAGGACCGGAATATCCCGGGCAGCTCATATTCTAAAGGAATATGAAGCGTAACCGCTAGTATAATTTCCAGACATGGAGCTGACACATTTCCCAAGTGCCAAAGAAAAATGATAGCAGGCCAATGGACCTCTATCTTGATGAATGAAAAAGGACTCGCCTTTACTGCATTTATTAGACAGAAGAGCGAGATGAGCCAAAAAGGACATCCTCCAAGTCCAATGAGGCAAAGGACCACTTTTTAGGTGCCACAGATTCACCTAGATGAAAAAGCCGAACAAGGCAGTCAGGAATGTTGTCTTTGTCAGCAAAGTTAAAGATAAAGAATTAACAGCAAAAACCACACCTTTATTATCGGTGTTGCGGCTTTTGGTTCTTTTCTTAAAAGGTAAGCACAAAATAACTAAAGCCACCAATACCGTAAATAACTCCAGCAGTTCATTATCTTTCAACATCCCTTCTTGAACCTAAGAGGAGTGGCATGGCTTGGCACATCGCCTAATGGCCACACCACCTAAGGAAGCCATGACCCCTCACAACCCGCAGCCTTCTGGATTAGGTTTGGCCCACCAAGATTCCATTATGGACTTTAGTTTTCGATGCTGACTGATGCTCACATACCAATACCTTCTCTGTAGTTTTGGTATCGAGGCCTAGGACCGACACCTCTGAAGCAGCCCCTATTGGAAAGGAAAGCAGCGTTTAATCCCCAGCTGGGGATTAAGACCCCCAGCTGACCCCCATTCCTAAGGACCGAAGGAAACCAGAAGCGAGTCATGGACCTCTATCTTAAGGAATGAAACAGGGCTCACCTCTGCTCCTACACACTCAGGAATTTAATTTTAGTTCATTCTATTGATTGTAAACTCTACCGAGCAGAGCTCTCACTTCTTATGTTTGATTTAAGGTTTAAAAGTGTTCCTATTTAAGGTCTTTTCTTTCTATCTATGAAGCCCCAGATTTGTAAAGTGCTGCGGGATATTTCATCACTATCTAAATCATTTTGTTATTATTATTGACATTTTTTCTAGATTTTATATTGTGTTTACATGTACAGGTTTTTAAAAAGTCAGGAAAAGATTTGAATAAAGGAGAAGTCTCAGTCTTTACTGTATATGTATCCTATATTTATGATCTGTCCCTGTCTTTGCATTCAATAATAACAATTAAAAACCTGACTGTGTGAACACAACCCTGCATGTCTAACCTAAAGCTTTATGTTCAAAAGAAAACCCACTAATCCACGATGACCCAATAATTTAACAATGGATCCAAAGTTAAAGAAAAGCAATGGGCCTCGAAAACCACACCTTTGTTATAGGCTTTGATGCTTGGCCCTCAACGACTAAAGCCACCTATAGCGGAAATAAAATGCAACAATACAATGTTGTCACCCTCCCAGTTTCTACCCAAGAGGAGGGCCGTGACTGGGCACACTAGTGCCTGTTCCGAAGCACCAAAGTCAGAAATTTTAGACTTATCTTTCCCTTTCAATGCTTACATAATCCCTGAGATATGTAATTATGGCCCTTGAGTGCCATAGATATTAGTGCCTATAGCATGTATCAAGAACACATTATCATGGCTTTGTCTTTTTACAGGTGACCGATGCCCAGTGAGATGATCAGCAATATGGGCACCCCTGCCAGCTGCAAGAAAGCAATGGAAAGACAGGTAATTAATATTTATATTAATTACTGATAACACTTAGGCTAGATGTGAGTTCTAGACCTGCAGAGATGTCACAGTCTCTACTTGATGCATGATGATATACGTCCTCTTGATATGTGTATCTTCTATAGGCATTTCTATTGTAACTGTTCTTTAAGGTACAAAGAGGAGGGACATTTCTGCTCTCTACTCTTTTTTTTCTACTGGCAGGAATCCGCCTTTGTTTGTTTCGGATAGAATAGACATAGATAACCAGAGAGTTAAGAAAAATAGACTGTGGACTGACTGACCGCAGCATTCATGCACATTGCCATGGCCCTACACAACTTGGAGCCCTCTGGATTAGTTTTTGCCCACTGAAATAATCCCCATGATGACTATGATGATATGCCAATATGACACCTCCATTCAAGGTTTGTATAGACTTAGCAATGCTACTGTTCATCCAGTTCCTGATTCCTTCTTGGAATCAAGTCTCCAGTGCTGACTGTTGTCTACGCAGCAATGCCCTTAGTAGACTCTCTATCAACTTCTAGGACCGGAATATTGCGGCAAGCTCATATTCTAAAGGAATATGAAGCGTAACCGCTAGTATAATTTCCAGACATGGAGCTGACACATTTCCCAAGTGCCAAAGAAAAATGATAGCAGGCCAATGGACCTCTATCTTGATGAATGAAAAAGGACTCGCCTTTACTGCATTTATTAGACAGAAGAGCGAGATGAGCCAAAAAGGACATCCTCCAAGTCCAATGAGGCAAAGGACCACTTTTTAGGTGCCACAGATTCACCTAGATGAAAAAGCCGAACAAGGCAGTCAGGAATGTTGTCTTTGTCAAGCAAAGTTAAAGATAAAGAATTAACAGCAAAAACCACACCTTTATTATCGGTGTTGCGGCTTTTGGTTCTTTTCTTAAAAGGTAAGCACAAAATAACTAAAGCCACCAATACCGTAAATAACTCCAGCAGTTCATTATCTTTCAACATCCCTTCTTGAACCTAAGAGGAGTGGCATGGCTTGGCACATCGCCTAATGGCCACACCACCTAAGGAAGCCATGACCCCTCACAACCCGCAGCCTTCTGGATTAGGTTTGGCCCACCAAGATTCCATTATGGACTTTAGTTTCCGATGCTGACTGATGCTCACATACCAATACCTTCTCTGTAGTTTTGGTATCGAGGCCTAGGACCGACACCTCTGAAGCAGCCCCTATTGGAAAGGAAAGCAGCGTTTAATCCCCAGCTGGGGATTAAGACCCCCAGCTGACCCCCATTCCTAAGGACCGAAGGAAACCAGAAGCGAGTCAATGGACCTCTATCTTAAGGAATGAAACAGGGCTCACCTCTGCTCCTACACACTCAGGAATTTTATTTTTAGTTCATTCTATTGATTGTAAACTCTACCGAGCAGAGCTCTCACTTCTTATGTTTGATTTAAGGTTTAAAAGTGTTCCTATTTAAGGTCTTTTCTTTCTATCTATGAAGCCCCAGATTTGTAAAGTGCTGCGGGATATTTCATCACTATCTAAATCATTTTGTTATTATTATTGACATTTTTTCTAGATTTTTATATTGTGTTTACATGTACAGGTTTTTAAAAAGTCAGGAAAAGATTTGAATAAAGGAGAAGTCTCAGTCTTTACTGTATATGTATCCTATATTTATGATCTGTCCCTGTCTTTGCATTCAATAATAACAATTAAAAACCTGACTGTGTGAACACAACCTTGCATGTCTAACCTAAAGCTTTATGTTCAAAAGAAAACCCACTAATCCACGATGACCCAATAATTTAACAATGGATCCAAAGTTAAAGAAAAGCAATGGGCCTCGAAAACCACACCTTTGTTATAGGCTTTGATGCTTGGCCCTCAACGACTAAAGCCACCTATAGCGGAAATAAAATGCAACAATACAATGTTGTCACCCTCCCAGTTTCTACCCAAGAGGAGGGCCGTGACTGGGCACACTAGTGGCTATTCCGAAGCACCAAAGTCAGAAATTTTAGATTTATCTTTCCCTTTCAATGCTTACATAATCCCTGAGATATGTAATTATGGCCCTTAAGTGCCATAGATATTAGTGCCTATAGCATGTATCAAGAACACGTTATCATGGCTTTGTCTTTTTACAGGTGACCGATGCCCAGTGAGATGATCAGCAAGATGGCCACCCCTGCCAGCTGCAAGAAAGCAATGGAAAGACAGGTAATTAATATTTATATTAATTACTGATAACACTTAGGCTAGATGTGAGTTCTAGACCTGCAGAGATGTCACAGTCTCTACTTGATGCATGATGATATACGTCCTCTTGATATGTGTATCTTCTATAGGCATTTCTATTGTAACAGTTCTTTAAGGTACAAAGAGGAGGGACATTTCTGCTCTCTACTCTTTTTTTTCTACTGGCAGGAATCCCTCTTTGTTTGTTTCAAATAGAATAGACATAGATAACCACAGAGTTAAGAAAAAAGACTGTGTCCAGAATGACCGCAGCATTCATGCCCTTTGCCATGGCCCTACACAACTTGGAGCCCTCTGGATTAGTTTTTGCCCACTGAAATAATCCCCATGATGACTGTAATGATATGCCAATATGACACCTCCGTTCAAGGTTTGTATACACTTAGCAATCCTACTGTTCAGCCAGTTCCTGATTCCATCTTGGAATTTAGTCTCCAGTGCTGACTGTTGTCTACGCAGCAATGCCCTTAGTAGACTCTCTATCAACTCCTAGGACCGTAATATCCTGGGCTGCTTATATTCTAAAGGAATATGGAGCGTAACCGCTAGTAAAATTTCAAGACGTGGAGCTGACACATTTTCCAAGGGCCAAAGAAAAATAATAGCAGGTCAATGGACCTCTATCTTGATGATTGAAAAAGGACTCGCCTTTACTGCATTTATTAGACAGAAGAGCAAGATGTGCCGAAAAGGACATCTTCCAAATCCAATGAGGCGAAGGACCACTTTTTAGGGGCCACAGTTTCACCTAGATGAAAAAGCCGAACAAGGCAGTCAGGAATGTTGTTTTGTCAACAAAAGTTGAAGATAAAGAATTAACAGCAAAAACCACACCTATATTATCGGTGTTGCGGCTTTTGCACCTCTTCTTAAAAGGTAAGCACAAAATAACTAAAGCCACCAATACCATAAATAACTGCAGCGATACAATATCTTTCAACATCCCTTCTTAAACCTAAGAGGAGTGGCATGGCTTGGCACATCACCTAAGGGCCACAACACCTAAGGAAGCCATGACCTTTCACAACCTGCAGTTTACTGGATTAGGTTTGGCCCACCAAGATTCCATTATGTACTTTAGTTTCTGATGCTAACTGATGCTCACGTACCAATACCTTCTGTAGTTTCGGTATCGAGGCCTAGGACCGACACCTCTAAATCAGCCCCTATTGGAAAGGAAAGCAGCGGTTAATCCCCAGGATTAGGACCCCCAGCTGACCCTCATTCCTAAGGACCGAAGGAAACTTGAAGCGAGTCAATGGACCTCTATATTAAGGAATGAAACAGGGCTCACATCTGCTCCCACGCACTCAGGAATTTTATTTTTAGTTCATTCTATGGATTGTAAGCTCTACCGAGCAGAGCTCTCACTTCTCATGTTTGAGTTAATGTTTAAAAGTGTTCCTCTTTAAGGTCTTTTCTTTCTATCTATGAAGCCCCAGATTTGTAAAGTGCTGCGGGATATTTCATCACTATCTAAATCATATTGTTATTATTATTGACATTTTTTCTAGATTTTTATATTGTGTTTACATGTAGAGGTTTTTAAAAGGTCAGGAAAAGATTTGAATAAAGGAGAAGTCTCAGTCTTTACTGTATATGTATCCTATATATATGATCTGTCCCTGTCTGTGCATTCAATAATAACAATTAAAAACCTGACTGTGTGAACACAACCCTGCATGTCGAACCTAAAGCTTTATGTTCAAAAGCAAACACACTAACCCACGATGACCCAATAATTTAACAATGGATCCGAAGTTAAGGAAAAGCAATGGGCCTCGAAAACCATACCTTTGTTATAGGCTTTGATGCTTGGCCCTCAACGACTAAAGCCACCTATAGCGGAAAGAAAATGCAACAATACAATGTTGTCACCCTTCCAGTTTCTACCCAAGAGGAGGGCCGTGACTGGGCACACTAGTGCCTGTTCCGAAGCACCAAAGTCAGAAATTTTAGACTTATCTTTCCCTTTCAATGGTTACAAAATCCCTGAGATATGTAATTATGGCCCTTGAGTGCCATAGATATTAGTGCCTATAGCATGTATCAAGAACACGTTATCATGGCTTTGTCTTTTTACAGGTGACCGATGCCCAGTGAGATGATCAGCAAGATGGGCACCCCTGCCAGCTGCAAGAAAGCAACGGAAAGACAGGTAATTAATATTTATATTAATTACTGATAACACTTAGGCTAGATGTGAGTTCTAGACCTGCAGAGATGTCACAGTCTCTACTTGATGCATGATGATATACGTCTTCTTGCTATGTATATCTTCTTTAGGCATTTCTATTGTAACACTTCTCTAAGGTGCAAAGAGGAGGGACATTTCTGCTCTCTACTCTTTTTTTTCTACTGGCAGGAATCCGCCTTTGTTTGTTTTGGATAGAATAGACATAGATAACCAGAGAGATAAGAAAAATAGACTGTGGACTGACTGACCGCAGCAGTCATGCCCTTTGCCATGGCCCTACACAACTTGGAGCCCTCTGGATTAGTTTTTGCACACTGAAATAATCCCCATGATGACTATGATGATATGCCAATATGACACCTCCATTCAAGGTTTGTATAGACTTAGCAATGCTACTGTTCAGCCAGTTCCTGATTCCATCTTGGAATCAAGTCTCCAGTGCTGACTGTTGTCTACGCAGCAATGCCCTTAGTAGACTCTCTATCAACTTCTAGGACTGGAATATCCCGGGCATCTCATATTCTAAAGGAATACGAAGCGTAACCGCTAGTATAATTTCCTGACATGGAGCTGACACATTTCCCAAGTGCCAAAGAAAAATGATAGCAGGCCAATGGACCTCTATCCTGATGAATGAAAAAGGACTCGCCTTTACTGCATTTATTAGACAGAAGAGCGAGATGCGCCAAAAAGGACATCCTCCAAGTCCAATGAGGCAAAGGACCACTTTTTAGGTGCCACAGTTTCACCTAGATAAAAAAGCCGAACAAGGCACTCAGGAATGTTGTCTTTGTCAAGCAAAGTTAAAGATAAAGAATTAACAGCAAAAAACACACCTTTATTATTGGTGTTGCGGCTTTTGCACCTTTTCTTAAAAGGTAAGCACAAAATAACTAAAGCCACCAATACAGTAAATGACTCCATCAGTTCAATGTCTTTCAACATCCTTTCTTGAACCTAAGAGGAGTGGCATGGCTTGGCACATCGCCTAATGGCCACACCACCTAAGGAAGCCATGACCCCTCACAACCCGCAGCCTTCTGGATTAGGTTTGGCCCACCAAGATTCCATTATTGACTTTAGTTTCCGATGCTGACTGATGCTCATGTACCAATACCTTCTCTGTAGTTTTGGTATCGAGGCCTAGGACCGACACCTCTGAAGCAGCCCTTATTGGAAAGGAAAGCAGAGTTTAATCCCAAGGATTAAGACCCCCAGTTTACACCCATTCCTAAGGACCAAAGGAAACCAGAAGCGAATCAATAGACCTCTATCTTAAGGAATGAAACAGGGCTCACCTCTGCTCCTACACACTCAGGAATTTTATTTTTAGTTCATTCAATGGATTGTAAGCTCTACCGAGCAGAGCTATCACTTCTCATGTTTGAGTTAAGGTTTAAAAGTGTTCCTCTTTAAGGTCTTTTCATTCTATCTATGAAGCCCCAGATTTGTAAAGTGCTGCGGGATATTTCATCACTATCTAAATCATATTGTTATTATTATTGACATTTTTTCTAGATTTTTATATTGTGTTTACATGTACAGGTTTTTAAAAAGTCAGGAAAAGATTTGAATAAAGGAGAAGTCTCACTCTTTACTGTATATGTATCCTATATTTATGATTTGTCCCAGTCTTTGCATTCAATAATAACAATTAAAAACCTGACTGTGTGAACACAACCCTGCATGTCTATCCTAAAGCTTTATGTTCAAAAGCAAACCCACTAACCCACGATGACCCAATAATTTAACAATTGATCCAAAGTTAAAGAAAAGCAATGGGCCTCGAAAACCACACCTTTGTTATAGGCTTTGATGCTTGGCCCTCAACGACTAAAGCCACCTATAGCGGAAATAAAATGCAACAATACAATGTTATCACCCTCCCAGTTTCTACCCAAAAGGAGGGCCGTGACTGGACACACCAGTGCTTGTTCCGAAGCACCAAAGTCAGAAATTTTAGACTTACCTTTCCCTTTCAATGCTTACATAATCCCTGAGATATGTAATTATGGCTCTTGAGTGCCATAAATATTAGTGCCTATAGCATGTATCAAGAACATGTTATCATGGCTTTGTCTTTTTACAGGCGACCGATGCCCAGTGAGATGATCAGCAAGATAGGCACCCCTGCCAGCTGGAAGAAAGCAATGGAAAGACAGGTAATTAATATTTATATTAATTACTGATAACACTTAGGCTAGATGTGAGTTCTAGACCTGAAGAGATGTTACAGTCTCTACTAGACCAGCAGAGATGTCACAGTCTCTACTTGATGCGTGATGATATACGTCCTCTTGCTATGTATATCTTCTATAGGCATTTCTATTGTAACACTTCTCTAAGGTACAAAGAGGAGGGACATTTCTGCTCTCTACTCTTTTTTTTTCTACTGGCAGGAATCTGCCTTTGTTTGTTTCGGATAGAATAGACATAGATAACCACAGAGTTAAGAAAAATAGACTGTGGACTGACTGACCGCAGCATTCATGCCCTTTGCCATGGCCCTACACAACTTGGAGCCCTCTGGATTAGTTTTTGCCCACTGAAATAATCCCCATGATGACTATGATGATATGCCAATATGACACCTCCATTCAAGGTTTGTATAGACTTAGCAATGCTACTGTTCATCCAGTTCCTGATTCCATCTTGGAATCAAGTCTCCAGTGCTGACTGTTGTCTACGCAGCAATGCCCTTAGTAGACTCTCTATCAACTTCTAGGACCGGAATATCCCGAGCATCTCATATTCTAAAGGAATATGAAGCGTAACCGCTAGTATAATTTCCAGACGTGGAGCTGACACATTTCCAGAGTGCCAAAGAAAAATGATAGCAGGCCAATGGACCTCTATCTTGATGAATGAAAAAGGACTCGCCTTTACTGCATTTATTAGACAGAAGAGCGAGATGTGCCAAAAAGGACATCCTCCAAGTCCAATGAGGCAAAGGACCACTTTTTAGGTGCCACAGTTTACCTAGATGAAAAAGCCGAACAAGGCAGTCAGGAATGTTGTCTTTGTCAAGCAAAGTTAAAGATAAAGAATTAACAGCAAAAAACACACCTTTATTATTGGTGTTGCGGCTTTTGCACCTTTTCTTAAAAGGTAAGCACAAAATAACTAAAGCCACCAATACAGTGAATGACTCCATCAGTTCAATATCTTTCAACATCCTTTCTTGAACCTAAGAGGAGTGGCATGGCTTGGCACATCGCCTAATGGCCACACCACCTAAGGAAGCCATGACCCCTCATAACCCGCAGCCTTCTGGATTAGGTTTGGCCCACCAAGATTTCATTATGGACTTTAGTTTCCGATGCTGACTGATGCTCACGTACCAATACCTTCTCTGTAGTTTTGGTATCGAGGCCTAGGACCGACACCTCTGAAGCAGCCCCTATTGGAAAGGAAAGCAGAGTTTATTCCCAAGGATTAAGACCCCCAGCTGACCCCCATTCCTAAGGACCGAAGGAAACCAGAAGCGAGTCAATGGACCTCTATCTTAAGGAATGAAACAGGGCTTACCTTTGCTCCTACACACTCAGGAATTTTATTTTTAGTTCATTCTATGGATTGTAAGCTCTACCGAGCAGAGCTCTCACTTCTCATGTTTGAGTTAAGGTTTAAAAGTGTTCCTCTTTAAGGTCTTTTCATTCTATTTATGAAGCCCCAGATTTGTAAAGTGCTGCGGGATATTTCATCACTATCTAAATCATATTGTTATTATTATTGACATTTTTTCTAGATTTTTATATTGTGTTTACATGTACAGGTTTTTAAAAAGTCAGGAAAAGATTTGAATAAAGGAGAAGTCTTAGTCTTTACTGTATATGTATCCTATATTTATGATCTGTCCCTGTTTTTGCATTCAGTAATAACAATTAAAAACCTGACTTTGTGAACACAACCCTGCATGTCTAACCTAAAACTTTATGTTCAAAAGGAAACCCACTAACCCACGATGACCCAATAATTTAACAATGGATCCAAAGTTAAAGAAAAGCAATGGGCCTCGAAAACCACACCTTTGTTAAAGGCTTTGATGTTTGGCCCTCAACGACTAAAGCCACCTATAGCGGAAATAAAATGCAACAATACAATGTTGTCACCCTTCCAGTTTCTACCCAAGAGGAGGGCCGTGACTGGGCACACTAGTGCCTGTTCCGAAGCACCAAAGTCAGAAATTTTTAGACTTATCTTTCCCTTTCAATGCTTACATAATCCCTCAGATATGTAATTATGGCCCTTGAGTGCCATAGATATTAGTGCCTATAGCATGTATCAAGAACACGTTATCATGGCTTTGTCTTTTTACAGATGACTGATGCCCAGTGAGATGATCAGCAAGATGGGCACCCCTGCCAGCTGCAAGAAAGCAATGGAAAGACAGGTAATTAATATTTATATTAATTACTGATAACACTTAGGCTAGATGTGAGTTCTAGACCTGCAGAGATGTCACAGTCTCTACTTGATGCATGATGATATATGTCCTCTTGCTATGTATATCTTCTATAGGCATTTCTATTGTAACACTTCTCTAAGGTACAAAGAGGAGGGACTTTTCTGCTCTCTACTCTTTTTTTTTCTACTGGCAGGAATCCGCCTTTGTTTGTTTCGGATAGAATAGACATAGATAACCAGAGAGTTAAGAAAAATAGACTGTGGACTGACTGACCGCAGCATTCATGCCCTTTGCCATGGCCCCACACAACTTGGAGCCCTCTGAATTAGTTTTTGCCCACTGAAATAATCCCCATGATGACTATGATGATATGCCAATATGACACCTCCATTCAAGGTTTGTATAGACTTAGCAATGCTACTGTTCAGCCAGTTCCTGATTCCATCTTGGAATCAAGTCTCCAGTGCTGACTGTTGTCTACGCAGAAATGCCCTTAGTAGACTCTCTATCAACTTCTAGGACCGGAATATCCCGGGCAGCTCATGTTCTAAAGGAATATGAAGCCTACCCACTAGTATAATTTCCAGACATGGAGCTGACACATTTCCCAAGTGCCAAAGAAAAATGATAGCAGGCCAATGGACCTCTATCTTGATGAATGAAAAAGGACTCGCCTTTACTGCATTTATTAGACAAAAGAGCGAGATGTGCCAAAAAGGACATCCTCCAAGTCCAATGAGGCAAAGGACCACTTTTTAGGTGCCACAGTTTCACCTAGATGAAAAAGCCGAACAACGCAGCCAGGAATGTTGTCTTTGTCAAGCAAAGTTAAAGATAAAGAATTAACAGCAAAAACCACACCTTTATTATCGGTGTTGCGGCTTTTGCACCATTTCTTAAAAGGTAAGCACAAAATAACTAAAGCCACCAATACCGTAAATAACTCCAGCAGTTCAATATCTTTCAACATCCCTTCTTGAACCTAAGAGGAGTGGCATGGCTTGGCACATCGCCTTATGGCCACACCACCTAAGGAAGCCATGACCCCTCACAACCCGCAGCCTTCTGGATTAGGTTTGGCCCACCAAGATTCCATTATGGACTTTAGTTTTCGATGCTAACTGATGCTCACGTACCAATACCTTCTCTGTAGTTTTGGTATCGAGGCCTAGGACCGACACCTCTGAAGCAGCCCCTATTGGAAAGGAAAGCAGCGTTTAATCCCAAGGATTAAGACCCCCAGCTGACCCCCATTCCTAAGGACCGAAGGAAACCAGAAGCGAGTCAATGGACCTCTATCTTAAGGAATGAAACAGGGCTCACCTCTGCTCCCACACACTCAGGAATTTTATTTTTAGTTCATTCTATGGATTGTAAGCTCTATTGAGCAGAGCTCTCACTTTTCATGTTTGAGTTAAGGCCTAAGGTCAATGCCAATTTTCTTTTTTGAGCTTTTGCTTTTTCCACTTTATGTTTAAAAGGCCATAGCACATGCATTTTTCCACCTAGAAACCCATATGAGTCCTTACTTTTTGAGTCACTAATTGTACTTTGCAATGACAGGCAGAATTTTTGCATAAAGTACACTGTGAAACCAGAAAAAAATTAAATGTGTTTTGAATTTAAAAAAAACAACACACATTTCTTTTATTTGGAGGGTATTTGTTTTTATGCCGTTCACCCTGGGGTAAAACTAATATGTTATGCATATTTCTCAAGTCGTTACAATTAAAACGATAACTAACATGTTTAACTTTTCTTTTATCTGATGGCCTGTAAAAAATTCAAACCATTGTTAACAAATATATGTTCCTTAAAATCGCTCTATTCCCAGGCTTATAACGCTTTTATTCTTTGGTCTATGGGGCTGTGTGAGGTGTCATTTTTTGCGCCATTATGTGTTCTTTCTATTGGTACCTTGAATGCGCATATACGACTTTTCGATCGCTTTTTATTACATTTTTTCTGGATTTTATGCAACAAAAAATGCGCCATTTTGCACTTAGTTTTTTTTTGCGCTGATGCCATTTACTGTACGAGATCAGTAATGTGATAAATTAATAGTTCGGGCGATTACGTGCGATGTGATAGCAAACATGTTTATTTATTTGTTTATTTATTGATATTTATAAAATGGGAAAAGGGGGGTATTTGGACTTTTATTAGGGAGGGGATTTTTTATTAATAAAAAAACATTTTTACTTTTATTTTTACTGTAACTTGAAGTCCCACTGGGGTATTTGTATATACACAGCACTGATCTCTCATAGAGATCAATGCTGTGTATATACATAGCATAGATCCATGAGATCGGTGATAGATTGCTTCGGCTTGCTGCAGGCCACAGCAATCTATTGCCGAGTCGGGATCAGCGTCATTGTGACGCTGAGGCCCGCCAAGGGTAGAAGAACGGATCCATGCCCTTTGCCATGGCCCTACACAATTTGGAGCCCTCTGGATTAGTTTTTGCTCACTGAAATAATCCCCATGATGACTATGATGATATGCCAATATGACACCTCCATTCAAGGTTTGTATAGACTTAGCAATGCTACTGTTCAGCCAGTTCCTGATTCCATCTTGAAATCAAGTCTCCAGTGCTGACTGTTGTCTACGCAGCAATGCCCTTAGTAGACTCTCTATCAACTTCTAGGACCGGAATATCCCGGGCAGCTCATATTCTAAAGGAATATGAAGCGTAACCGCTAGTATAATTTCCAGACATGGAGCTGACACATTTCCCAAGTGCCAAAGAAAAATGATAGCAGGCCAATGGACCTCTATCTTGATGGATGAAAAAGGACTCGCCTTTACTGCATTTATTAGACAGAAGAGCGAGATGTGCCAAAAAAGACATCCTTATTCTTAAGCAAACACACCACTTGAGAAGTTGAAGATAAGCATTTATCAGCAAAAAACACCACTTTATTATTCAATAATGATAACAGTTAGGCTACATTGAGGTGTAGGCCTGTAGAGGTGTCACAGTCTCTACTTCAACAGAGTTAAAGTTATAATGATTCATTTGTTTGATTAATTAACTTGCCTCTTCAGCCTTTTTTGGCCTTAAAGGACAACTCCCACGAAATTTTATTTTAGCTTATTTAACACACACTTTGTACTGTGGTTAAATACCCGGTCTGGCTCCCTTCCCCCACTTTCGGACCCCCGACCCCCCCCTGGAAGTTAAAGAATGTATACATTACCTATTACCATCGTCACGGTCCTCTTCTCCCGGGCGGCATCTGGTGACGACGACGTCAGAGGCGGGGGGCGGTCCGGGTCTTCTTCCTCCTCGGCGTCTTCATAGAAAGGAAATGGGACGGAAAAAGCTGCTGGTGCACATGTGCACCAGCAGCCTTTTCATTGGTTGGAGCGCATCACATGGCTTCCAGCTTGCTCAGCCCTGATTGGCTGAGGATGCTTGAAGCCATGTGATGCGCTCCAGCCAATTAAAAGGCTGCCAGTGCGCAAGCGCACTGGCAGCCTTTTCCATCCCCAGGACCCGGAAGTCAGAGACATCGCTGGACGGCGGCGACGGAGAGGCGGACGGTGAGCGAATGGAGTGGCGATCGTCACCGGAGGGATGGTGAGTATGGTGTCTGTGTGAGTCTGTGTTTTTTTTTTTTTTGTGGGGTCCCGCGGGAGTTGTCCTTTAATGCCTGGGGCCTATTCTCAAATCTGAACTGTCTCTCTTTATTTAGTGATAACTCTGCGATGCTTTTAACCCTCACAGTTATTCTGAGATTGTTTTTTCGTGACATATTCCGCTTTATGTTTGTGGTATACGTTTGTTGATACACTCAGTAGTTTTTTGTAAAAAAAAAAAGAAAAGAAAAGAAAACACATTTGTGCAAAAATTTGAAAAAAAAATAATTTTATATTCAAAATTGTCTTTTCTTAAGAAAGATAGTCATGTCACATGAACTAATTATTACTGCAACATCTACAACATATCTACTTTATGGTGACATCATTTGGTGAACGTCATTTTACTTTTTAGGATGTTAGAGGGCTTCCAAATTTTTCAGCGATTTTTCAAATGTTCTTGAAAATTTCAAATTCTGATTTTATACGGGATCAGTTCAATTCTGAAGTGAATTTGTGGGGCCTGTATGTTAGGGTTTATTAACCCCTTAGATATTTTGAAATTTAAGCAAGTTGGAGGAAAAATAATTTTTTTTTTTCCTTTTTTTGGCAGATATTGTATTTCGATCCATTTTTTACTCTAACACAGCAAATACTAACTGAGAAATACCACTTACTACTGATTTCTCTTATTCCAATGTTTCTAGAAATCCCCCATATGTGGCCACAGTGTGTCACCTGACTCAATCGCAGACATGACAGAGACCTAGAGAATTTTTTTATTTCAGTTTTTATTTAACCATTATACTATCTAACAGAGGCGTTGCGGTGCCAAAATATTTGTGTAAGACAAGTTGACGTTTCCATGGTTACCATACAAGTGACACCCTGATCATTTTTTATTTAATTTTTAAGAGGTGGTACGAATTAAAAACACAATTTAGCAGCTGTTTTTCATTTTTTTTGTACACCGTTTACTATACATTAAATAAGACATGTTATCCTTATTCGTCAAGCCAGTTCGATTACAGTGATATTCATTTTATATAGCTTTTGTTGTAGTTTATGGCATTTATACTATAAAAACTGTTTGTGTCTTGCATATTGCAAGAGCAGTAAAATGTTTATTTTTTCACCAATGGAGTTATTTGAGGACTTTTTTTTTTACGGCCTAAGCTGACGTTTTTAGTGGTACACCTTTTGGGTACATGTGGCGTTTTTTTCAATATTTTTTAGGAGGGGGGATTAACAAAAATTTTTTGGGATAATTAATGTAACGGGGTAATAGACAGGATCATTACAAACGCGGCGATACCAAATATGTGCATTGTATTTATAGGGGATCATTTATAAAGGGGGAAGGGGGAATGGGTATATTTATTTATATTTATTATTTTTTTTATTATTATTAGTTAATGAATTAGTTAATTTATTTTACTTATTTATTTATTTTATGTGGGTTTTTTTTCTTAACTTTAGATTTCTCAAATATATAATGCATTATAGCACATGATCTGTGCCGCCATCAGCATTACAGCTGACGGCTCATTCAAACAATCAGACCACTGCCTCAGTTCAGGGGACTTATTATTATACCATAGCAGCCCAGATGCATTTTTTAGCAACCGTCTCAACAAGCAAGTTTTGGCTGCTGAGCGTTTCGCCAGGAAGCTCAACATGCTTCTTTAGAAATACAGTGCCTACAAGTAGTATTCAACCCCCTGCAGATTTAGCAGGTTTACACATTCGGAATTAACTTGGCATTGTGACATTTGGACTGTAGATCAGCCTGGAAGTGTGAAATGCACTGCAGCAAAAAAGAATGTTATTTCTTTGTTTATTGTTTTTTAAAATTGAGAAAAGTTTATTCAGAGGGTCAATTATTATTCAACCCCTCAAACCACAAGAATTCTTTTTGGTTCCCCTAAAGTATTAAGAAGTAGTTCAGGCACAAAGAACAATGACCTTCACATGTTTGGATTAATTATCTGTTTTTCCTGCCTTTTCTGACTATTTAAGACCCTCCCCAAACTTGTGAACAGCACTCATACATGGTCAACATGGGAAAGACAAAGGAGCATTCCAAGGCCATCAGAGACAAGTTCGAGGATGGTCACAAGGCTGGCAAGGGGTACAAAACCCTTTCCAGGGAGTTGGGCCTACCTTTCTCCACTGTTGGGAGCATCATCCGGAAGTGGAAGGCTTATGGAACTACTGTTAGCCTTCCACAGCCTGGACAGCCTTTAAAAGTTTCCTCCCGTGCCGAGGCCAGGCTTGTCCGAAGAGTCAAGGCTGACCCAAGCAAAACAAGGAAGGAGCTCCGGGAAGATCTCATGGCAGTGGGGACATTGGTTTCAGTCAATACCATAAGTAACGTACTCCACTGCAATGGTCTCCATTCCAGAAGAGCCCTCAAGGTACCTTTACTTTCAAAGCGTCATGTCAAGGCTCGTCTACAGTTTGCTCATGATCACTTGGAGGAATCTGAGACAGACTGGTTCAAGGTTCTCTGGTCTGATGAGACCAAGATCGAGATCTTTGGTGCCAATAACACACGTGACGTTGGGCGACTGGATGGCACTGCATACGACCCCAAGAATACCATCCCTACAGTCAAGCATGGTGGTGGAAGCATTATGATGTGGGGCTGCTTCTCAGCCAAAGGGGCCTGGCCATCTGGTCTGCATCCATAGGAAGATGGATATGGAGATTTTGGCCAAGAACCTCCGCTCCTCCATCAAGGATCTTAAGATGGGTCGTCATTTCATCTTCCAACAAGACAACGACCCAAAGCACACAGCCAAGAAAACCAAGGCCTGGTTCAAGAGGGGAAAAATCAAGGTGTTGCAGTGGCCAAGGTCAGTTTTCTGACCTTAACCCAATTGAAAACTTGTGGAAGGAGCTCAAAATTAAAGACACCCAAAGAACCTAGATAACTTGGAGAAGATCTGCATGGAGGAGTGGGCCAAGATAACTCCAGAGACCTGTGCTGGCCTGATCAGGTCTTATAAAAGACGATTATTAGCTGTAATTGCAAACAAGGGTTTTTCCACAAAATATTTAACCTAGGGGTTGAATAATAATTGCCCACACTTTTATGTTTAAAATTTATTATAATTTAACTGAGCAACGTAACTTTTTGGTTTCTAATATTTATGCATCTGTTAATAAATCCTGCTCTTGTTTGAAGTTTTAAGGCTCTAAATTATTTGCAACTTATCAAACCTGCTAAATCTGCAGGGGGTTGAATACTACTTGTAGGCACTGTATGTACTTGTAGATGACATATAGCAATGTATAAAATCCAATTTAGAAGGTTTCTGAATTGTGCACCAAGCAGTTATCAATAGTGGAATTGCATTAATTATTTTACAGTTTTATTTTTGATACATTTGACCTTTATGGATTCCAGATAACATACACAGCTAAGCAAACTGAATGAATGGTGTTTCAATAAATAAACAACCTGCTTTGTATATATCTAAGGGCCCTATTACACAGAAAGATTATTGTGTGAAAAATCATTATATCGCTATATCGTTATATCGAACATAAGCAACATTCCTTCCATGTGTAAGCAGGCAACGATCCAACAACTAAACAAAATGTATTTGTTTGTCGTTAATTGTATTTTTTGAGCTGACCAGAAAATAATGATTAATCGTTCGCTAATTGCCAATTTGAGCATTTTCATGGCCTACCAAGCATTGATATAATGCCCATCTACAGCTCTACCATTTATTTAGAAATCTTGGACAACAGTGCACAAAAGATCAGTGGGTTAACTCACTTAAAATCCTAATGCATTGTCAAAATGTGTCAATCACTTCCAGAAAGCTGACGTATAGATGGTACTTAAAGGGGTACTCCATTGAAAATCTTTTTTTCCCAGTAATTGAAACACATTGAAAAGTTATATAACTTTGTAATATGCTTCAATCACCTATCTGCCCCCCTCCCCTCCCCCCCCCCCAACCTTCCACCGGGAAATGAAGTAAACTCATTTTTAACCTAATGACTGTTGACCCCAGGCTGCTCTGTGGAATCCATGTTGTGAGAATGACATCATCTGAATAAGAGAAACAGATTGCTGAACTCAGGGAGAACAGCCAAATGACAACACTGCCGGCTGCTAATGAAAGCGCTCAATGCAGTGAAGTCCTAGGTGCATTGCCCCCTGGGAAACATGAGTATGCAAAAGAGGAGTCCGTGGAGCCTCATTGAAGAGTCTCAAAACACAGGACTAGCCAGATATCCCTCCGGGAAGGACCCAGCCAAGTGGCAGCTCCTGTTAGGAAACCACCAAATCCACCATATTAAGTGGCCCTATAAGTCAGTGTAATGACAAGGGATAAACCAAGGCTAGGTAACCATCCACAGACAGCTGTTTCGGGGTGTTGCCCCTCATCAGTGTGGAGCAGGATTCTGGCTAGGTGGGAGCAATGCCTAGTAGAGCCATAAGAGAAACAGATTGCTGAACTCAGGGAGAACAGCCAAATGACAACACTGCCGGCTGCTAATGAAAGCGCTCAATGCAGTGAAGTCCTAGGTGCATTGCCCCCTGGGAAACATGAGTATGCAAAAGAGGAGTCCGTGGAGCCTCATTGAAGAGTCTCAAAACACAGGACTAGCCAGATATCCCTCCGGGAAGGACCCAGCCAAGTGGCAGCTCCTGTTAGGAAACCACCAAATCCACCATATTAAGTGGCCCTATAAGTCAGTGCCACTTGGCTGGGTCCTTCCCGGAGGGATATCATCTGAATAGGCACAGCTTCCTAGTTTGGGGTTTCATGATGCACTTTGTCTCCTGTGATGTCTAACTGACTCTGTAAAACTGTTAGATGGCTTAACCCTTTAATGACTGAGCTAAAAAGGGCTGTATGTCACTTAATGACTGATGCTCATTTTTCAAACTTGACCTGTCCTACTTTATGTGCTTATAGCTCTGTGATGCTTTAACTTATTCAAATGATTTTAAGATTGTTTTTAGTGACACATTGTACTTTAAGTTAGTGGTAAATTTTAGTCAATACATTCAGCATTTTTAGTGAAAAACTTCAAAAATGTTGTGAAAAATTCAAAATATTAGCAATTTAATATGTTTGGAATTCACTGCTTATAAGAAAGATGGTCATGCCATGCAAATTATTTCATGATTTTTATTTACAATATGTCTACTTTATGTTGGCATCATTTGGTAAGTGCTCTTTTACTTTTTTAGGACATTAGAAGACTTAGAAATTTAGCAGCAAATTCTTAAATTTTCATGAAATGTACCAAATTGATGTTTTAAAGGGACTAGTTCATTTCCAAAGCAAATTTGAGAGGCCTGTATGCTACAAACCTGTTAAAATGACCCCATTTAAAAAACAGCACCTCTCAAATAAGTCACAAAGGGTGCTATGTACTTTGTTAACCCTTTAAATGGTTGACAGTAATTAAGGCAAAGTTGAGGTGAAAAAAAAAAACTTTTTAGCAAATTTTCAATTTTAATAATTTATTTTATGTAACAACGCAGGTATTAAAAGAAAAATTCAACTAAATATCTATTACCCCAAATCTTTAGTGTATAGAAATATCCTACATGTGGGCCTGGTGTGCTGCTGGGTATGCATACAGGCCTCAAAAATAATGGACCACCCTTGGCTTTTGTGGCCTTTTTTATTGAGATATTTTGAAGGCACCATATTGGTTTTGCAAAGGGTTAAAACTGCCAGAACAATATTCCACCCCCATAATTGACCCCATTATGAAAACTGCACCAGCTAAAGTAATCATTTAGGCCACCAATGAGCAATGTGAGCCCTTACTGTGAGACTGGGATTATTGCAAAGTCAGATAAAAAAAATAAATAATAATTTGCTCTTTTTTTTCACAAATGCGTCATTTGTGGGACATATTTTCCACTAAACACTTGAAGGAAGGAAGGAATGAAGGAAAAGCACTCCAAATTATTCACGCTGTTTGTCCTGTATCAGATGGTATCCACACTTAGGCTATATCTGGTTGGGTGACATCAAGGCAGGAAAAGAGCACCCACTGGCTTTCAGCACATCATTTTAGACTACATAACACATTCTATTTTTGCAGCCAGAATACCCCATATGTAGTCCTGCATATTACCACACAAACCATGATGGCAGATGTAGTTCTACTGTGCCCCTGCCTCCCCCCTCCTATACTGTGTCATCCTCTAATCTGTTGCAGAACTACAACTTGCATCATGGACTGCAGGCGGGACATGATGGGAGGAGTAGTTCTGCAACCTGAATGGTCACATGTTGCAAACTACAACTCCCATCATGGACTGTCAGTGGGGTGGGGTGGTGGTGGGATGGTGGTGATGATCTGTAATCACCACCCAGGCTGTCTCCATGTCAGTGCTGCCTCAGGGCAGAGCGGTCTCAGCATAGTAATGATCGAGACAGAGGTGGGAGGGGGAGCATCAGCAGAGGGGAACGGAGGCAAGTGCCACAGAAAGGTTGAGGGGGGCAGGTTGGGAGGACAACGACCATGACAGAGCCGGGGGGGAGCTGGAAGGGGAGCCGATCGTTGTGGGGGAGCTGCAGTCACCGCTGTCCCTGGAAGCACTGACATGGAGATAGAGGTGGGAGGGGGAGCAGCAGCAGAGGGGACCGGGGGAAAGCGCCACAGAAAGGCTGTGGGACGCAGATCGGGGGACAACAACCATGACAGCACCAGAGGGGAGTGCTGGAAGGGGAGACGATCATTGTGGGGGGGGCTTTCCCAGCACCGCAGGGGGAAGGGGAGATGATGGGGGGGGAGCAGATCTAATAGTGCGGCAGGATCTTACTGTGCGGTCACCGTTTGCTTACAAGCAGTAACAGTTAGAGTTGATGACGAGTATACCCATCATGATGCAGTAACGCTCACCTCGTTAAGGGGTTAAATCTTGCTCAGCTTATCAGAGCTGAGCAATCTGAGACATCTGACAAAGAGAGACTGGCCTAAAAGGGCTTAGACCAGCCTCCCTCTTGATGATGTCATTGTAACAAAATGGCTCGCATAGAACAGCCTGGAGTCAACAGTCAATAGGTAAGAATGAGTTTACTTCACTTCCTTGTGGGAGGTTGAGGGGGGGGGGGTAGGGAAGGGGGCAGATAGGTGATTTATGTATAATTACAAAGTTATATAACTTTGTAATGTGATTCAATTACTGAGAAAAAGCTTTTTTCTGGAGCACTCCTTTCACACTTTATCATTTAGCTGAGCTAATTCCAGGACCATCCTCTGTCAGCTGGAAGTGCCAGGCAGACACTGGCTCCCCAGTGCATATATGGTGGTCATGCAATAGAGTCTCCCACTTTTGGCAATCTATTAAGTAACCGGTATGGTTAGAAGATAAATACCTAAAGAGAATTAGAAGAATTTTCAACTCACTGATTTGGGGGCGGAAGAAGGTTCGAATTAAACTAGAACTGCTTTGTTCACAGAGAGAGAAGGGGGGACTAGATATTCCAGAGATGGAAAAATATTTTTTGGCTGCTCAGTTATCTTGGTTGGTCCCTCGGAGAGATAATTGTTTTTTTTCACTGATAGGGAAAGTTCGTGAGATGTCGTTTGCAGATATATATCAAAAGCTGGAAGCAGGATGGTTGGAGGAGGGAGAATGGAAGGAGTGGGATACGGTAAAAACAATGGTTAAAGCATGAAAAAAAAGAAAAAAAACTATTGGGATGGTAGGTTTTTGTGACTTTGCCCCTCTGTAGGGAAACAAAAGATTATTGGAAATTAAAAAATTGGGGGTACTGGAGAGCCTCTGTGAGAGAGGGGTTCATACGGTAGCAGATGTATTAAGGGGTGGATGCACAAAAGAGTGGGATATCGTGAAAGGGGAATTTAATATTGGAGATGGGAAATGGTTGGACTATATGTGTTTAAGTAATGCCATTGGGGTTACAATAAGGGGAAAACAAGCGATTTTTATCAACAAGGAACCATTGATTGAAAAACTTAGGGGGAACTCCTTTCATAAAAATACCCTGTCCAAAATTTATAAATACCTGATTGGGTGTAAGGATGTAGTATTTAATAGTCAGATTAGATGGCAGGAGGAATTAGGGACAATTCACCCAGATGAGTGGAAAATCTATAGGAATATAAGTACCGTGTCCCAATCTGCAAATCATAGAATGATACAATATAATATAACACATAGAATTTATTACACACCTGTCTTGCTAAAAAGAATCGGCAAGTGGTCTCATGATAATTGTCCTAGATGTGGGGTAGGGGCAGCAGGGTTTATACACATGCTATGGGAATGTCCTAAGCTTCAAGTTTTTTGGGTACAAGTTCATGCAAAAATGAATAGTATAGTGGGGGTTGACATGGAATGGTCTCCTAAGGTGGCTTTACTGGGTTTGGTACCAAGATTACAGGTCCCCATGTATAAAATAAAAAAGACTTTGAGGCTTCTGTTTTATGCCAAATTGTTAATAGCCCGGAAGTGGATCATACCCCAAGTTCCGAGGCTAGAAGAATAGGAATCTTGTGTTAGATTGTATGAAAGTTTTTATGTTTGAATTTATTTATTTATTTATTTCCCCTTTTGCAGCGAAGTGCCGGGGGTGGGGGGGGGGGGGGGGGGAGGTTGATAGAAATCCAGGCAGATTGTGGTTATGTTGGGTTATGTAACCTGTGGAGTACTCTCGAGGCGCCTGGAATAATAACTTTCTTTGGAGTAAGAAGTATATTTTAGGTGGGGAAGAGGCGGTCCGGCTGTTTGGTAAATAAGCTAAGTTAAGTGTGTTTTGTAACAAGTATGGAGTTTTATTTATTTATTTATTTATTATTTTGGTTATTTAGTTATTTTTTTTTTATTTACTAATCTACTTTTTATTTTTGCTCCATCTCTCTCATCAGCACGCCTTTGTGGAAGTATAATATAATGGATTGAGTGTGGTTATGTTTCTTCCTGGGGGGGACTCCTTGTCCATGATATATGGGCTGGGAGGCAACCTGGGAGGGACATGAGGGAGTCCAGGGGTTCGGGAGACCGAACCTCTGGAGATCTGGTGATGATATGGCAGTAAATAAGTTGCGGGCATTAATTGCGACCCCGGGAGGGGTGTGATTGGTGCGAAGGCAGCGAAATGTGTGTCTGAAAGGGTTTTGATGAAGAGGATGGTTATGTAGTTATTATTATAAATTAATTGCGAGGTGTGTGTTTTTTTTTCTTTTTTTTCTTTTTTGTGGTTTATGGTTGACGGTGTTGGGTTGGCTGGGGGGGGGGGGGGGCGGTTTCGGTCTGTGGCCCAGCCTCCTGGGGGCAGGAAGGGGACTGGACCGCCTATAGGAATTGAGATAGATATTAAGGTATCTAGCAAAGTGGTAAGAAGGGAGGAGAGGGAAGTTAGATTTGGTTAGGGTATAAAGGTGCCCCGCGAGGTAAACTACAAAAGGAAGTTAAAAATAATGTAAAGGTTACGGGTTGTGATTTCTGTCTAATGGGTTGGGAGGGGGATATAAGGATAAATATTATTGATAATGAGGATAATCGATTTTATATCATCTATTTGGAATTAATAAAAATATTTAATAAAAAAAAAAAGGATCTTCTAAAACAGGTAATAGGTTATGAGGCCTCGTGGACTCCAAGCATGATTTTACTATCATTGGGATTGAATGATTTACCACTAGCGTATATTCTATTTATTGGTGTCATTATGGTCTAAAATTCCTCAAAATTAGAAGTTTGCCAATTTACCCACTATTGCTGAAATTAAGCAAGTAGTTCAGTACAATTGTACAATGCAACATATGGTGGGAGGACGGAGTAGCTCTAATAATAATACATTTAAGGTCTAGCTGAGCCCTAAGCAAAAGTATTGTGTATTATTGGGTCTACATTTATATCCTTATATTACGGTACTGTGTGTTGGTATGGAAATTCCATGTTGCTTCATTCCCCCCTCCACAACATTTTGGAAACACGTCTAGAAACATGATTGATAGGATGATTGTCCAGAAAAAAATAAAATAAAATGGGGGCATTGTGGGCATTTAAGTGCAGCTGCCAGTTTTGACAGCTGCATTTAAATGGCTAATAGCTGTGGTCCTCGGCTAATGATAGCAGGCAGCAGCCACGCAGTTCAGAGCAGGGTCAAGTCGTCTCCGAATTTCCCCACCCATATCAGGCTAAAGGGGTATTCAGCAGAAAAATAATGTTTTTAAATCAACACATTTCAAGCTGGAATCTGCCTTTACCAGCTTATTAACATACAGATATAACTACAAACTGCACGGAAATGGTGCTGAGGTTGACAATAAGAAGGTAAAAGGTTAGATTCATCTAACCTGCTGTTAGTTTCCCTTTAATGTGGCAATAAAGTATGTATAAAACATGGATGTATTTTGTAAAATATGTACAAACTTTGACATATTTATAATCTAATAATGTGCTTCATCAAAGTCTATGGAATAACAGTTGTCCATGCACACACTGTATACATTTTATTTTTACATTAAGTGCATAGACTTATATTCTTCAATAGACTTTATTGTAGCACATAAATATGGCACAGTTTATACAAATTTTACAGCTGAATTTTGCATTTATTTTATTTGATCATGTTTTTTTTTTTTTTTTTTTTTTTTAAATCCTGCTGTCTTATAATATGGATATGCTTAGTCTTTTCCCAACCAAAATCAGTAGTGGAATTGAAAGGACTATATTATATTCGAAAGATGTTTCTGTGTTCTTAACCCACTCCTGGGTTTGGTTTAAAAAAGACTGTTCAAAAGACTGACGAAATTACTATGTGTGAACATAGCCTCAAGCTGCCTTTGTGCTGAAATTTTTCTATCACCACCCCACAACTCACATTGAAGTGGTTAAAAAATGGGCTTCTTTTTTCCGACCCTGTTCAACACAGCTAACCTGATCAGTGGTTGTGGCGGGACAGTGCATTGATTGTCTGAGTGGGACTTTTGGGAATCGGGAACCACAGAAGCAGGCTGGAGCATGGGTAAAATATTAGCTCAGGAGCTGTGGGTTAAGGGGGACGAGGTTTACATACTCGGAATCTGCGGCACGTGATCCGCCCGAGTTCTGTAGTGTTCACATACCCAGAAGGCATGTTCTGAATTCTTAGTAAAATGCAACATGGAGAAGAAATGACCTGAAGCAAGCGAAAGAAGATTTTTTTTTTTAAAGAAATAAAGAATGAGTAATTATCAGTTAATTGTTAGCTTTCCTTCTCTTACTTTAGCATATGTCTCACATTTTGAACCTAAAGTACCTTTGTATCGTTCTCTGTGAAAACAGAGCATATCTAATTGTAGAAGTGTTTGTCTTCTCACCTGATAATTTGAAGCAGTTACCCTTTAATCTATACAATTTAGAGTCTCGGATGGTTTAAGGTGAAAGGGAAACTGCCTAGAAATGCCATTAAGTGTCATTAAGATGGAATCATGTGGCAATGACCTAATGAATGTAAGCAGCCTGGAACGTGCAATGAAATGAAATACAAGACATTTATTCAAGGATTAATGATTGAACGGGAGCCAAAAAAACACAGTTAAATGTGTAGATAATTCTCACAAAGCATATTTTAGTAGCAAAAAAGTTACACTTGAGTCTTTAACCAAATCATTCTACATATTGTACACATGTAGCAGGCTGGGTGAAAAAATAATTTCACAAGTCCAGTGTCACACTTTTTTTTTTTTTTTTTAGAGAACTTTCACTGTAGTTTTCGAGCCAAAGTAAGGAATGGATTCAACAGGAATGAAAAATATAAAAGAAGGACATAGGTCCCCTTCACATGTCAGTAAAATCTGTCTGGATTTCCTAATCCGGACAGATTCCCACACCCATAGTCTTACATTAATGACGGAAACACTTCAGTGAAGGACACCCTTCCTGGACTTCTCCAAAGAAGTCTATGGGAGCACCATAGAAGTCTTTGGGAGCACCGGAACTCTGGGCACTTTCCTGATGCATATGAGGAAAGTGTCCGTAATTCAGATGACAGACGACAGGCTGGATCTGGGAACAATGTGACAGGCCAGGGCAGGGGATGGGTGATAGGCTCCCCCCCCCCAACCAGAGACAGCGCCAGAACAGCGGCAGAATTTTCCATCCTCCTCTCTTCCCGGGACCTGCCAGTGCTGTGGAAGCTTTCTCCATCATCTCCCTGCCCCCTCCCCTGGACCCACCAGTACAGCGGCCACAGTCTGCATCATTCCCCTGCCGCCAGTGGTCAGTGGTCCTCCATCCCCCCCTCTTGGGACGTGTCAGTGCATCCGCAGTTGTCCTCTGTCGAACAGACCCTGGGACTGGCCATAACAGCGGCAGTAGTGCTCCATTTTCCAAGCCCTCTTCCCCCTAGGACCTCGACAGTTATCTTCTATCACCCCCAGCACTTCTTCTCGACTTTAGCAGAGATAATTCATCACCCTCAGCCATCCACTTTAGCAGTATGATCCTCCACCTGTGTGGTCCACCACCACAGACCTCAGCAGTAATCTCCCCTGGACAGTCAGACCTGACCAGAGGAGCAGGACCAGGACAGGTGAGATTACCCCCTAGATCTACAACCCCCACCATATCCTGCTAAAATGATGGGGGTTGTAGTTTTGCAGCCTGTGGCCGTCCACGTTTAAGACCTACAACCTCCATCATGCCCTATTGGCAGTTCATATTGGGAGTTGTAGTTCTGCAACAGACTAAAGGATGACAGAATACGAGGGGGAGGCAATGGCACAATAGAACTACATCTCCCACCATGGCGTATAGGGTAAGCTGTATAATTGCATCTCCCAGCATGGTGTGGGGTAATATGCAGGACTACATTTCATATTAGGAGTTGCAGTTTTGCAGTAGATTAGAGTATGGTACATGTGATGTATATGGAATGTATGTTTTTTTTTTTCTTCCTGATCAGGAAATCCTGAAGGCATATTCTGATGGAGTTTTATAAAATGCCCTACTTGGCGTCTTTTCTATGGCCTTTTTCTCTCCTCTTTGGCTTTTTTTTTTGCTCTGTGGTAGTTTTTCCAAAACTCATGCATACTGATGGAGTCCGTTTTTTTTCAATAGTTCAAAAGTTTAATAGAATCCTTCTGTTCATCTACAAAATGCCAAAGACAAAAAAAAAAAAGCCAACAAAGTGGGACAGCACTGGAAAAATTGAAACATAGTAGAAAGTTTAGAATGGAGTGCACGTCTCACTGCACAGGACCCTCCTGTTCGGCTCCAATCCAATGAAAAAAATCATGGGAGACAGCACCTCTTAGTGAAAAAGCGTGATTTTTATTGACATCAAACGCGACGTTTCGGCTGGTACGCTTGAGAAAGGCTGAAGTACCAGCCGAAATGTCGCGTTTGATGTCAATAAAAATCATGCCTTTTCACCAAGAGGTGCTGTCTCCCATGATTTTTTCCATAAAAAAAAAGCCAGTCACATGCCAACAATGCTAAGAAAATCTTTGTCAGCATTTCTGATGTTTTTTCCTGGAGGCCAGAGGAACACCACACAAAAGCTGTGTATTAAGCCACCTTCATGCTGGAATTACGGATGGCAGTATTTTGGAAAACTGCCATTTGTAGTTTTTGTGCCCAAACTAGAAGTGGATTCAAATGGATAGAAAATATAAAGGGAGGACTTGTACTTTTCTTTTCTATTGGATCCACTTCTGGTTTTGGCACAAAAACTGCAGTGGCATATTTCCAAAAAACTGCAGTGCGTGATTCCAGCAATAGGTTAGTAGCAAAGACATTTTTTTTTTTTTTTTGCCAATGAAGTATTTGATGCAGTTTAGGAGCCAAAGCCAGAAGTAAATCCAGTATCAGGCTATGTTTACATACACAGCATTTTTTTCCGGCAACATTTTTGGATAGCTGTCACAACCCCTGAAAAATTGCAACAGTGCCTCTATAATGTTTGTATCATGAAAGCAGGTATTCCAACTGGCTGAAATTTTAAGAATACTGAGGATGTCTACAGACCTTATACTTCTCACATTACAATGTAGTTCTATACAAATACAGCAGATATTTCTATTGTTCTCATTCTTTGCTACAATGTATTAGAACTATGTTAACCCTCAGTCCATTCTGTATAGTCCCTGAAGAATATTTACGATTAAATACAATGCTATTCACTACTCAGTTGTGAGAAGTATTTGATTATGCCTGTACAGTAATTTTATTTAAACAATAATAGTTCCCATTGTAGAAAGCAAAAAGAGACTTATCATGCTGTCTACTAAGTCTTAGGACACATTTTTTTCAGAAATGAAAAATAAAATGAAATATGTCAATGCCCCAGCAAGTTATAGGCAAGGGAGTGTATGTTTTAGGCCACCATTTCGAAAACTGCCATTTTTGATCAAGGGCAAATTTTTCCAATGGGAAAGTCATGTAGCATATTTTTTAGGAATTAGAAATTTCCTCAATCAGATTTAAGGTTGTGGATTTAAGGTTATGAACACAGAAATTGGCTTTGTTTTCAGCTTCAGCTCTGTGTTAAGCATCAAGGACAACACACTGAACACATCAAATAGCTGTGCATCAGAGCTATGCAATGTTCCCAGTTGTTGTTGCACCTTTCTGCTTCTTGACAATTTCAAAGAGATATTGCAAATCTAATAGAGGACATTGATTTATGAGACAATTGTCATCTTCTTTGATATGTTACATGATCAACTTCACATTGGAAATTTGCTTTTGATCCAATATGGTGGCTTTCAAGATGATGACTATGCTCTAGACATAGCCTAAAAGTTAGGCCCCCTCACCCATTACTTGCTGGGATATTCAGATTTGTCATGTTCTTTTATTATTTCTGAAACAAAAAGGTGTCATAAGACTTTTTTGCACAGCACTATATCTGCCTAGACCATTTCCAGCTGCTTACAGAAGTAAATGTGGTGTCATGGTGCCCGCCATGTTTCTTGCAACTAGTCTTCATCTGGTTTTTATTCATGTTTTACATTAATTTTTATTTAAACTATTTGCTCTTTTTTCATTTTCCTGCATTGCACTCCTGGTGATGTTTTAGCAACATTCTGTGACATGGCTACACCCTGCGTGGTATCGTTGTGTGGTTATGTCTCTTACACAACCCCAGGTAAGCAGTAGAGGATTAAATGTACCCTGGGCCCCGGGCTGTCCACCCAACCTGGGCCCCCCCCCCCCCAGTCAATTCGCCTACATTATAATCCCCTACTGCCCCCCCCCCCCACGCTGTTCCCAATAAACACTGCCTGCCTCCCCTCCCTGCTGGCCCCAATAAACATAATGTTCGGTGCCTTGCTGCTACCCCCAGTAAGCATTGCCCACCCCACCTCCACTGCCCCCAATAAACATATTGCCACTTGTTCCCGCAGCACAGAGAATGTCAGGAGAGGAGGGTGCTGATCTATAGGAGAGGTCCGAGCAGCACAGAGGATGTCAGGAGAGGAGAGTGCTGATCTATAGGGGAGGTCACAGCAGCACAGAGGATGTCAGGAGAGGAGGATGCTGGTCTATAGGAAAGGTCACAGCAGCACAGAGGATGTCAGGAGAGGAGGGTGCTGGTCTATAGGGGAGGTCACAGCAGCACAGAGGATGTCAGGAGAAGAGGGTCTCCCTCTTTCCCCCTCTATATATGGTCCCCCTCTTTCCCCATTTATAGATGGTCCCCCTCTTCCCCCCCTTTATAGATGGCCCCCCTCTTTCCCCCTTTATAGATGGTCCCCTTTTTACCCCCTTTATAGATGGTCCCCCTCTTTCCCCCCTTTATAGATGGTCCTCCTCTTTCCCCCTTTATAGATGGTCCCCCTTTTTACCCCCTTTATAGATGGCCCCCCTCTTTTCCCCCTTTATAGATGGTCCCCCTCTTTCCCCCCTTTATAGATGGTCCCCCTCTTTCCCCCCTTTATAGATGGTCCCCCTCTTTCCCCCTTTATAGATGGTCCCCCTCTTCCCCCCTCTATAGATGATCCCCCTCTTTCCCCCCTTTATAGATGATCCCCCTCTTTCCCCCTTATAGATGGTCTCCCTCTTTCCCCCTCTATAGATGGTCCCCCTCTTTCCCCTCTTTATAGATGCCTCCCTCTTTCCCCCTTTATAGATGGTCCCCCTCTTTCCCCCTCTATAGATGGTCCCCCTCTTTCCCCCTTATAGATGGTCCCCCTCTTTCCCCCTTTATAGATGGTCCCCCTTTTTACCCCCTTTATAGATGGTCCCCCTCTTTCCCCTCTTTATAGATGGTCCCCCTCTTCCCCCCCTTTATAGATGGTCCCCCTCTTTCCCTCTTTATAGATGGTCCCCCTCTTCCCCCCTCTATAGATGATCCCCCTCTTTCCCCCCTTTATAGATGATCCCCCTCTTTCCCCCTTATAGATGGTCCCCCTCTTTCCCCCTCTATAGATGGTCCCCCTCTTTCCCCCTTATAGATGGTCCCCCTCTTTCCCCCTCTATAGATGGTCCCCCTCTTTCCCCCTCTATAGATGGTCCCCCTCTTTCCCCCTTATAGATGGTCCCCCTCTTGTCCCTTTTATAGATGCCCCCAGTCAGTAAATAACACAAAAATAACAAAATACAACTCACCTACCCTGCGTTCCCCAGTCGATCCTCTCTCCTTCTGCAGTCTCCGGCTGATGCGCGGCTGCCGGGGGTGTCCCGTCCTCTCCCCGGCAGCGCGCACATCACACAGCTCCTAGTGCCGCCTGGGCCCTGACTTCCGGTACACGTGCGCTCCCAGTACCGGAAGTCAAGGCCCCAGGCGGTACTAGGAGCTGTGTGATGCGCGCGCTGCCGGGGATAGGACGGGACACCCCCGGCAGCTGCGCATCAGCCGGAGGCAGCCGGAGACTCTTGTGACCGCAAGCGAAACAATGCTTGCGGTCACAAGAGTGCATTGGTCGAGGGGAAGGGGGCCTCCCGGGCGGCATTATAATGTGGGCGGCGTGGCATGGGCCCCCCCGGAGCCTCGGGCGGCTGCCCAAACCGCCCACATTATAATCCGCCACTGCAGGTAAGCACTTGCCTTTCTTTTCCATACACTGTAACAGGAAGTTTTACCCTAAGGAGCTCTGTGCATATATTATTTTAGTTTATATGTTTGCTGTGGAGGGACACACTGCCCCTACCGCTGGTGTAATAATCTGCGGAGCCAGCTCATCACACCCATGAGGAACACTAACAGCTCAATGATGTACAGGACATCCTGCGACCTCTCATAGCAGGAATTAGGGCTGGGCGGTATACCGCAAAAATACCGATACCGTCACTGGCGTCGGTTAACCGACTTCAACTTAGCCAGGACGGTAATTGCGGTATTTTTGTATTTTTATGTCCCCGCGCCCGTCCTGTCAGAGCCCCAAGCACGCACACACAAGCGGCCCGGCACGAGCGCTGCACGTCATGTGCAGGGACGCCGGTATCGGTGCGGGAGCTGAAGGAGCAGCAGGGCCCAGGTGACCGCCCGCACCGCCCCCGTCTGGTCCAAGCAACCATCTCCCCGCCCCCCTATGCGCGCACCTGTCCGCCCTCTCCGAGGCCCCGTCCTGCCGCACCGTCCATGAGCCCACCACCCGTCCGGTCCGACGTCCCTGCTCACTGAGGGGAGTACAGGACAGCCGCCCTCACGTGCTGCTGCTGCTCCTCCAGCTCTGACATGGCCGCGTCCCTGCACACACAGGACAACGTGTGCAGCGCTCGCCGGCCGGGTGTGGGTGGAGGGCGCTCGGACGGGACTGTGCTGGTCCCCACTCCCGGACCAGTCCTGTCCGAGCGTCCCCCCCCCATGTCAGAGCTGGAGGTAGAGGAGCAGCACTTAGGAGCAGCTGACCTGTCATCTCATCCCCTCAGTAAGAGTACAGGAGTGTAACATAGGAGGAATAATGTGCTGCAGCAGGCAGGATAACTTATAGCTGTGTGTGGTATCCTGCCTGCTGCAGCCCATCCATTCCTCCTGGGGGGACTGCAGTCATACACCCATGTTCGCGCCCCCCCCCCCCCCGGTACAGTCATACACCGCTGTCCGCGCCCCCCCCCCTATAAAGTCATAGACCCCTGTCTCCCCCCCCCTGTATAGTCATACACCCCTGTCTCCCCCCCCCTGTATAGTCATACACCCCTGTCTCACCCCCTGTATAGTCATACACCCCTCTCTCCCACCCCTGTACAGTCATACACCCCTGCCCCCCCGTATAGTCATACACCCCTGTCCGCCCCCCTGTATAGTCATACACCCCTGTCCCTCCCATATAGTCATACACCCCTGTATAGTAACACACCCCTATCTTGCCCCCTCCCGTATAGTCATACACCCCTGTCCGCCGTCCCTGTATAGTCATACACCCCTATTCCCCCTGTATAGTCATACACCCCTATCCCCCCCTGTATAGTCATACACCCCTATCCCCCTGTATAGTCATACACCCCTATCCCCCCCCTGTATAGTCATACACCCCCATTCCCCCCCTGTATAGTCATACACCCCTATCCCCCCCTGTATAGTCATACACCCCTATCCCCCCTGTATAGTCATACACCCCTATCCCCCTGTATAGTCATACACCCCTATCCCCCTGTATAGTCATACACCCCTATCCCCCCCCCTGTATAGTCATACACCCCTATCCCCCCCTGTATAGTCATACACCCCTATCCCCCCCCTGTATAGTCATACACCCCTATCCCCCCCTGTATAGTCATACACCCCTATCCCCCTGTATAGTCATACACCCCTATCCCCCTGTATAGTCATACACCCCTATCCCCCTGTATAGTCATACACCCCTATCCCCCTGTATAGTCATACACCCCTATCCCCCCTGTATAGTCATACACCCCTATCCCCCCTGTATAATCATACACCCCTATCCCCCCCTGTATAGTCATACACCCCTGTCCGCCCCCCTGTATAGTCATACACACCTATCTGCCCTGCCTTCTGTATAGTCATACACCCCTATCCCCTTGTATAGTCATACACCCCTATCCCCCTGTATAGTCATACACCCCTATCCCCCCTGTATAGTCATACACCCCTATCCACCCCCTGTATAGTCATACACCCCTGTCCACCCTCCCCTGTATAGTCATACACCCCTATCCCCCCCCTGTATAGTCATACACCCCTGTCCGCCCCCCTGTATAGTCATACACCCCTATCTGCCCTGCTCCCTGTATAGTCATCCACCCCCATATAGTCATACACTTCTATCCCTATGTACCTCCTGTATAGTAATGCACGCCAATCCATCCCCCCATATAGTCATATACACCTATCCACCCCCCATATAGTTATACACATGTATTCCTATATGACCCCCTGTGTATACACATCCTGTAGAGGCTGTATACCTGTATATACACATCCAGGTCTCTGCTGAGACCCCTAATAATGACAAATAGTAATAATGATAATAGACTAACCATGGATTGCTGTTCAGTTGTTTTTCACTTTTTCTAATCAAAATATCGCCAGTTTGGCACGGCAAGTGGGTGTGGTTTGCTAAAAGGGGCGTGTCATAATTATCGTTGAATTATCGTTACCGTGGCTACATGTGCGATAAACCGCGATATTGATTTAGGCCAATATCGCCCAGCCCTAGCAGGAATCCTTCAGCAGGGCATTATGTGTGACCTTTCATAGCAGGAATCCTTCAGCAGGGCATTATGTGTGACCTCTCATAGCAGGAATCCTTCAGCAGGGCATTATGTGTGACCTCTCATAGCAGGAATCCTTCAGCAGGGCATTATGTGTGACCTCTCATAGCAGGAATCCTTCAGCAGGGCATTATGTGTGACCTTTCATAGCAGGAATCCTTCAGCAGGGCATTATGTGTGACCTCTCATAGCAGGAATCCTTCAGCAGGGCATTATGTGTGACCTCTCATAGCAGGAATCCTTCAGCAGGGCATTATTTGAAAGTGCACAGTACTGAAAAGACTGGCACTGTGCTCAGGGGTGATTTTTATATATATTTCAGGAACACAGTGAGTCCTGTGGAGGACTCCCTCTCCTGCACATAGCACTCTGCCCCCACTTTCTTTGTTGTGCCTGATGCTAGATATAGATTTCCCCTAACAACAGGCAGCGGAGTAAAAATTGCAGGTAAGTAAGACACCCAGTGGCCAAGACTTTGCAGCTGTTTATCTGGGTTGTGGACAAATTTTTGGTGAATGAAGTGACTTGCATACATGTTAGGAATCACATAGTCTATCAAATGGAGAAAAGTGTTTTAAACATGTGTAACTACCTACATTTCTTTTTAATAGAAACCACTTAAAAAAAAAAAATTAAGAACTCAAAGTACCCTGTTTATCGCACACTCACAGTGTAATCTTGATAAAATGCAGGTCTTCCTGCAGCAGCTTAACTGCCATTAGGGGAAGCTCACTATATTTACAGCTGTCATTATACGTGTATATGCAATGAGCTCCTCGTGGTGGTGACAGATACAAATATAGTCTTTGGTAGAATTATTTTTCTAAACTGTTTAGAATGGAGTTTCAGGCACTAGGAAGTGCTCTTTAAAAATGGTCATGTGTAATGTACAAAATATGATTTAGTATCTGTCTGCTGTATGACTTACAAGATAATTGTAAACTTGGACCGAGCGTTTTCAGCTGCGTTGACTGAAATGCCAGATGCTGTTTCTGTTAGTTATAGGTTATTTTTAGATATTGCATTGGTATGTGTGTGACTAGCATCATATGTTAGGGAGCTACATCAGTTACCTTGCTCTTTTCATTTCATTCAAGCTTGTTCTGCTATTGTGGTAGGAAGAAATAGTCTGGTATGTGACAGAGCTGATAAAATTGATAGATTGCAAATATCAGCTGCCTGGACTTGATTTCCCTTACTACAATGATCTGCAGTAATACATTCAGGAACAATGTGTGGTTGTTTGTTAACTGCCTTCATTTTTAGCAATACTTCTAAAAGCTTTTAAAGGGGTACTCCAGCAAAAATTGTTTGTTTCTTTTTAAATCAACTGGTTTCAGAAAGTTATATTGATTTGTAAATTACTTCTATTTAAAAATCTCCAGCCTTCCAGTACTTATCAGCTACCGTATGTCCTGCAGGAAGTGGTGCTCTCTGTTGACATCTCTGTCCGAGACAGGAACTGTCCAGAGCAGAAGCAAATCCCCATAGAAAACTTCTGCTTCTGTGGACAGTTCCTGTCGCGGACAGAGATGTCAGCAGAGAGCAGTGTGTCAGACAATAAAACATTTCCTACAGGACATACAACAGCTGATAAGTACAGTAAAATTTGAGATTTTAAAATAGAAGTAAATTACAAATCTTTATAACTTTCTGAAACCAGTTAATTTAAAAGAGAAAGATTTTCGCTAGAGTACCTCTTTAAAGCCTACATCTGGCACTGACTGTCCATTATACTGTTACTAAGCTCATTTGGACCATGTTATATAAAGAGTTCTGCAATTAATGTAATTATTATTCCTAACTACTTTATAATTGTTTCTGTTATTTTTTTTCTGTAAAAAGGTAGAGTATGCCATGTCATTCCATTGGTTAAGGGCTGAACTTCAGGACATAGTCTGGGAGCAGCTGTTGCCAAGTACTGATACAGATAACAAATTGGAAGTCTTCAAATCCACATTAAATAACTGTACTGCTAAAATTCTGGCTTACAGTTGAGGTTAAAAGGTCTATCAATGACAAAAAAGCTTAACATCCATTGTGGGGAAACTATGTGAGGGGCTTATAAGGGATTACATACAGGAATAAGTAGGGGCCGGGGTAAGAGTATTATATGTGATAACCATATTGGTTTTATTAAGGACAGAGGTTGTCAAACCAACTGACAAAACCATAGGTTGGGTAGAGCCAGAGAAGGGTTGGGGAAGGACAAAGACAGTGAGCCGTAAAGGTTGTGTCCCCCCAGCTGACCATGCCTACTTGCCTCAACAGTCCTAGGTGACTGCGGACAACCATGGAGATGGTCCCTACTTGTGATAAGTTGATAACACAGAACAAGAACATGACAAAATTACATACAAGGGAAAGTCAACAGGCTGGGCTGAAAATAAAATTAACAGGAAATACAAAAACAAATAGAAAATATCTCCAAGAGTTGGAAAAAGTACAAAGGCGGGCAACTAATAATTAATATGTGGACATTTAAGAGGAGATATAATTAATTTCCAGGTTAAACCCATCAAAAGGCAAAGAGGCACTGTCTCCTTGGAGAAAAAAGGTTACATCTATGGAAGCAACAAGCCTTTTTTACCATGAGAACAGCAAATCTGTGGAAAAGTCTACCTATGGACATTTTCTCTTCTTTCCACCCTACTTACTATGTAGCTATGTCATTCAGCAAGGTAAAGCCCCTTAATTCATGATGTGCAGCTTATTCAGACACAATCACTTTACGTTCTATGTGGATGTGTGTGTGTGTATGTATGTGTACTTACTATACCCTTCAATATACAGTACATCATACTATATTAACCCCTTAAGGCACCATGATGTACCTTGTATGTCATGGTGCCGATAAGGGGCTATAGAGGGCTCACAGTAAGGAGCCAATGCAGACCAATGTATGTGCCAGCTATTTAACCATTTAAATGCCCCCATTGCACATTATTGGTGGTGCAGTGTTACTGTTCTAGGCCTCCTTGGCTGCCTGTACTTGCCCATTGCTACATTGCTACAGGCTGCCTTCCTCAACCTGTAGCAATTGAGTATTGAGAAAATGGATCAATGCAGTACACATGTACTGCATTGATCGCTATGAGCAACCAATGCATTGCTCATAGAAGTTCCCTAGAGGAACTGTAAAAATTTGAAAAAAAAAAATGTGTGTATATATATATATATATATATATATATATATATATATATGCCATCACATAATAAAAGTTAAAATCACACACCTATTCCTATTTTTTAAATAAATAAAAAACAATCAAATTGGTATCGTCGCATGCAGAATTGCTCAACCTATTAAATTATTCAATTATCACAATCATTTTGCACGGTAGATGGTGTAAGCACTAAAGTGCCAAATTTCAGATTTTTGTTCACTTTACGTGTCAGAACAAAATTGCTAAAAATTGTCATAATAGAGCAAATTTAAGCAAATTTAAAAGTTTTAATTTTTTAAAAGTTTTAAAATCAAATAAAAGTTTTAAAAATTGGGTATCTTTGTAATTGTACTGGCTGAATCGTCCAAACTGACAAAAAAATTGAATAGATTTTTTTCCATTACACTGTGCATATAATTTTTTTTCCTGTTTCGTAGCATATTTTGTTGAAAGAATTAAATGTACCATTTTGAAGTACATTTAGTATCGCAAAAAATAAGACCCCATTTGGGTTTGTAGGTAAAAAAAAAACTCTATGGCCTTTTAACCCCTTAACCCTTAGGGGACACAGCCAGTTTTCATTTTTGCGTTTTCGTTTTTCCCTCCTCGTGTATATAAGGCCATAGCGCCTGCATTTTTCCACCTAGAGACCCAAATGAGCCCTTATTTTTTGCGCAACTAATTGTACTTTGCTAAGGCAGATGTAATTTTTGCCTAAAATGTGCCGGGAAACCAGAAAAAAATTATATGTGTGGTGAAATTGAAAAAAAAAACGCATTTCTTTTATTTGGGGGAAATGTGTTTTTACGCCATTCGCCCTGGGGTAAAACTGACTTGTTATGCATGTTCCTCAAGTCGTTACGATTAAAACGATATGTAACATGTATAACTTATATTGTATCTGATGGCCTGTATAAAATTCAAACCGTTGTTAACCAATATACGTTCCTTAAAATCGCTCCATTCCCAGGCTTATAACGCTTTTATCCTTTGGTCTATGGGTCTGTGTGAGGTGTCATTTTTTGCGCCATGATGTGATCTTTCTATCGGTACCTTGATTGCGCATATATGACTTTTTGATCGCTTTTTATTACAATTATTCTGGATTTGATGCGACCAAAAATGCGCAATTTTGCACTTTGGGATTTTTTTGTGCTGACGCCGTTTACCGTGTGAGATCAGGAATGTGATTAATTAATAGTTCGGGCGATTACGCACGCGGCGACAGCAAACATGTTTGTTTATTAATTTATTTATTTATTTTTATTTATAAAATGGGGAAAGGGGGGTGATTCAGACTTTTATTAGGGGAGGGGATTTTGTGTTATTAAAAATACTTTTTTCTTTTACTTTAGACATATACTAGAAGCCCCCCTGGGGGACTTCTAGTATATGCACTCTGATCTCTCATAGAGATCCATGCAGTATAGTTATACTGCATGAATCCATGAGATCGGTGTTCTATTACTTTTGGCTGCTGCAGCCAAAAGCAATAGAATGCCGAGCCGGGATCAGCGCCATTACGGAGCAGACCCCGGCCCGGTATGGATGCAGGGATCGCCCCCCCGCAATCGCGCCGCAGGGGGGCGATCCCCCCACTAGACCACCAGGGATGCATATCAGCAAGTATTTAGAAGCAGCTGTCAACTTTGACAGCTGCTTCTAAGTACTTAATTAGCGGGCACGGCGATCGGACCGTGCCCGCTAATAGCCGCGAGCCCGGGCTACTCGCGGCACCCGGGATCGCGGCAGTTCAGAGGGTGGTCGCCGCGCGACCCCCCTCTGAACTCCCATAGCGGCACGAGGACGTTCAATAACGTCCTGGTGCAGCTATGGGTTAAGGTCAAAGCCAATTTTCGTTTTTGCACTTTTGCTTTTTTCACTTTATGTTTAAAAGGCCATAGCACTTGCATTTTTTCACCTAGAGACCCACATGAGCCCTTATTGTTTGCAAAACCAATTGTTCTTTGCAATGACATACTTTATTTTCTCATAAAATATGCTTCGAAAGCGGCAAAAAATTATTTGCGCGGTCAAATAAAAAAAAAAGGAATGTTTTTATTTCAGGAAGTTTCGTGTTTACGCCATTCGCCCTGGGGTAAAACTGACTTGTTAGGCATGTTCCTCAAGTTGTTACGATTACAACGAAATATAACATGTATAACTTTTAGTTTATTTGATGGCTTGTAAAAAATTCAAACCATTGTTATGGGTTATAACGCTTTTATCCTTGGGTCTATAGGGCTGTGTGAGGTGTAATTTTTTGCGCCATGATGTGTTCTTTCTATCGGTACCTCGATTGCGTACATATGTGACTTTTTGATCGCTTTTTATTAAATTTTTTCTGGATTCGATGCAACCAAAAATGCACAATTTTGCACTTTGGAATTTTTTTGCGCTGACGCCATTTACCATGCGAGATCAGGAATGTGATAATTTAATATTTTGGGCGATTACGCGCGCGGTGATATTAAATATGTTTATTGATTTGTTTATTTATTTATTTATATTTATAAAATGGGGAAAGGGCGGTGATTTGGACTTTTATTAGGGGAGGAGATTTTTTTATTAATAAAAAAACATTTTAACTTTTATTTTTACATTAACTAGAAGTCCCCCTGGGGGACTTGTGTATACACAGCACTGATCTCTCATAGAGATCAATGCTGTGTATATACACAGCAAAGATCCATCAGATCGGTGATACATTGCACTGGCCTGCTGCAGGCCAGTGCAATGTATTGCCGAGCTGGGATCAGCGTCATTGCGACGCTGAGTCCCGACCCGGCCAGAAGAATGGATCTTTTCCCCCTCCCGATGCGATGGCGGGAAGGAGATCGTCCCACCAGACACCAGTGACGTGCGAGCAAAGCCTCTAAATGCAGCTGTCAGGTTTGACAGCTGCATTTAGAGGCTTAATTAGCCGGCACGGGACCCGTGGTGGCTAAAAGAGGCGCTCCCTGGCTGCAGATATCAGCCGATAGCAGCGTAGTTCAGAGTTGGGTCTCTGAACTCCCCCCACGGTACCAGGTACGTCATGGGTCGCTAAGGGGTTAAACACAAGGAATTTTAAAAAAATTTAAATTTTCTTGGTCACTAAGTGGTTAAACCTTAAAGGAGAAGTCCAGCTAAATTTTTTTATTAAAGTATTGTATTGTCCCCCCAAAAGTTATACAAATCACCAATATACACTTATTACGGGAAATGCTTATAAAGTGCTTTTTTCCCTGCACTTACTACTGCAAAGACTTGCAGAAAGACTTCACTTTCTGGATAAAATGGTGATGTCACGCCCCGACTCCCAGAGCTGTGCGGCTGTGGCTGCGATCATCCTCTGCCATCATCCTCTCCAGCAGTCACAGCCCGCACAGCTCTGGGAGTTGGGTCGTGACATCACCATGTTATCCAGGCAGTGAAGCCCATGATGCAGTAGGAAGTGCAGGGAAAAAAAAGCCCTTTATAAGCATTTCCCGTAATAAGTGTATATTGGGGATTTGTATAACTTTTCGGGGGCAATATAATACTTTAATAAAAAATTTTGCCTGACTTCTCCTTTAAGAGTAGGTTCACACACAAATGAAAGCAAAATAAAGTGAAAATAAAAAATTTTGAGAACAGGAAAGTAAAAAAGACGTATTTTGCAAAACCATGTCACAAATAATGGGCATTTTATTTGGATGGTCATAATAAACTCTATTATTTGCCCAGCAGTTTCCATGCATAATTACTATTAGTTAGAAGAGAACCCTTGCACCATATTCCCTGGGAACCATGTGGTTGCCTTGGCAAACCAAATGCCTGGTGCAGAATGTCCCTGCACAAAACATTGCAGGATGAGTATTGGAGCAACGGTGGAGTTACACTTAAATGCGACCTATATTACATGTATTTGGATAAAAGCAGTGAACCACATACTGGGTTTCACAGTTGATGTAGGAATTCATTTGCAAAATCTGGGCATTAGCGCAAAAATTTTATCTCCTGAATTTTCACTAAATAACAGTAAACTGTACACTGTGGTTTACCACATACCGCACTGCCTTTGTAGTATAACCAAGTAGGAGTTTGAGAAATACACTCAGGTCGTCAATCAAACCAGCCTGGGCAGGAAGAGGACATGGCAAAAATAACTGGAAGCCACCATATTCCCTCCCTTGGATCATTCTTTTTTAGCTCTATGAAGCACTACTGTATGTTGAACTGATCTATATAGTCTCAGAACGATCGATGAAGCACTATGTAGAACTGAGATACGAAGTGCTAGAACGTTCTATGAAGCACCGAAGAATTGAGATACAGTACAGTGTCAGAATGTTGTTCTCCTCACCCTTCAGGTTGCAGGAAAGTCCCAGGGTTATGATGGGTTCTCTTAAACCTCTGCATTGTGGTGGTATATACACTTCAGACAGTGTGATTGACCTATCTGCAATGAATATACATTACACTGTTTTCTGGTTAACTATGCTGTTGTCTGTTTTTTTCCACCTTTCAATAAAGGTGCTTCTGCTGAGAGTTAACTAGTGAAATCTTTGCTTTGTGTAAAGCACAATGTCAGCGCTTGTTTTCTGTGCAGGAAAGTACGGACTTTCCATTGATTTTATCAAGTGGTCACAAAGTTCTTCAAAGCACAGTAGGTCTCCTGGGCATTGTAAGGAAAGTGCTGTGATGATGGGGTTAACCACTATCAGGAGGAGACTCCTGGTGCCCCAAGGACACAGCAGAAGAGTTATTATATATACAAGTTCATAGGCAATGCATATTGAGAATGGTAGACCTCTTTATCAAGCCAGAAGAAGAACATACAGTACCTATGTACAGTACTTCTTTTGGCTTGATAAAGAGGTCTATGAAGCTTGAAACGCATTGCCTATGAAGCAATAAAGAACCTGTACCTACCTCACCATCAGGTGAGTGTAATCCTCACCACTACTACTACTCCCATCATCCTACTCTGTTTCACCCATGGTGTTCTTATTGTTTCCTTTTTAGCCATACAGTATATTCTCCTGGGCTTTGAATTCTTATCTAAAGGGAGTTGTAATCCAATAAACATACAGTACAATCACAATTTCTGTAAAAATTTATGAACACATAGTATGCAACAAAGAAAAAAAAAAGAACTCCGCCTATTGGAGTTAACACTGTAGAACAAGTTCTTTTTCTTTTGGAGAGGAACTATTTTGCATATGTTTTACCATGGAGCACAGCTTGTAAGACTCCATATACCAGTTTGACAGTCTCTTCAAGGAGACACACTATAATAAGCGGGTCAAAGTAAAGGTCTATACTTCACATTAAAGCCTCATTCACTTTAACAGGACCATCTATGAACAAATTGAGACTCGGATATCTCAGAGTTAGAAGCCACAGGAGCAGCCTCATTGTAAAACATTATTGTTTGACATTTCTCAGTAACACGTTCAATTTATATGCTAAAAGTAACATTTAAAAAGCCTCAAATACAGAATAAGGATAAAGTAACTAAATGATCAGAAAATTGTGATTACTTTTAACAAACAATATGAATAAAAATAAACTAGCTCAATGGTAGAACCTGTGCCCCGTACATCCATATTAATGGGGTGTAAATCATTTCTTACAGTGGAATTCCAAGGATCTATTTTATATACTAATAAAGAATGATGATAAAAAAAAACTGTGTTCCATTCTTGGCTTAATGTACCGTTTCTTTGACACCGAGCACCCCTGTTTTATTGTAGAGAAAATGCATTAGCCCTGTAAAACCTAAGGGCAAGGTTACTCTCAGTATACCCTGTGATTAATAAGCGCTAGAAATAAATTACCCTAAAGGGCTGGTTAGAATTATTTAAAAATGATAAATTAGAGCCAACATTATAATCAGAATGTTAATAATACCGCACGGTAATGAAAAAAAAAATCCACTGCCACAACTTATCCTTTTTTGTAATGCAATCTTCTGGTCAGCTAAGCAGATTTTGCCAATCTTGATTCAAGAAATACAGCTAGTTCTCCAAGGGTTAATATCAGCTTGAACATGATTACATACTATTACATATATAAGCATAGCCAATACATCCTATATTGAGGAAAAAAAGTCTTTTTTTTTTTACATCATGGCCAGGTTTTCATTGGAAAATATCTAAATATAAAGTTGAGTTAATATAGCCTGCAGCTGCAATTATGGCTTGCATTAGCATGTGCATCTATAGTATGGAGAATTAGTCTCGCTCCTTCTCTTCAGCAGGTTGTTTAATTATGAATGTAATTTTCTTAACAGTTTACAACACATGTCTTGCATATTTCTTTAGAGATGAGCAAATCAGTAATTGTTAATTTAATTAAAAAAAGAAACCAGCAAGAAACCAACTGATGAGTTTCCCGGAATGGTACGCTATCAACATCTGTATCTTCATTTGTTATTTATTACGGCTTTAGCCACAAGGGGGTGCTGGAGTCTAATTTTTCCTTCTTTATGGAACAATATTTCAAGTAAAGTGTTCTGTTTTGCTACAAAAAAAAATAAGGCAGGAGGAATTTCTAGATTGTGATAAAAACTAAGTATATTCTTAGTTCTGTTTTTAATGATGTGTTGCTCACTATGTATATTTTACCTATAACTATAACTATGTTTATTTTAAGTAAACATTAAAGCTACTATATTTATTGCGAATAGCTACATTGGCTTTCACATTGTGTACAGAGCATTGCTGTGTGTGTGTTTGTGCCTGTAAAATAATTCTTTTTACTTATGCAAATAAGTCCAGTTGAGTATCCTTATATTCGCCAAATTCAAGTTTTGCTGCAGCAAGTGTGCTGTTACTTTGCAGATTAAATGTCTGGCTGATACCACATAGCAGTCACAGTTACGACCTTCATAAATATCCCCCTAGGTGTTTAACCTCTTCCCAGGGGCGTAACTAGGGGTTCAGCCTAGGGGGGGGGCGAGTGAGTCTGAGTGGGCCCCCAACCAACCTTACCCATAGGGAACCTCAGCAGGTGACAAGGCTTGCTGAATAATAAAGGGAATATTCTTCTACATTACTCATAGTGGATAAGGATAAAGAGCAGTGTAAGAGGCTTCTGTACATTTCACATATAGAACCACCAAAAAATTTAAAGTGCTTAAGATTAGAAAAATATAGCTGCCTTCTTCCACAGACAGCACCACTCGTGTCCTCAGTTTGTGTGGTATTCGACTGAAGTGAATAGTGCCAAGTTGTAATACCACACACAACCTAAGATCAGGGGTGGCGCTGTTTTGGAAGAAAGCAACTATGTTTTTTTTTCTTAATTCTGAAGGACCCTTTTAACCAGATTATCTTTGCCTAAAAATAATAGTGGTATAGGTAATAAGTTTTTAAACATTAAGGCTATGTTCACACTGCGTATGAGTCCGGCCGCATTTCGTACTCCGGCGTACATGTGCGGCTGAAACTACGGGCGCGGGAAAAATTGACATGCGGCCAGATGCGTACCAACCGTGAACATATGCCCGTAGTAGAGTTATGCTTCCCTAGCTTGATTCGAAGCGATCTGAGGCAGGTCATTTACTTGGAAATCTTCACCCAGCCCAATAAAACTCACAGAACCTTTTGGATCGAAAAATCAAGTTCAATTTGGCTGAAATAGGTACCCTTACGGGACTGCATGGAAATCCACGGCCGTGAGTTGGAACATTTCCGTCCTCAAACTATGGTCTTGTTCATTTTTCACGGCGCCGTATACGATCCGGCCGTAAGCTCATACGTAGTGTGTATTGTGCCGGCGTATATCGTATACTTTCAAGCGAACACATCAACCTCAAAACTATGTGCAGAAACATACGCAGTGTTAACATAGCCTCAAAGGGGTGAGCTGGTTGTGATCATACATGTACAATCCAAGATATGTGATGAGCTGCTAGATATCCATTTCCTATCTATCTATCTATCTATCTATCTATCTATCTATCTATCTATCTATCTAGCAAATAGATAATCCACGGCACTCACAGGGTTAAACGGTGAAAAAAGTAAGTGATTTATTGCAGCATTCCAAAACAAGACAGACGTCGTGTCTTGTTTTGGAATGCTGCAATAAATCACTTACTTTTTTCACCGTTTAACCCCATGAGTGCCGTGGATTATCTATTTGCTATTTGGGAATGATCTGTGGTCAGGATCCACGACCGCTGGCACCCAAATATTTTTGAGCAGTGCTGCTTAGATTTTCTGTTACATATCTATCTATCTATCTATCTATCTATCTATCTATCTATCTATCTATCTCCTATCTATCTCCTATCTATCTATCTATCTATCTATCTATCTATCTATCTATCTATCTCCTATCTATCTCCTATCTATCTATCTATCTATCTATCTATCTATCTATCTATCTATCTATCTCCTATCTATCTATCTATCTATCTATCTATCTATCTATCTCCTATCTATCTATCTCCTATCTATCTATCTATCTTCTATCTATCTATCTATCTATCTATCTATCTATCTATCTATCTATCTATCTCCTATCTATCTATCTATCTATCTATCTATCTCCTATCTATCTATCTCCTATCTATCTATCTATCTCCTATCTATCTATCTATCTATCTCCTATCTATCTATCTCCTATCTATCTATCTATCTATCTATCTATCTATCTATCTATCTATCTTCTATCTATCTATCTATCTATCTATCTATCTATCTATCTCCTATCTATCTATCTCCTATCTATCTATCTATCTATCTATCTCCTATCTATCTATCTATCTATCTATCTATCTATCTATCTATCTATCTATCTATCTCCTAGCATCCATCTATCTTTCTATCTCCTGTCTATCTATCTATCTATCTATCTATCTATCTATCTATCTATCTATCTATCTATCTATCCATCTATCTATTATCTATCTATCTATCTATCTATCTATCTATCTCCTAGCATCTATCTATCTATCTATCTATCTATCTATCTATCTATCTATCTATCTATCTATCTATCTATCTATCTATCTATCTATCTATCCATAGCATCTATCCATCTATCTATCTATCTATCTATCTATGTCCTATCTATCTATCTATCTATCTATCTATCTATCTATCTATCTATCTATCTATCACATTACAGGAGGAGATATAATAGGACAATGATCACATGTCCTTCATGCACCAGCATCTTCTCAGCCCTGCCCCCTCATGACATCACCACAGGTCCTTCATCCACAAGAATCCTCTCCAGTTCTCAGCCCCGACCCCTTATGACGTCACCACAGGTCCTTCCTCATCGCTCTGCAGGCTGTCTGCAAAAGAAAAAGCTTTTGCAGACAGCATTAAGCCTCTGAGACCTTAGTGGGCCCCTGCCAGTGTGGGCCCAGGAGCCACTGCCCCCCCTGCACCCCCCAAATTTTGCTTATGCCTCTTCCCCATACACTGCTGTAGACCAGAAGGAAAGCAGACATTAAAGTGATTCTATACTGTCCGCTCCCCTGGTCTGCCAGTCTTCTGGAGCCAGTATTCTGGCTTAAATGTGAAGCAGGGCCTAGAGCATCCATTTCCTAGGCCTAAAGCACTTCTCTCCCTGCTTCTCTTTGTTTTTTTGGCATGCTCCTGGGCCAGCCCAAAGGTGTTCTGAAAAAGAGGAGAGGTGCTTAAAGTGACTCTGTAGCCCCCCAAACTGCTTGTACCTTCGGATAGCTGCTTTTAATCCAAGATCTGCCCTGGGGTCCGTTGGGCAGGTGATGCAGTTATTGTCCTAAAAAAACCCTTTTAAACTCTTAGCCCTGTGCCAAATGGCCGTGGCCTAGATTGTGTATGCATTAGGCTGTCACCCCCTCTCTGTTCCTCCTCCGCGTCCTCATCATTAGAAATGCTCTAGGCAGATTTTCTACTATTCATCACCTGTGACAGCACGGAACATGAGCTGGATCGTTAAGGCACCTGTGCAGTTTTCATTGCAGAGGAATAGGAAAAATCCTACCAGTGTTATTCCTAATGATGAGGAGGGCGGGGAGGAGGGACGGAGGGACGGAGGGGTGGTGCAAAGTAAGGGCACAGATACTCTAGGCCACGGCAGTTTGGCACAGGGCTGCAAGTTTAAAAGTTGATTTTTAGGACAATAACTGCATCACCTGCCGAACGGACCCCAGGATAGATCTTGGATTAAAAGCAGCAATCCGAAGGTACAAGTTGTTTGGAGGGGCCAGATTATGGGTACAGAGTCGCTTTAAGGCACGGATGGTCGAGGTCCCACTTCATTGACACCCCTTGGCACCGCCGGAGTAAAAACAGATTCGCTTTAACCAACTCACTGCTTTAAAAAAAAAAAATCAGACATAAAAGGGGGATTCCAGCAAAAAAATAAAAAAATCTTTCAAATCATCTGGAGCCAGAATGTGCCAGAGATTTGTAATGTACTTTTATATAAAAAAAAAAAATAAATAAATCTTAAGTGTTCCAGTACTTATCAGCTGCTGCATGTCCTACAAGATGTGTAGTATTCTGTCCACTCTGGAGAGCAGGAGAGGTTTTCTATGAGATTTGCTACTGCTCTGAACAGTTCCTGTTACAGACAGAGGTGGCAGCAGAGAGCATTGTGTCAGACTGCATAGAACACACCACAGCAGCTGATAAGTACTGAAAGACTGGAGATTTTTAATATAAGAAAATTGCAAATATATTAAATTAGAAAAATGTACCCAGCCTATATAGTATATGAAGCCCCCATCTGATTAGCACCTAAGAAAGGAAAATTACTAATGAAGAATATATTATTGTGTCCAATGTTAAGGCTGCCCACTAATCTTGAGAATGAAGGGACTGCAATACTTACGTTAAAGGGGTTGTGTGCTATGTAGAAAAGTTGATAAAATCTGATAAGTACCCCATATGTTTTTATGTAATGCAGTAACAATGTTTTAGCAAAGTAACTTATGTTCCTGTATTGTTTTTCTCCCCCATGGATTTGATCTTTTCCTGGTTTCCTCTCTATACTGTGACTTTGCTGTTGCCATACAGCAGTGCACACATTTTTCCACTATCGCCTACTTGCAAGCTAAGGGCCCAGTTACACAGAAAGATTATCTGACAGATTATCTGCCAAAGATTTGAAGCCAAAGCCAGGGATGGATTTAAAAAAAAAAAGGAGAAATCTCAGGCTTTCCTTTATGACCTGATATCTGTTGATGTTTCTGGCTTTGGCTTCAAATGTTTGGCGGATAATCTGTCGGATAATCTTTCTGTGTGAATGGACCCTAAGTGGGGCCAATTGCCAATGCTTCCTGGAGATTGCAACTGACCTGAGCCTGTCTGTCCTATCTTACTGGGCAGAAACCAAGGGCAGCAACTTATGAAAACAATGCATGCACATGGGGACTAGTAAATCTATCTATCTATATATATATATATATATATATATATATATATATATATATATATATATTTATATATCTAAATCCCCCAAAATTTCTCAAAAAGGATAAAAGTTGCTGAATAGGGAACTGATGGACACATGCAACATTGCAAGTATCCCTTTATATTGAGATGCTAGTTGTTCTATAGATAGTTACCTAGAATAAGTAATTGATATATCCATACCTAGAGAATAGATGGAGAAAATTAAAATTAAGCATGTACATTTTTAAATAGCACATAGCCTCATTTTTTGCAAGCTTTGTGTTGCTAGATATTGATTTTAAAGCTATTGCCAAGATCTTTTTCAGAAAGGTTTTACAGAAAGGTTATTTCAACAATACACAAGCAATTTCACACTAAACTTCAGACGGAAAATTTTATATATAGATGGAACTTAACTCAAAAAACTGTCAAAGATGATCTGTATAAGAATGATATAAACTAATTGTGAACTGATGTGACAGCAATGTACTGGTTAGAGAAGAACGTATTTTAAGCTATTAGGTTGGTTGGTATTAACTATATTAACTATAATTATCCTAGCGCAGAAGAAAAAATACAGATGTCAGATGTCAAAGCAACAAGAAATTAAAAAGTTATGGGAAAAAGAGGATTTCAAATTTTAAACTGTTAATTAGCAGTTATTAACTGTCATCACATAATGTACTGTAGCTGATGGCAGATTTCATGATGGCTTTCACTCTCACAGTAAATATCTATATATTGGGGAAAATACCGTTTGTAAACAATTATTGTGTACATGGATCGCTAAATCTCCAATAAGCATTTACAGGTCTTATGAAGATTATAGGTGACTTCTGGGATTTCCAGAAATTATACCCCCTGTAATGTCTTATAAGGGTACTTTACTAATTGAACATCATTGTCCAAAACACCCCCCTCTTGTCTGTTGTTTCTGCACAATTGACTTTTGGAGGATATAACATACCTGTTTTACCCCTTTCAACATTTGCAGCATCCCACAGGTTTGTCTATTAGTTGGTTATGTGTAGCACAACCAGAATTATTGCTGTGCTTTTATAATGTGAATCTGCCCCTTTAAAAGGAAGTTTTGAACTGTTTTAGATTAGGAACTATGTTCTTGATAATATCTACTTTACATTTTACGTTTCTATCAAGGTATTGCCAGATGGTTAAGCGTTAACACCACTCAAGCCATACACACATTATTCAGTTGCATTTTGCTGCCACCTAGTGGTATTGTAGGGTAAAACATCTCTATATTTTATATTGCTCTATTGATAAACATTACTGAAAGTTCCAAAAGATTGGGGAGGAGGAGGGGGGGGGGGGGTGAGTTGAGTAAATGAGCTCTCTATAACTACCCAAATTTTCTCGAGTCTAATTTAGTCACATTTGAGCTCATTCAAATATCAGATCAAGATTTTGAGATTGCTACAGATCACAGTTTCTGCAGAGCATTGCAGAAGGCCCTTAATAGTTGTCTATACTGTTTAAGGGATTCCCTTAGACTTACATTCCTCCTTTTGCCACAATGTGAAGGTGTGCAAGGACCTCATAACTTGGTACCTGTAAGGGCTTTTGGCTTTGACCAGTATGCCGTGGCATGTCTCCATTTAGACCTACTGTACATTCTGTGAAAGAAAATAGGGAGCAGTACTAAATCGATCTCTACACCAGCATGGGTTAACTCTTCAACGGTCTGTCACCACCTCTTACAAGTTACATCTGTCTTAAGAGCTGTAAAAGCTGTACTGAAGGAGTTGTACTTCTTTGTTATTGAAGAATTTTCATTGTTCTCTAAAGAAACCCATTTGTATTCAACTCCTTGAGCCCTGGTATATTGGTTTTATCTGCACTGGCCCAAGGATGTGTGAAATTGCCCTGCTGTACACTTGAACCATGGAAAGTGTACTTCAAGGCACAGCCACATCAGGGAAGCAACTACTCCAGCTAATTCCTTTGTGCATTTCACAGGAACAACCCTTTTAACTGGGTGGTTCATTAATGAAAGGATTTTAGGGCTTCTAAATAGGTTGTTAGAAAGCCTTTACACAGATTTTTTTTAAGCCAAAGCCAGGAATAGATTTGAAAAGAGGAGACATCTCAGTCTTTCCTTTATGACCTGTTTCCTGTTTATAGTCTGTTCCTGGCTTTGGCTTACAAAATCTGTCAGATAAATCTCTCCCTGTAAAAGCACCCTAACACAGATTAAAATGTATGGCTGTGTTCACACATAGTATTTTTGCTCAGTATTTTGCTCAGTATTTTTCAACCAAAACCAGGAGTAGATTAAAAACACAGGAAGGCAAATCAGTTTTCCCCTGGGCAATTTACATAAACATAACCCCCCCCCCCCCCCCCCCCCCCCCCCCCCCCCCCCCCCCCCCCCCCCCCCCCCCCCCCCCCCCTCCCCCCCCCCCCCCCCCCCCCCCCCCCCCCCCCCCCCCCCCCCCCCCCCCCCCCCCCCCCCCCCCCCCCAATAAAAAAAAATAATAATGTTTTATTTTCAATTTCATTTCACCACACACATGATTTTTTTCTGCTTTAGCAGCATATTTTATGCAAAAATTAAGTTGGCCAATGCAAAGCACAATTAGTGGCGCAAAAAATAAGGGCTCATGTGGGTCTCTAGGTGAAAAAATGGAAGTGCTATGGCCTTTTAAGCACAAGGAGGAAAAAAAATGAAAGCGCAAAAATGGAAATTGGCTCTGTCCTTAAGGGGTTAAATGGGGGCCACTAAATTTCAACAGTGTGCAAACATAGCCTCTCTATGTTTTCAATCCACTCCTGTTTTCGGTTGAAAAATACTGAGCAAAATAGGGTGTGGGAACATAGCCTATAAATGCATATGATCTATGACAGGATTCCACTATCTGCAATATAACTAATACAGCCATGGCCCATGAAAATTTGCTGGAAGCATGAACCCTCTTTTGGCCAGATGAATGGAAGCCCAACCACTGTAACAACAATCAATCTGACTATTGATATGCCATGAGAAAAACCTGTAACTTAAGCAAGAATTATAAAAAAAGAAAAAGGGCATTTCAGGTCTAGCAATGCCATTGGTACTGACCCAGCAGTAATACAAGCAGCTCAGTGCGTAAGTGCATTATAACCTTGAGAATAAATAGTCTCAAGCACTGCAATGAACCTTGGAAAATGACACTGTGGTTTATTGTACAATAATTGCAGTACAAGTCGTGTCATGCAGAACAATAGAAGATTTATTACATCCGAATAATTATTATGGTATAGTGTTTGAATTAATTTATAATTCATTTGCTGAAACATTTTATTTTATATACTATACCTGGATAGAGTCATTACTGGAATATTTCTGGATTTGTGAATACACACAGACATGAGCCGCTGGTGTAAAGGTAAGGACAGGCAAGATCTGGGAGAATGTCAGCTTTTATTAAAATCTTTCTTATATATTTCTTGGGGGGGAAAATGTGATGGTTTTTTTTTAGAACAACCACTAGAGCGCAGTAAACCATAACACATCTTAATACAATTCTGCATTGTGCTTTATGAGGCAGCAGAGCTAAGTGTACTTGTTCTGGGCATATCAGAAACAGCGATGGATTAAACTCCAGCAGGCAGACTCTTGCCAAATGCAAGGTCAGGATTCTACACAAATCTCCCACAGACTCTTCACAAATCATTGGTCATTCAGGAAACTGTGAAGAGTCATCATGCACTTAAAAATCTGTGTCATCCAAAAGGTCTTTGGTGAGCATCTGCAGATTCAGTTGAAGTTCCATTGTCATAAACTATTTAACAGATGATAAGTCAGGCTCCTTTACTATCAGTTTATTATGCATTAAATATTTAGGTTGTGATTTACAATAAAGCTGTGACATAGTGTAATTATGTATACATTAGTCACATGGTTAGGTGAGGATTTTTGGTACAGCAACATAATTATTCATTTATAATACAGATACAATAGTATTTAAAGCGGTCGTCCAGGAAAAATTCAGTTTCCTCTATCCACAGAATAGGGGAAAAATAGGAGGTCACAGGGGGTCTGACCTCTGTACCCCCCCCCCCCCCTCAATCTTTTTATCAGGCCCTGACAGATCTGTTATGAATAGAGCCGCGGGTTCGGCAGAAAGAGCCAAGTAGGCTGCATTCATAACAGAGCTAACAGGGGCCCAATACGAAGATTGGCAGGGGGTACAGAAGTTGAACCCCCCCCCCCCCCCGCAACCTCCTACCTTTCCCCTATCTCGTGGATAAGGCAGAAGTGATTTTTTTTTCCGCACAACCTCTTTAAGTGTAACATGGATGTCCCCATGCCTTTGTAGGAGGTTAGTATTTAGGCTGGGTTCACACTACGTATATTTCAGTCAGTATTGTGGTCCTCATATTGCAACCAAAACCAGGAGTGGATTAAAAACACAGAAAGGATCTGTTCACACAATGTTGAAATTGAGGGGATGGCCGCCATTTAATGGCAAATATTTGCTGGTATTTTAAAACATCGGCTGTTATATTGAAATAATGGCAGTTATTTACCGTTATATGGCAGCCATCCAATCAATTTCAACATTGTGTGGACAGAGTCTTTCTGTGATTTTAATCCACTCCTGGTTTTGGTTGCAATATGAGGACCACAATACTGACTGAAATATACTGACTGAAATATACGTAGTGTGGACCCAGCCTTAAAGTGAATGTAGCATGAAGTGTTGCACATGAATAAAACTGCCCTTTTTTTGAACTTACAACCTTTTAAGATGTAGTCTAATTGTAAGAATAGGCTGTCAGACCTTTCATGTTTATATTTTTATTTATCATCTATCACAATTATTAGATCTATACATATCATGTTCTTGCTGTGATCGGTCTTTGCACCCCTTTTTGAAGGTGTCAGCCCAAATAAGTAATAGTCTTTGTGAGGGGCTCCAGCCGTCCCTCATGCCGGCCCCCCTCTGCTGCGTCATCAGCTGCTCAGCCGCGATTGGCTGAGCAGCTGATGACATGGCAGAGGGGGGCCGGCATGAGGGATGGCTGGAGTGGTCCGGTCGGCCTCCCGAAGATTACGTCATTCGACCCAATATGGTGGCCGGGGCCGACAGTAATCTGGTGAGTATACTGCTCCACACTTCCTAAGGTGGGGGGACACGGGGAAGGGGGCCATTCACTTACATAACACACATTACAAAGTTGTGTAACTTTGTAATGTGTGTTATTTAGTGAATAATTTTTAAATGCCGCACAACCCCTTTAACCCCTAGCTGCACCATGCATTTATAATACGTTATGGTAGGAAGTTAGTTTCAGCACGATGACGTACTATAACTGCGCTGCTTCCGATGCTCACTGTTTACACAAACAGTGACCGGGAGCCACAACTAAACTGTCAGCATCGGTAATTGCCGGCATTGGTAGATCGGTAACGGTAATTGGTGTGGTAAAAAGTACATAGGATTACATTGGAATTAGGGATGGTCCGAACCTGCTGAGGTTCGGTTTCGTACGAACCCAGACTCTCGGCAATGACTCCTGCTGTCTTAAACCTCCGTGGAGAGGGTGGATACAGTGGGAGGACCGCCTGGAAAACCGGGACACAGCCACAGCCATAGGCTGTATCCCAGTTTTCCAGGTGGTCCTCCCGCTTTATCCACCCTCTCCATGGAGGTGGAAGACAGCGATAATAATTGCAGAGAGTCCGGGTTCGTACAAACCCGAACCTCAGCAGGTTGGGACCATCCCTAATTGGAATCTCTGCAAAGAAAATGCAAATTTTTACTTTTCACTCTTACTTTGCAGTTGTTCCTGTGAAATGCCCAAAGGGTTAAAAAAAACTGTATGTCTGTAAATTTGAATACTTGAAAGGGTGAAGATTTCAAAATGGGGTAAATTATGGGTGTTTCTAGTATACAGGCCTCTAAAATATACTCTAAAACTGAACTGGTGCCTAAAGAATTTCTCAGTTTGAAATTGTCATGGAAAATTTGAAAATTGCTACTAAACATTTAAGGCCTCTATCATACTAAAAAAGTAAAAGCATGTTCACCAAATGCTGTTAATATAAAGTAGACATATTCTACATATGAATTAATAAATAATTTATGTAGTATTACTATTTTTCTTATTGGCAGAGACTTTCAAATGTAGAAAAATGCTATTTCTTTTTACATTTTTCACAACATTTTTCACAAGTTTTTCTCAAAGAATTTTAAAACTAGAAACAAGGATTGGTTAAAGCATTCCAAAGTTATTGATGCTTAAAGTGACACACGTCATAAATGCCAAAACTGACTGTGTCCCCTAAGGGGTCACCCCGCCTTTACAATTTTATAAATAAAAAATTTAAACATAAACATATGTGGTACAGTAGCATGCACAATTTTTGGATCTGTTAAGGTATAAAAATATTATTCATGCATGGTGAACAGTGCAAATGAGAAGAGGAAAAAAGGCCAGGATTGCAGATTTTTTTTTGTCACATTGTCTATCAGGAAAAAAATTATAAAAAGCTATTAAAATCTTCCATCTACACAAATATGATACTAATAAAACTAGAGATTGTGGCACAAAAAATGATGCACCAAATAGCGATGTAGGTGGGGGAAAAAAAGCGCTATGGCTTTTAGAGGGCGAGAAGGAAATAATGAAAAAGCAGAATTGAAAATTGGGTTGGTCCCTAAGGCCAAAATCCACCGTGTCCTTAAGAGGTTTAAAGAGCATCATTTACTATAGACATATTTCATGTATGAACATAAAGTGCGATCAGTAAGGGAAAAAACCCGTTGAGGGGGCAGTTCAGGACCCGGGTGATCGCTATATTGTCCGGGCAGCCCATAGAAGAAGAAGATAGTGGTGGTCTGCTGCCGCCATTCCTTTTGCATGGAGCGATGGCAGCATATCGCTGCTATCTAGATCGTTCAGCTTTCAACATGTTAAAAGACAACGATCAGCCGACATCGCGCACAAGCACTTATATGGTCAGTTTTGTGGCCTGGGTTCCATCCATAGATTTTATTCTCTTCACAAGTGCCCACAATCACATTATGGTTTTGCACACAGATGTCTGAACAAAGCATAAGGGGTGTTGATAGACACTGACATCTGGGTCCCAGAATTATTCTAGGGGATAGAGTTTGGGTTTCCATAAAGAACATGCAGCTTAGAGTCTTATCCGATAAAGTTTTTTCATTTTATTGTGTCATCTATGCTATTAAGTCAGAATAACCTCTTGTCAACCACTATCAAGTTGCCACCTTCCTTCAGGACTACCAGTGCTTTCAATAATTTTCTCTTATATCCTCTGGTCAGGTTTTGCCACTAAGATTCCAATGTCTTTGGCTCCTGCTTGTTAATCTAATATAGATTATGCATTTTTCTGGACTGCAAGTAAATTTGTGGGACTTTTAGTATTAGTTGATAGATTTGAAAATTTATGGGGAGAATCGATCAATGCATTCACTAGAAAACTGGTGTAAAAAAAGTTGCTTTTTGTTTGCGTAATGATATTGTCACGGCCGCGGCGGCTTCCCGCGTCCCGGGTTGCCGCCGCGACCGCCTCCTGTCCCGTGCAGCTGCCGGGGTCCTGGTGCAGGGACCCGGCGCTGCGGTCTGTTCGGCCCCGGGGGGCGCCTCACCTCGTCCCGCTCCTCCTTCCGTCTGTGCCGGCCGGGGCGCGCGCGCGCCGGCTGTCTCAGGTTTAAAGGGGCAGTGCGCTCCTAATTGGTAGTTGCACCCAATCACTCCCCTATAAATCCCAGCATGCCCTGTCCCCTGTGTTGGAGCCTCTACATGCTTCCCATAGCGTTGGCCCAGCCCCCTGTTGTTCCTGTGTCCTATTCCGCTACCTGGTCCCAAGTCCCTGTTCCTGAGTCCTGTCCGTTACCTGGTCCCAAGTCCCTGTTCCTGAGTCCTGTCCGTTACCTGGTCCCTAGTCCCTGTTCCTGGTTCCTGTTCCCCTGTCACTCCACCTGTTCCCGTGTCCAGCCTGTCACGTGCTCTCTCATCTGCAGACCATTGCCTGTGCCATCTCCTGCCACGCCTCGCCTGCCGACACCAGCAACCAAGCCAGGGGTAGCGACCTGGGGGTCGCCTGCCGCAGCAAGTCCATCCCGCCTTGCGGCGGGCTCTGGTGAAAACCAGCGGCCCCTTAGACTCCGCCCCCTGGTGAGGTTAGTGCCATCGCTGGTGTAGGTCCAGTGGATCCACTACTCCAGGCGTTACAGTAGGCTCCAACCATGGATCCCGGCGAGGTGCCTGATCTCCGTGACGTCGCCAGAGTGGTCACTCAGCAGGCGCAACAAATCCAGAAACAGTCGCAGCAGATCCAGCAACTCACTACCGCCTTACAGCAGCAGACTACTGCCCAGCGCACACCACCTCCTGACGCTTCTTCTTCACTCCAACTGGCTCTCCCAAGCAAGTACTCTGGGGACTCTAAGTTGTGCAGAGGATTCTTGACTCAGTGCACCATGCACATTGAACTTTTGAGTAGTCAGTTTTCCACCGAGCGCTCTAAAGTGGCTTTCATCATCAGCCTATTAGAAGGTAAAGCCCTGGCCTGGGCCACGCCACTGTGGGACCGTGATGATCCTGTTGCTGCCAATCTCCGGGCCTTCCTATTCGAGTTTCGCTCCGTCTTTGAGGAACCTGCCCGTGCTTCTTCAGCCGAGACTGCTCTCCTCAACCTCTCTCAAGACAGCTGCTCTGTTGGTGACTACGCCATCCAGTTCCGCACCCTGGCAGCTGAATTGGACTGGAACGAGGCCGCCCTATTGGCCACCTTCAAGAAGGGCCTGTCTAGTCGAGTGAGAGACGTGCTCGCTGCCCGAGACCTGCCTACCTCCCTGAACGAACTCATTCTACTGGCCACCCGAGTTGATACTCGTTTTTCGGAGAGGGAGGAGGAGGTTCGGCATGATCATTTACTAACCCGTTCCCGTCGCCATCCCCAGCTGGCGCCGGTTTTCCAGAATCCTGACCTTTCGATGTCCCAGCCCTCTCCTGAGATTCCTATGCAGGTGGAACGGGCTCACCTGACGCCTGATGAAAGAATCCGGCGCCTGGAGCGGAATCTCTGTCTCTATTGCGGTGGTTCCGATCACTTCCGGCTGGGATGTCCCCTACGTCCCCAAACATCCGGAAAATGCTCGCACCTAGGTCCGGTGGGACAGGTGTCCCTAGGTGTGAATGCCACCTTTCCAAGTCTGTCTATGCCAGTTTCCATCCGGACTCCCTCAGGACAAAATCATCAGACTACTGCCTTCCTCGATTCTGGCTCAGCAGGCAGTTTTATTGCGGCAACATTGGTCCAAAGATGGCGGCTACCCGTGACCCGACTAGCCAGGCCCCTGACTATCTCCTCGGTCACGGGCGAAATTCTTACCGACCGTGTGTACTACCAGACCGCACCTTTAGTCCTCCAGGTGGGTCCTTTACATCAAGAAGAGATATCCTTCTACGTCCTGCCCCATTCTTCCCCCGCGGTCCTCCTGGGACTCCCGTGGCTGCAAGAACATGCCCCTCAGCTGGACTGGAGAACCGGGGAGATTCTCAGTTGGGGTCAGGACTGTTCCAACCAGTGTCTCAAGTCACCTCAGACCAAGTGTACTATGTCGTTTCCTGTCCCTGCCAAGCCTCTATCCGGCCTACCGGCAGAAGACCAAGACTCGGCGGATGCCTTCTCTGCCGAGGTGTACCCTCTCTCCGTACCCAAGACTGAGGTCATGTCCTCTAACCACCGGGAGAACTTACAGAAGGACCTCGTCCACAGACCCACATTCCCTTGCCACGTTTTACCGCCTGATCGCCTAGTACCAGTCGCCACCTCCACTCTTCAGAGAGTACCCCCCGGAAAGACTCATGTTCACCCTGCGCTTCGAAGAGGTATTTTGAAGTGGGGACATTCCTCGTTGGAGGCCGGGCACCCTGGAGTCCGTAAGACCGGCCAACGGATCTCTCGCCACTACTGGTGGCCCAGTCTATCCCAAGATGTTAAAGACTTTGTGGCTTCCTGTGCCATTTGCAGGCAAGAAAGAGGGGGAGGCCAAAGGGGGGGGGTACTGTCACGGCCGCGGCGGCTTCCCGCGTCCCGGGTTGCCGCCGCGACCGCCTCCTGTCCCGTGCAGCTGCCGGGGTCCTGGTGCAGGGACCCGGCGCTGCGGTCTGTTCGGCCCCGGGGGGCGCCTCACCTCGTCCCGCTCCTCCTTCCGTCTGTGCCGGCCGGCGCGCGCGTCCCCGCCTCCTAGGGCGCGCGCGCGCCGGCTGTCTCAGATTTAAAGGGGCAGTGCGCTCCTAATTGGTAGTTGCACCCAATCACTCCCCTATAAATCCCAGCATGCCCTGTCCCCTGTGTTGGAGCCTCTACATGCTTCCCATAGCGTTGGCCCAGCCCCCTGTTGTTCCTGTGTCCTATTCCGCTACCTGGTCCCAAGTCCCTGTTCCTGAGTCCTGTCCGTTACCTGGTCCCAAGTCCCTGTTCCTGAGTCCTGTCCGTTACCTGGTCCCTAGTCCCTGTTCCTGGTTCCTGTTCCCCTGTCACTCCACCTGTTCCCGTGTCCAGCCTGTCACGTGCTCTCTCATCTGCAGACCATTGCCTGTGCCATCTCCTGCCACGCCTCGCCTGCCGACACCAGCAACCAAGCCAGGGGTAGCGACCTGGGGGTCGCCTGCCGCAGCAAGTCCATCCCGCCTTGCGGCGGGCTCTGGTGAGAACCAGCGGCCCCTTAGACTCCGCCCCCTGGTGAGGTTAGTGCCATCGCTGGTGTCGGTCCAGTGGATCCACTACTCCAGGTGTTACAGATATCAATGCCCGGGCTCAGAAGGGATCAATCCCAGAATTTTCCAGGAATTAAGTAGTGTATTAGACAGACCCTTATTCCTAATATTTGTAGTTTCTATAATAACAACAGGGATTGTTCCACAGGAATGGCGCATAGCTAATGTGGTACCAATATTCAAGAAGGGGTCATAAAGTGATCCTGGAAACTATAGGCCTGTAAATCTAACACCTATTGTGGGTAAAGTTTTAGAGGGATTTGTAACAGATACTAGAGTATCTTAATGAAAATAATCTTATAAGACAGCACCAGCATGGGTTTACAAGGGATCAGTCCTGTCAGACTATTCTGAACAGCTTCTATAAGGAGGTCACTTATAGACTGGACCTGGGGGAGGCTGTGGATGTTGTGTATCTGGACTTTTCAAAGGAATTTGATACTGGGCCGCATAAAAGGTTGGTCTACAAAATTAGGATGCTGGGACTAGGGGAAAACATATGCAAATATATAAGTAACTGGCTAAGTAATAGGAAACAGAGGGTGATCATCGATGGTGCATACTCATATTGGGTAACCCTTACTAGTGGGGTACTGCAGGGGTCAGTGTTGGGTCCTCTTCTCTTTAATATATTTATTGAGGGGCTACAGAGTAGAAGGGGCTACAAAGTAGAATCTCCATTTTTACAGATGACACTAAACTGGGTAAAAAAAAAATCACCACAGAGGAGGATAATAAAATTTTACAGTGGGATTTGGAGCAGCTAGAAGCTTGGGCAGAGAAATGGCAAATGAAGTTTAATGTGGATAAATGTAAAGTTATGCACTTGGGCAGTAGACATAATAAGTATAGTTATGTGCTGAATAATAAAACACTGAGCAAAACTGCTTCCGAAAAGGATCTGGGGGTATTGGTGGACAGTAAACTCAACTTTAGTGATCAGTGCCAGGCAGTGTCTGTCAAGGCTAATAAATTAATGGGATGCATCAAAAGAGGCATAGATGCTAAAGATGAGAACATAGTTTTGCCTCTTCATAAATCACTGGTCAGACTACATATGGAATACTATGTACAGTTTTGGGCACCGGTACATAAGAAGAACATGGGTGAGCTGGAGCGGGTATAGAGAAGGGCAAAGGTGATTAAGGGAATGGGTGAGTTACAGTATCAAGACAGGTTGCCAAGCTTGGGGCTCTTTAGTTTAGAAAAAAGGCGCCTTGGGCCATCAGATCACAATGTACAAATATATGAATGGACAGTACAGAGATCTTTGTAGTGATTCTCTACGTCTAGAGGAAAGAAGTTTTACCACCATCACAGACGGATTCTTCACTGTAGGGAAGTGAAACTATGAAACTGTTTGCCACATGATGTTGTCATGGCGGATTCAATGATTATGTTCAAGTGAGGCCTGGGTGCTTTTCTTGAAAAATATACCATTACAAGTTTTGGGTATTAGCTTTCATGTGATAGGAGATTGGTCCAGGGATTGATTCTGATTGGCTTTGGAGTTGAGAAGGTATTTTCTCCCTGTGATGGGGCAATTGGCATCTGCTTTTTTGCCTTCCTGTAGATTAACGCAGTAGGGTTTCTGTAGGTTGAACTTGATGGACTATTGGCTTTTTAAAACCTTATTAACTATGTTAGTATGTAATGCTTGCCCAATGCACTAAATTTTTGAACAAAGCACAGGAAATGTTGAATTTTATGTTCTATTTTCAACAAATTTACATGAAAACCTACACAAAAACCATTGAGGAATTCCCCTTATGTGTCAAGAGCAGATGTCCTGGATTTTGAAAGAATATATCTGTGTTCAACTGCTTATCATCAAGTTCCATTTAATGTATGCCTTCAGGCCTTTTAAAGTCCTCCCAGTGAGAGGCCTTAAGATAGAGGTATTTTACTGAAGTTAACTTAAACACTCTAGAATGGGTAGTTGGGCGGACTCTCTGCCTAACAACCTAACACCCCATCCCTCCTCTCCATCTACGTTTTGATAATAGATCTTTATATCTTGGCCATGACTCTTCTCTTCTTAAAGCCCTATTACACAGGCCGATTATCTACCAAATCAATCAGATGTTTAATAAGGTCAGTGATCGGCCAACGAACAAGCAAATGCAAGCAAATGCTCACATGTGAAAAAAATGGTCTACTCTCAGTTGCACATCTCTCCATGCAATAGAGGATGTGTGACTGACTACTAATCAAAAGTCAGGCCCTTTTTTCTGCCCTTTATACTATGTCTGGTGCTTGTAGCTCTTCTTCTGGTTTAGCCTCTAGGCTATTACTACACTTTCGGTGACAATCTTGTGCTTTTGTGGTTTCTCGTTGTGCTTTGTCTGAACACAGCTCTAGTCCTCTGCTATGATAATTGAATATGCTCCACACTTTTTCTCTGCTGAGATTGGCTTGCCTGTCAAATAGATAAACATGGTTTTACTTCTGTGATTGATAGCCTTCATTACCACTTTAGCTTCTCCTTTTCATTTTGTGTGTGGCTAGGATGTCAGAGTCCAGTCCAATCATGTCTGTGGTGGATTCCTGGCATCCTATAAACAGTTCACTAACCCAGCGACAATTGCTTGCTATTAGTCTCTATTGGGTGTGCTTGCACGTCTTTAATATCTTGTTCTTCTGATTCTCTGCTATTGCTATTTGACTGTTTTTGTGGTTCTGATTTTGTCCTTCGCTGCCTGGCTGGTTCTGACCCTTGGCTTGTTTACTACCTGTATTTGTCTTGTTTGCATTTTATGTATTCACATTTTGCGTAGGAAGAGGATATCGCCAAGTTGTTCTCTACTGCTTAGGGTAGCTGTGGCAAGGAGACAGGGGCAGCTGGGTGGGTCTACGATTAGGGCTCACTGTCCTTGTTTTCTGTCTAAATCTCGGGCCCTTGGTGGAGATATACAGTTACTGTATATAGAGTGATTGAAAAATAAAAAGGATTTCAAAATTCTTTTTTTTCGGTAGCAAACAGGGCATTGGTTACTATGCATCAGGCAGTGTTTTGCATAGCTATTATAGGTAATTCATGCTGCCTTCGCTATTTTATGTCATTATTTTCACCTTTGCAAATATTTCCATCTTTACAAGTTCGAGTTCCTGCTGTTATCTAGACAGCTTGTGACTGATCTACACAATCTCAGTGATGTATAGTCAGCTAAATGTCTAATTCAGAGAGACTTCAACATTTATATTTCATAGCAAGTTGAGCAATTCCTTGAGAAAAAAAACCCATACAGCTGAATCAGATTTATTCAACCTAAAAAGCGCAATTGAATGCTTATGATATGGCATGTTGATTGCTAAGTATGCTACACTTCAAATGTACTTTTACTTTGTCACTGTACAATGTTCAAAATCAATGTGGAGATCCCACTCTTTTTTTGGCATGTCTAAAGATAGTCAAGCAAACATAAATTTTCAAGCAGCATTTTCAAGTTCTGCACAATATCATAAAAAATGAACTAGAGCTTAAAGATGCCATTAATAATTTTAAAAAGTTCACCAATGCCCAGATATAGTCAAGTCGTCCAAGTTTTACAGGAAGTATAGATATGATAACATGATTGTTATGGCAGTGGAAGCAATATCTTCCAATGTTTCTGGCTTTTACATGGTTGGGGAAACAATAAATTGTCCATAATCCATAAAAGAATATATTGTGATTTTCTTTCTTCCAGTTTGAAAGAGGGTTAGAGGGATTGGATGGAAGCAGCTTCTCTGATGGATTAAAGTGTACCTGTCAGAGAGACATTTCAAAAGTTTTGATGGGTCAGGGTCCAAATGTTCAGACAGCAACCAATCAGGAGAACGGGAGAACGGGGAGAGGTCTGCGCTGCCGTCTATTCCTCTTTCTGATCTGTGTCTGTTGGCCATCCAGGTCGCATAACACAGAGCAGAGAGATAACATGATAGAAGTGGTCTTCTCCTAGCTCAGGGCCAATTCTGGGGTCTCTGCCGCCTGAGGCAAACCTGAGTGGGGCGATCGGGTTTTCCCGGAGCTGCCGGGGGGGGGTTGAGGTTTGGTTTGATGCCCCACCCGCACCGCATCAAACCGCAACAACCCCAACGCGACCCGATCGCCCCAGCGCGTCCCCCACCGACCCCGGGCACTCACCACAGCCTGGAGGTCGAAGAGAGCTGCAGGGTGACGTCGTGGGACCTGACGGGATGTGGAGAGCTCGGGCTACGGGACAGGTGAGTGGCCGCTGTCATTTTTTTAAAGTGATACTTAACTAAAATGACAGCAGGGGGGACATAATGCCGCACCCTGCCAGATCGCAAAATCTGCAGCCTGAGGCGGAAGGCTCATTCCACCTCATGGCAGAAGCGGGCCTGTCCTAGCTTGTTCTTCTGATAGGTCACGGTCTGACATAACAAAATAGCTCCAAGTAATTAGATCCGTGTAGGAAACTCTAGAGGATGAAATTTCCACCCACACTTTTTAGGCCAAAGCCTGTACTTTCAGCCCAGCCAATCCATGGAAATCTCATGCAAGTGCTAGTAAAGGTTACATCTGAAAAAGGCATTACTCCAGCTCTGAAATGCATTGCCTATATGTGATTCTATAACAGATAATCGGAGTCTGTGTTGACCTGCCGCAGTTTTATATGGGCTCAATGCTGAGGTGTTCTAATCGACAGCCTTGTTCCTTCTTTCCTTATCCCATGCAGGATTACAATGAAAGTGGACACACATATCTAGATAACATTGGGTTAGCTCATTCACAATAAATGAGTTAGCACTCAGCCTGCCTCTTCCTACATAATGACCTCTGCACATTATAGAGCATGCCTAGAAAACTCTCCCATAGAAGTAAATAGGGTCAGCTCCTATTTGCGTATGGGGGTCTAAAGCATATCTTTAAATGCTGCTAAAAACAGCTCAGGCAAGAGGCAAAATTTTACAGATAGAAAATAGCAATGGATTAGAAAAAAGAACATTAGAAAAAAAATCTTGGTAATACATTAACTTTAACACCTTAAGGTCAAAGCCAATTTTCGTTTTTGCGCTTTTGCTTTTTCCACTTTATGTTTAAAAGGCCATAGCACTTGCATTTTTTCACCTAGAGACCCACACGAGCCCTTATTTTTTGCGACACCAATTGTACTTTGCAATGACAGACTTTATTTTCCAATTAAATATGCTGCGAAACCAGAATAAAAATTATTTGCGCTGTCAAATTGAAAAAAAGGAATTTGTTTTCATTTCAGGGAGTTTCGTGTTTACGCCGTTCACTCGGGGGTAAAACTGACTTGTTATGCATGTTCCACAAGTCGTTACGATTACAAAGATATGAAACGTATAACTTTTATTTTATTTGATGGCTTGTAAAAAATTCTAACGATTGTTAACAAATATATGTTCCTTAAAATCGCTCTATTCCCAGGCTAAAAGCGCTTTTATCCTTTGGTCTATGGGGCTGTGTCAGGTGTCATTTTTTCCGCCATGATATGTTCTTTCTATCGGTACCTTGATTGCGCATATGTGACTTTTTGATCGCTTTTTATTACATTTTGTCTGGATTTGATGCAACCAAAAATGCGCAATTTTGCACTTTGGAATTTTTTTGCGCTGACACCGTTTACCGTACGAGATCAGGAATGTGATAATTTAATAGTTCAGGCGATTACACACGCGGCAATACCAAATATGTTTGTTTATTTGTTTATTTATATTTATAAAATGGAAAAAGGGGGATGATTTGGACTTTTAATAGGGGAGGGGATTTTTTTATTAATAAAAACACTTTTTCACTTTTTTTTTTACATGGACTAGAAGCCCCCCTGGGGGACTTCTGTATACACAGCACTGATCTCTTATAGAGATCAATGCTGTGTATATACACAGCAAAGATCAGTCACGTCAGTGACATATTGCACTGGCCTGCTGCAGGCCATAGCAATCTATAGCCGAGCCGGGATCAGCGTCAGTGCGACGCTGAGACCAGGCACGGGCAGAAGATCCGTCCCGTCCCGCGCCGGCTAATAGAGGCGCACCCCGGCTGCACTGAACTCCTCCAGCGTCACCATGACGTATTAGATACATAAGGTGTTAAGACACTTCCACAAAGGTGGGTATCCATCTGAAGGCCTGTGATTTATTATTAGGATTTGGTTGTAAGAAATGTGTTAACTAATCTGAAAAAAAGGAGAAAGCAATTGTTAAAATACCAAATAGGCTTTTATGTGTGTATCTATAAATATATTTTAAGACAAAGAAATAGAGGAGTAAAATTTAGCTTTGGCTTGATGGATTTATTGCAGAGAATCACAACAGCTTGGTCACATTAGTTGTCTAGCAGTTCAGAAATCATGTTGACAAGGTCCAGGTTCATACTTTGCTGAAACAGAAAAATGAATAAGAGGAATATATGACAGGGATGTTGTAAAGCTTTGCCAGAACAATGTTTTCAGAGCATCTCTGTCATACATGTCCCTCCATCTGTCATCTGAGCTATGAACAAATTTCAATTCTCTAGCTTTCTGTGTTTTATAAAGCTACAATAGTAGGTTACCTTGTCTTTCATGTAATAGATCACAGGCTCTGTTCTGGCACCAGATACATTTCTTCGAATTTTTAAATAAGTGGTTAAGAAAATGATGTGTGTGAAGCTATATATGAAAAATATTTCTTGAATATGTTAATATTACATTATAAATGGATTGTGATAACATGGAGGTTTGGGCACTATAAAAGGAATGGAAATTATTAACAGTTTTGGGTGGTGTTTCTACCGTAATAGTGTAAGGAGGCCTATAGGCCATTCATAGTCCACTGAAAATTCTGGGAAGAAGGATATGTAATGTAGCTCTCTAGCACCACCTTTTAGAGCTAGCTTGCCCATCAAGCCAGTGTTTGCACTACTTTACAAGAACACGACTGAGGACTTAATAAGCCAAGGCAGAAAACTTCACTAGAAAGAGAAATTACCCATCTTTAGATAGCCGTTCTGTCTCAGGGTTCTTGACCCACACCAGTACAGAGCATGGTGCTGGCTGGCTGCACTGAGGCTCCACTGAGAATTCTGGGAAAAATGTTATGCAAAGCAGCTATCTAGCTTCTTAAAGGAGCTCAAACACTGGCTCGAAGAGAAAGCTACCTTCAAACTGTGACATTGGAGAGCTACACTGCATATCCTTCTGAACAGTTTTGGGTACCTGTGTACAAGAAATACATAGTTGAGCTTCAGTAAGTTCAAAATCTGTGTGATATAGACAGGGTAGACTATAGTACCCAAAAAGATGGCTGATGAGTGACCTTATAATTATATATCAATATATCTAAGGTCTGTTCACTTCTATTTATGCCCAGGATAATAAATTCAAAAACTGGAAATCCACTATGTCAAGTGAAAGCAAGATTTATACATCAACATCCCTTTATCTTTAAAATGGAAATAGGGCCGGGAAGCATTCATTATCATAATATTACAAGTTGTATCCAATATAATATCACAAGATGAGGTAAAATGTCTTCTGGGTCATGATTATTTGCCTTCCCCCGGATCAGCAGGAGAATAGGCTGAGTTAGATGAACTCCTGTCTTTATTCATCTTTACCACTTTATCATGTAGCGTCTTTACAAAAAACTCTGACTCGATAAATCAAACATTTTCACTAATTAGGTACTTTGTAGCATTTGTACCTTTGACCTCTTTTGACAATTCTGAGTTGGTGTATAATGGCATAATAAATGTGTCTGAGAAATGGTTTCCTTTGCTATAAACAAATGTCACATAATGAATCATAGACCAAAAATAGCACCAGGTATAGAATTTTCCTTTTGGACAATGCCATACTACAAACAGCAGGCACACCATATCATTAAACTACTTTTCTACATCATGTCATTTGAACCCTAGAAACAGTTGCTAAAATCTGCAAAATGAGAACAGTTTATAGGCTGGGTTCACACTATGTATTTGAGGCTGTATTTGGTCCTCATGTCAGGTCCTCATAGCAACCAAAACCAGGAGTGGATTGAAAACACAGAAAGGCTCTGTCCACACAATGTTGAAATTGAGTGGATGGCCGCCATATAGCGGTAAATAACTTCCATTATTTCAATACAACAGCCGTTGTCTTAAAATAACAGCAAATATTTGCCATTAAATGACGGCCATCCACTCAATTACAACATTATGTGAACAGAGCCTTTCTGTGTTTTCAATCCACTCCTTGTTTTGGTTGCTATACAGAATCAAACATACAGCCTCAAATATACGTAGTGTGAACCTAGCTAAAGGCGTCAGTGGGACTCAAGAGTAGAGATGAGCGGAAATTTCGGACTTTCAGTCCGAAAGTCGCTCACTCCAGTACGATGCCTGCAATCCCGGGAGCGCAACTACGCTCCCGGGATTGCAGGCATCGTACTGGAGTGAGCTGGAGGGAATGTATCTTGAATTCCCTGGAAGATCCTGCCCGCAGTTTCCCGGGAGCGCAACTATGCAGCCTTTCGGGCTGCAGTGATATACCGCCGGGTGTATCTTCAACACCCGGCGGTATATCACTGCAGCCCGAATGGAGGCCGGATACCACGACCTAAGGGGAAGGAGTAAGAGGCTCGGCTAAGCCATCTTTGATTTATCATACTGTCTCCTTAGTTTTAGCCACTATTGGCTTTTCTCTGTTGGCTGACTGGGCGATACAGAGTATCTAGTGCACATACGTCACAATTCTAAAGGAGAGTTGTATTTATCTATCTATCATGGATTTAACTGTTAATGGTCTGTGAGTGTGGGATATATTCCAGCACAGCACCTGTGCACTTTAACCCCTGATGATCCGTGGCTACACACCACGGGGAAACGCGTCGGGTTATTAATGTTGTGTGTTTAATAATATCAGCTAATTTTTTGATTTGGGTTCAATTTGTCTTGAGTTTTGTAGTATCAGTTAACGTGTTGATTTGTGACTGTTACAACATTTATATTAATTTGGAAATATCAGTTAGTAGTTGGGTGTTTGTCGCCTTACTATTTGGATTGGTTGATCCAGGCGACTCCCATATAGTATGCACCGATCCAAGGTGCAAACTTGGAAATAATTGTGGTTTATGTGGCGTTTTTAGCATTTTTTAGCCGAATTAATAAATGTAATGTTTTAGAAGTGTGATACGCCCCTGTGATTTTGTTAATAATACTTTTTCTCTACTTTCTGTTGTGGTAGATCAAGGTAAGCCATAATAATAATAATAATAATAATAATAATAATAACTTTATTTATATAGCACCAGTATATTACGCACCACAAGTATACCCCCATCAAGTAAAACATGAGGGTTGGGGGCCCTGCTCGCAAGAGCTTACAATCTATGATTTTCTGCAAAGAATATAAGGTTTAGAAGGTATGTTTGAATATTAAAACATAAAAAGAGCAACATTAGTATGGGAGGTGGATGACGAAAATGTAATTTAGAATTGCCCGCAGGTAATGTTTAATGTTTAATTGGTACTGTTTAGGGATGGTCCGAACCTGCTTCTCTTCGGGTTCGTATGAACCCGAACACTCGGCATCAGATTTCTACTGTCTGCCCACTCCGTGCAGCGCTTGGATACAGCGGGAGGACCCCCTGGAAAACTGGGATACAGTCTATGGTTTTGGCTGTATCCCAGTTTTCCAGGCCATCCTCCCGCTGTATCCACCCTCTCCACGGAGCGGGCAGACAGCGGTAATCATTTCCGAGAGTTCCGGTTCGTACGAACCCGAACTGAAGCAGGTTCGAACCATCCCTAGTACTGTTTAATGTTTATCTGGTGGTTTTTGACCTTTACTAACTTAGGCTATGTTCACACAATGTATATTTTCATAAAAGTACGGTCTTATTGCAATCGGCAACAACAGCCGTACTTTGTACAAAAACATACATTACCTTGCTTTCCATGGGATCCTGGCCGGACCGTATACACATAGTTTACGCTCCAGACGGGATCTTTCGCGGCATCGTAGAAAACTGACACATAGTAAACCATGTCAGTGCACACTATGGAGCGAGCGGGCGCACGCTCCATAGTATACAGTAGGGAGTTCTGATGCAGGCGCGCATGGATGCACCCGCATCAGAACCCTGCGGCTGCAAAAGTCATCAGGCCACTACTGCAGATCTTTTCAGAGACCAGACGGGTCACGGAACGGCTGGTCTCTTACTGTGTGTGAACATAGCCTAAGGATAGGAAAATGAAAATTTATTGCAGCATGGAAAAACCTTAAGGTTTTTATTTATTGTTGATAATAAAGGAAATCCTGCACAAGAAACTAATGACCAACCATTTAGATCCAACTCTGCTTCAAGAGTTTGCAACTGCAAGAATGATAAGACCGTAGCCTAATATAGTCTGACTTCTTATAACAACAATTAGGTTCTAGCAGGAGTCTTAAGAGGAACCATATGGAGGATTCAACTGTGCTAAACAGTATCATATGGCATGGACTTCATTTGCAGAAAAGCTTTTTCCTTTAAGGTTAAGTTATATGGATGGTCTTGGAAACAAATATACAAGTTAAGGGGTGCTCCGGCCAAACAGGTTTTTTGACATAGACACCCACAACTGCAAGTTCTATGACATATAAATAAAGGCCATCTTGTCACGTTCTAACTTTACGTCCCTTATCTGCCCGCCTGAAGTGTTGTGATTTAAGAAAAAGTCTTCACATCTCCTTGCGCTTTCCATAGTATTATTTCGTGTTGTGACTAGAGATGAGTGCAACAAGAGCATGCTCGAGTCCGATCGTTTAGTATTAGAATACCAATGGCTTAAAAAGTTGGATGCAGTCCTAGGGTGTCCTGAAAAAGATGGATAAAGCTATAGGCTGATCTCTAGTTGTGACGTTCCTTGAGGCATCATTGGACTTGGGTGTTCCTCCCTATTGGCTGCACCTCCCTCATCTTCTGCTGCACAAGGAAAGGCAGATTGGCCTCCTTGTGCACCAAATTTATCATAATTTAGGCTCACTCGCAGGGGTAAATCATCATGTAAATCTACACCTGCTTCCGTAGGAGTACTTCTGTCTTGATAAATCTCCCCCAAACAGCTTGCATCCTCAGCATGCATATATACTGTTGTGTGAGAGGGCATTTAAATAGTACCAAAGGTGGCAGGGAAGAGCTGAAGGCTAAAACAAGAAGTTGGGACAAAATGCATTGATCATGAAATGGGTGATACGGAACCGCAGTTTCGGATTCCAGGGCACACATGAAGCAAGGCAAAAGGATCTTAATCAGTAATTTTTTTAAATCTATAACAATAATAAAAATAAATACTAATACTACTAATATTACTGTGTCTAAAACACATTGGAAATAACATGTAAGTCCCATTTTGACACAGTTTTAATGATATCCTCAATGTTCTAAAAGTCCCAGACAACTCTTTTAGTTTAAAAGTTAATTCACCCTATGTGTAGTATCCATTGAATCTCTGATATGGATACTCATATTCCAGTGCTTTCACTATGAACCGTGGAACTACATTTTCACTACTGAATGTGAACAGATAACACTGCAGTACACTTTCACTGATTAGTGAATATAAGCATTGACTAGTAATAGTTTTATTACTTTACATGCACTGACATTGTAAATATTTAATTTTTTTTAATAAATAATTCTGCAGGACATTCGACAAAGAGAAAAAGCACAGATGTCTTTCATCATTGTTTACTCTTCTACCCCAGCAAAATAATAAAAGTTATATACAGTTATACAGGTACCTTTGTTGCTCAAGGCCACCATATTCTCAGTTTTTCTCTCTATCGTCTACTATTTCTTTTATCACCACCTTCCACAAAAGATGCGTATCAAAATAATTAAATGCTACTTACTTCCTGTATTCCCTCTACTCAGGCTTCTTGCTCCTTTGAATTCCCTGACCTTTGGGTGGAAATATGCTTTAATTATATCTGTATTGCAGCAGTAAAAAGTTGGAAGGCAATGATATAGCTATTCATTGATGATAATAACCAGGAAGGGGGCTGTTGCTATCCCCCAGTAATTGAGCATTTAGCAGCTAATTATTCTGGATGAGCTGTAGTACACTAGAGGCTTCTAATAGCTCAGTGGAGTCTTCATCTTTTGTAGCCCATAAATGGTGCAATTGTATCTCCTTGATATAACTTTGGTGGATTAATCTACGCAGTTTATTATATAGATATAGGTATAGATAAACTGCTGTTTACAAGAATGTTTTATTCATAGAAGTCATCCCCCCCAATGTGGAAGATGATGTAGGTCAATCTAATTGTGCACTTCTCAAATGGAAATTCCCAATTTTTCTTCCTTAACTGTCATTTTTGGATAGGTAAAAGCAATGGCATAACAATTGACACGGTGACATGCAATGTTAAGTGGGAACACATCAGCAATATGTACATACCAAGTGCAGCAGGAATGCACGTTCCTGACACTGATGGTTTTTGATGTTTGATTAGTGTCCCGGGAGCTGAGGGTAATGAGAGGCAGCAGCGATCCCGCAACTGCATCTCATTAACCCCTTAAACTCAGTGATCTATACCGATCGCTGCGTTTAAGGTACTCAGTGATAGAACAAGCATCTGTCACTAAGTGATCAGTACCCCCGCAGCATGGCCTGATCGCATCTACCGACGGGTGGGGGTAAGCCTTTTCCTGTCGGTTCGGCAATCTGTGCATAGAGTCTGCTCTCAGGCAGGCTCTCTATGCATAGATCGCCGATAACACTGATCTATGCTATGCTATGGCATAGCATAGATCAGTACATGCAATGTAATGATTGCATGTTTTACTGTGAAAAAAAGTGTCAAAAAAGTTTTTCAAAGTATTTAAAAAACCCTTATATCCCCGCCCCCCCAATAAAAGTTTAATATACCCCCTTGCCCATTAAAAAAATAAAATATTTAAAAAATAAAATAAATAAACATATTATATATCGTAGCATGATATGCGGAATTGTACAAACTAAAAAGATATTACATTATTGTTCCCGCATGGTGGACGGCGTTAACAATAGAGATGAGCAAACCGGGTTCAAGTTCGAGTTGATCCGAACCCGAACGTTCGGTATTTAACCCCTTAGCGACCCATGACGTATCTAATACGTCATGGCGCCGCGGGGGGTGTTCAGAGCGGGGTCCCGGCGGGACCCCGCTCTGAACGGCGCTGATCCCGGCTGACACGTGCAGCCGGGCAGTGCCTCTGTTAGCCGGCGCGGGTCCCGTTGCCGCGCCGGCTAATTAAGCACTACAATGCAGCTGTCAAACCTGACAGCTGCATTGAAGGGCTTCAGACATCACATCCCTGTTGTCTAGTGGGTCGGATCTCCCCCCCACGATGCGATCGCGGGGGGGAGATCCGTTCTTCTGGCCGTGCCGGGCCTCAGCGTCGGAATGACGCTGATCCTGGCTCGGCAATAGATTGCTATGGCCTGCAGCAGGCCATAGCAATCTATGACCGATCTCATGGATCTTTGCTGTGTATATACACAGCATTGATCTCTATGAGAGATCATTGCTGTGTATATACAAGCCCCCCAGGGGGGCTTCTAGTCCATGTAAAAAAAAAAGTAAAAAAGTGTTTTTATTAATAAAAAATCCCCTCCCCTAATAAAAGTCCAAATCACCCCCCTTTTCCCATTTTATAAATATAAATTAATAAATAAATAAATAAACATATTTAGTATCACCGCACACGTAATCGCCCGAACTATTAATTAATCACATTCCTGATCTCGCACGGTAAACGGCGTAAGCGCAAAAAAATTCCAAAGTGCAAAATTGCGCATTTTTGGTCGCATCAAATCCAGAAAAAATGTAATAAAAAGCGATCAAAAAGTCGTATATGCGCAATCAAGGTACCGGTAGAAAGAACGCATCATGGCGCAAAAACTGACACCTCACACAGCCCCATAGACCAAAGGATAAAAGCGCTATAAACCTGGGAATGGAGCGATTTTAAGTGACATATATTTGTTAACAATGGTTTGAATTTTTTACAGGCCATCCGATACAATATAAGTTATACATGTTATATATCATAGTAATCGTAACGACTTGAGGAACATGCATAACAAGTCAGTTTTACCATAGGGCAAACGGCGTAAATGCAAATCTCCCCGAAATCAAAACAAATTCGTTTTTTTTTCAATTTGACAGCGCAAATGATTTTTTTTCCGGTTTCACAACATATTTTATGGAAAAATTATGCCTGTAATTGCAAAGTACAATTGGTTTCGCAAAAAATAAGCACTCATATAAGTCTCTAGGTGAAAAAATGCAAGCGCTATGGACTTTTAAACATAAAATGGAAAAAGCAAAAGCGCAAAAACGAAAATTGGCTTGGACCTTAAGGGGTTAATTAGCTGGGGCTGCTGAACTTGGATAAAGCTCTAAGGTTGTCTGGAAAACATGGATACAGCCAATGACTATATCCATGATTTCCACATAGCCTTAGGGCTTTATCCAAGTTCAGCAGCCACCGCTAATCAAATGCCGAAAGTTCGGGTTCGGATCGAGCATGCTCGAGGTTCGCTCATCTCTAGTAAACAACAACAACAACAATAACAAAAAACACACTAGAATTGATGATTTTTTAAAATTATATCAGGAAAAAAAATAATAAAAAGCGATCAAATATTTTCTGTTACACCAATATGAGATTAATAAAAACTAGAGATCATGGCGCAATAAATGACACCCCAATCAGCCGTGTAGGTGGAAAAGTAAAAGCACTATGGCTCTTAGAAGGCGAGGAGGAACATTGCATTAATTTGACACGGACTTTTGTGCTCTGTCTTGAAGGGGTTAAAAACTTTAATATGACATAGATATTATTAAATTCAATAAACCATTCTTTTTTCCATCACGGCTTTGCAGTATTATCTATCTATTTTTCTTCCTTTGAAAGGAGTGTTGTTAAATCTTTCCATCTGTATCTGGTATATAAAACTATACAGCTATGTGGATTTTTATTTACAGTATAACTTGGAGAACTGGTCTAGAGTAATGTATAAAATAAGTCTTATTTTTGAATTTCCCAGAAAACATAAAACTCTTTAATTAATATTCAATTGTTCAAATGTGGATTTTTTTTTAGGACCTTATTGATTTCATTTAAAAACCTCTTTTAAATATACCTGAACAATTATCATAATCAATATTTTGCCTTCAAGACCAAATGGCCTTCATGTGTAATTTACATTGACAGTGAACTAAGATCATGCTCCTGGAATGTTTTGACTATGTAAAGTAAACAGTAAATCAATATACTGCGTAATGTTAGTGTCTTTATAAAATTGATATAGGCTGGGTCCATCTGATTGCAAAATGTTAATTGGAAGATTTCTCTAGTATGCATGAACTACTATTATTGTCTTGCCAAGAGCTGTATGACTACATATACATAGTATACAATATACAGTATAGGGAAAAAACTGGAAAGTGTCAAATGAATGGCTACCCATGTGGTCATGCACATCCATCAGGGAATGGGGTTGCTGTAGAGGAGTAATCAAAATAATAAACGAGATAAAATTGGGAAAAAACTCTAAGAAACCAAAGATTGTAAATATGTTATTTTCTCTATGTATAACTCTGATGAAAGCCTAAACGGAAATTTGAACCAGAAACATAGAGCTAATTGGAACTAAGTGTAGCTATGTCAGGCTTGGCATATTTCTGTAATAAGGTATAATAATGGAACATGCTGCAATATTGTTTCCGCATGAATCCGACAGACACAAATCTCTATATGCCTTATTATGAAATTAGTCAAAAGGTGGTCCAGTGTAAGCTTAGTAAAGCGAAACAGCTGTCACCTGTTATCATCATGAAGTGTTGGCGTCTTACCTGCTAAAGAAAATTTGTTTGCCATTTATGGACGAATAAACAAGCACTGAATTTTTTTGCACGCATACAGTGGTGAGTGCCGCTTCATTTCTATCTTTCTATGAATGAACTGTGACTATTTTCTAAAGCTACCATATAGCTGAGCACCCCACTCGTGAATAGACAGTTGGTCTGCATACAAAGTCCAGCTAAGCACATAGTGCTCCCCATAAGCGTTTTAATAAGCATGCTGTGCCGGTCTTTTTCTATTTAATACTTGGTGGTCCAGTGTAATGCTGGGTGCCTCCATGTTGTGATACACCTATGTCTTTGAGTCTTAACTCACAGTTTATAGCCCAATTTATCAATGTGTCCAGGGCAATTATAAACTGATTCTTCATATGTGTAACGATACATAGATTGTCAGGGAATCCATAATAATTGCATAAGTAGATAGACATGAGGGACTGTTAATAGAGTACATTATTCTATCTTCATTAGAGTATACTACTGAACATGTGTTATATTCAGCCCCTGAGAGAAGCTTGTTTACAGTGAGTGTACTGGAGATTTAGGGCATATCTAGTGCTCAGCTAGTTATCAATGGAAAACGCATCAGTATTAAATAGAACAAGGCCCTTCTCCATACAAATGAGAGGCAAGTAGTCAATTTTGTCTATAGCCAAACAGAAACCAGATGTCATTAGTAACATAGGTACCTAGAAGAATATTGACCGACATTCCCAGAGAACCCCATTAATGTCTGGACTTATACTGCTTCCATGACATATGATCACTGAACAATGTAATGAATCTAAAGACCTATAATGAATACATCAATTCTGTCCTTACTGCTCCTCTACCGATTGTTAGAGGACAGAACTCATTAAAGTCTAACACCCTGGAAAACCTATATATTCAGGCTATTATTAGACTAAAGGCCCTATAACACTGTGTGATTATCAGCAGAGTAAGCCAATTTTGCCTTGTCTGGGCCCAGTGATTGGTCTAGGAATGGTCTCTAAGTCATCGGCTGATAGAATTGTTGTAGCAGGCTTAGAAATCATCAGGCAGACCGGCCGACTGCTGCACTGGTATGAAATCTATCTCATGGATCAGCTTAATTATTGTGCAGGCAGGGCCACATGAATGATTGCTGGATCGTTTGTGCAACCTTTTACTTTCATTATTGTTAGCCACAAATTCCCTTTTTATATAGGTCAGTATGTGGCCAAGCAAAGGCCCTATTACACAGGGTGATTGTCAGCCAAATGGGCCAATATTGCCTTGGATAATAGGTCAGGCGATCAAAGCAAGGAAAGTCCTGTTTATTGGCTGATCACATAACTATAATCGTCATTCGTAATCCGTACATCGCCCTATGTACACAGGAAATGTGTAGCCGGTAATGATAAAAGTAAAGGGATAATTTTTGTGGCCCTGTCCGATACTATCGGCCCTATTACAAAGGGCAATGGCATTTATTGGCTGAATAAGCTGATATCGGCTCATTACACAAACACTTGTTTGTCGGCTGATTGGGCTCTTCTGATCTGCTGTAAAAAATCCTCAATAAACACCAGTAAAAAAAATTTGTGAAACAATATTAATGAATAGAAAAAAAGGCTTAAAAGGAAAATGTATAAAATTGATTTTGTTTTTTTTATGCATAAAAAAACAACAAAAATCAAACAAACAGCCACAAACCAAAAGTGTGCCTGAATGTGTGAAGGAAGACCAAAGAAAGTTTTACATTTTACTATTTCTAAAATTCTCACATAAGTCCTTCCTGCGCTGCATGTGCTGTACAGTATATGCCAGAAAAATCCATTTTCTTTCTTTAGTTAAAACTTCTCCATCAACATATGGGAAAACAAGCCTCACAGTAAACTTTAATTGTACATACATTTATGTGTAAACCAAGTGTGACATTTTTAGATTATGAAATAATTTGTGCCTGTAAGCAAAAACTAACGCTAAGAAAAGCAAAACAAACACTGAACCTTAACCCTTGACATTTAAATGGTTGGCAATCAGATAATTTTACTCTTAATGGTATTTCATGGTAAAGCAAATTATGCAGTTCATTACAGCACTGCGCATTATAATAGTTACAAATGATATTTAAAAGCACAATAAAAAGCCCAGGGCAGTAATAACAGATCATGAGGATTGTTTTTCAACGTTTCTCTAAACTTGTTGCCCTGCAATGAAAGAAAATGGTAAGTAAGCATCTGAATGTCAGAGCTGTAGAAATATAGGCGTTATTTATCACCAAGTAACTGGCTGTCAAGCTATGCCCTGTTAGTAAGCGTACGTTACCGCTTGTTATAATGCACTCATCCACATCATTCTTATATTATAGTTAAAATCATATTCAATACTTCACAGTGTTTTTAATATTAATTATATTTATTTATTTATTTTTTAGAAATAATATAAAGCCCCCACAATTTATTCTATGCACACTAGAAATGTGGCTTATAAAGACATTATGCAAAATCTGTAAAATTAAGTTCATTTTCATTACATGCAATTTCTGGGAAATTGCAGCTCATTATGGCTTCTTGATGGCTCTAGTTATATTTGTATGTAAATTAAGTCCTAATGGCCGTACTTTGGAAGAAACAGGGTAGACTTCATTTGCATATTTCCAAATTATTGCAGCAAATATACTACGATATGAAATCATTTGACTGTATATTACCGGGTGGCAGTTGTTGATTCTTTGGTAGCCACAGTCTGGGTGGTAGAGACTTGCCGGAATGAAAGTGCCTTCTAAAGGAGAATAATATTTTGAGTGAAATGTATAATTGTACGTTAACTTATTGTTTAAATTGTTTTTAAGTTAAAAAAAAATGTATTTTCTAAAAAGTTCACTGTTTTCTTTTTAATTTGCAACATTGTTAGTTTAAAAAATCTAGAAATTATGCAGTTTTTACTCTGGTCCCTAAATATAATTGGCCAAACACATCCTGCTCTGTAGAGATCAGATTTCATCACAGGCAAGATTACAATGAAAAGTGTATTTATATGTAGCACAGGATCCACCATAGGTGATGATTAAAGCCTCCTTTTACCTCCCTAAACAGTGACTTCTGCACAGGTCACAGAGCATGCCCACAGCACTCTAGTTCATAACTGTTTTAAAGCATATCTCTAAATGTTGTTCAATCAAGATAGCTGGTCCTTTAATAATGTATATAAAAGAGTATTTAAAAAATCTATTCAAAAAAGCAAATGTATCTTGCCTTTATTCATCCTCTCCCATGGTTGAACTTGATTGACTTGCATGCCCCACGTCTAGTTTGAACAATTTCACACACATAATACGTCTAAGCCAGGTTCGTTCAATAAGGATCCTGAGGCGCCTCACAAGAGGTGATAGTACTGTCAGGAATGTGCAGTAGCATGGTGTTTGCTTTTCTGTGCCATACCCAATTGCTTCTCAGCTTCAGGCAATACAGGAGTTAAGCTGAGAAGCTGCTGACTTGATTCTGCAGCTGTGTTTACTGTGTGATTGACGGGTATCTCTGCCTGTCTGCAACAATGGGGATCCGGATCGGGCTCTTGGTCAGCATAAAACAAAGCTGAGGCAGTGTCCCAGTGCTGGCTATTTAGGGTCATACCCTGTGATCCCCGTTCCTAATCTCTCTGCTTGCTCGACTTCTTGCTTGACTTTTTGATCTGATTGTCACCTGATTTTGTACTGCGCTGCCAGTTTGCTTCTGACCTTGCTTGTTTGACTATCCGCTATTGCGTTTGTTTGTCTGTCTTGTTCTGTTTGCATGTATCTAGTACAGCAGTGATTTTCAACCAGTGTGCCGTGGCACACTAGTGTGCCGCGACACATAGTCGGGTGTGCCGCGGGGAAAGTTCCCCAAACTATGGTGCCCCTGTGAAACAAGAGAAAACAATGGGGGAGAGAAACCTGGGGATGGGAGAGAAGCAGGGGGGGAGAGAAACATGGGGATGGGGGAGAGAAACAGCGGAGAGAAGCAGGGGGGAGAGAAGTTTGGTGGAGAGAAGTATGGTGGAGAGAAGCACAGGAGAGAAGCATGGGGAAGAGAAGTATGGTGGAGAGAAGCACAGGAGAGAAGCACAGGGGAGAGAAGCGAAGGAGAAGTATGGTGGAGAGAAGTATGGTGGACAGAAGCACAGGAGAGAAGTAGGGGGGAGAAGTATGGTGGAGAGAAGCAGGGGGGAGAGAAGTATGGTGGACAGAAGCACAGGAGAGAAGTAGGGGGAAAAGTATGGTGGATAGAAGCACAGGAGAGAAGCAGGGGGGAGAAGTATGATGGAGAGAAGCAGGGGGGAGAGAAGTATGGTGGACAGAAGCACAGGAGAGAAGTAGGGGGGAGAAGTATGGTGGAGAGAAGCACAGGAGAGAAGCACAGGGGGGAGAAGAAAATAGGCCCAGGTTTCACACTGAGTAAGTATAAATACATTTAGAATCTATATTATTAACTATATGTATAATATGTACTGTTTTAGGGTATAAACCCACACACCATATAAGCGGCGTATTTACTGCTGCGATACGCAGCAAATACGCAGCAGATTAGATCTAAATAACTGAACACAGCATCAAATCTGTACCAACAAATCTGCTGCGTATTTGCTGCGTATCTGCTGTGTATACGTTGTGTGGGTTTGTACCCTTAGTGTCATTTTGTGCCATTTTGGTTGGGGGTGTGCCCCGGGATTTTTTAAGTATAAAAAGTGTGCCGCGGCTCAAAAAAGGTTGAAAATCACTGTAGTACAGGGAATGTCTTTGTGGTTGTCCATGGCCGCCTAGGGCCATTTGAGGCAAGTAGGTAGGGACAGTTGGTGGGTTCAGCATCAGGGCTCACTGTTGTGTCTTGTCCCTGCCTCCCCTGTCCTGACAAAAACATTTTAATTTTAATTGTTTTATTTATTGATATAAACATCACACAGATATTATTTTCCATTGTTCTTATGATAATATTGAAAAATGTTTTGATAAATGGCTATTCAAATATTGCAACTGATTTTTCAATGGCATCAGTTCTTCATCAAGTTAGCCTTCTGTCATCCTTTTGATATTTCAAGGCAATGATAGCACAGCTTTTATTGAAGCACTGAAGTTAATGGAATTCAAGGGGCATATAACAAGGATGAATGTGCACTTCCATTGCAAATAAATATTAGTAAATCAGCAGGGAAGGTATTATACTACCCTACATTGCAATACGTTGCAATTTACTTCAGTAAATGTTTTACCTGTGGTCTATATGAAATACAATCCTATAAAATTGGCCACTAGGTGTCTCACTTACTGAAAAACTGTAGGTGAGGCTCCACACCAAGGCCATTCTTTTTTTTCTTTTTTTGTGTAACTATACCTGATGAGTGTCCTCTTGTTTTCTACACATGCTGTCTCCTGGAACTAAAGGCCATTTGATAACAACAAAAAAAAAAAATCAAAAGCAGGAAGTGATGTCAGTTTTCTCTCTGCTCTGCACAGACTGGCTCAATAATGATGAATGCTAATTGGAAAACAGCCATACACGCCCCTGTACACACCCCTGTGCACTGCTGCAGCTAAGTAAACTAACTGATCTAAGGGCCCACAGACCGACTCGAGTGAAATGCAAAAACATGATCAACACAGTGTGACAGTATATGGACTGCTGATGCTACATAATTAAAAGAAACAGCATACTGTAGATAAGGCAAACGTTATACAGTAACTATATAGTTGCTGTTTGTTTTTGTTTTTTTATATATCATGACAGGTACACTTTAAATTTGCAGATAGGTGTCCTTGTGTCTAGTGATTTACTTAGTGTATGAATTTAATATATAGTTTTTGCCAAAAATGTGTAACTTTATGTTTATCTTTCATTCTTTTTGCCTTCCTGCCAAATTAGCCCGATATTTCCGTGGTTTTATACAGATACAATCTCTACCTAGAGATGAGCAAGCTGAATCTTACAAACTGAGATTTATTATGAATTTTGCTAAAAGTTCAGTTTGGTACCAAACCAAATTTGCTAAGTTTGTGAAGATGGAGGCCACACACTGTAATACACATAGAAAACAAAAAAAGGCTTATGCTCGCCTGTCCGTGCTTCACCGATATCCTCCTACGGGTCTCTGGTATTCCAGCTGCTGTCAGCCTGCTCAGACAATCACTGACTGACATAGGACAGCACTACGGCTGATATTGGCTGAGCATGTTGTCAATTTCGTCTCAGTTAGAAAGTGGAGGTGGTTGGGATCAGTGGGGAACTTCGATGGAATGCTGATGGGTAAGTATCATGAGTAAACTGAGCCTTAATAAAACAGCTAAACATCTGCAATAGTTTAGCTGTTTTAGTGCAACAAATCTTTTGAAAACCACAAATACAATTGGGGGTAACTTGTGCCAAAAAGAGAGTAACTTTTCTCCAAACTGTGGATCTTGTAAATTATACTAATCTGTATTACTGTAGGTGACTACAATATTTATATTTCATTGCAGACTCAAGTTGAGTTAAATAGTACCAATTTGCCCCAAGTGCGTGTATTACATGCCCTGGGCCATGTTTTCAAGGTGTTTCAGCCACTTTGTCATCTTACTCATTAAGGCTATGTTCACACAACGTATCAGACTGGCTGTTCTGTGACCCCGGCCGGGTCACAGAAAGGCCGGTCTGTGCCCGGATCATCGCGGCCGGTACTTAAGTACCGTTTAGCCGCAGAGCTCTGATGTGAAGATAGCCTAAAAGGTAGGGACTTATTAGAAAGTATGCATGGCTTTGGTGAAAAGGGTAGGGCTAGATGTGCCAAAAACTGTTCAAATGTGGAGTTAAACTAATAAGTGGTGCAAATGTACATAAGTCTAGATTAGTATTTGTAGACTGTCTAGTCTAAGTTCACACTGCCTAAAAATTACTCCGTTTTCATCTATCTCCCCCTGTGTTCACGCTCTGAGGTGCTGCTGCTCACTATTTCAATTCATCAATAATATTTGAGTCTAGTTTAGAGTAGTCTTATATGTTCCTAGAGAAAATAAGCCTATGTGACAAACAAGTTCAATATAAACTAATAGCGTTGGCTTATAGAATAATTTAGTTTACTTGTGCCTATATCACATATGCATTTATTTTCCATGCTGATCTTACTATTGTTGACATATCATGGCTATGAGCAATCTATTATTATTTCAGATGCCAAATCTTAAAAGGTCTTCCTGGCTCACTCTTCAAACAGCATTTGTCACTGAATCATTGCAAGAAAGAAACTGTCAGGATTTCTTCATTGAAGTCACTGAAAAGAGCAGAAAGAGCAATATTGTGGAGTCCACAGGGAACTTAAACACCAATCTGTCTTCTATATGTAGAGTCTCAGTGAACTAAGTGCCAAAGAGATGAAAGCACTAGAAGCAAGTGTCTGATAAGGCCTTTCTGTGCTTTCCCTTCTGGAGTTATTGAACTGCCCAGCTGTGAATCCCAAAGAGAGATTCAAAAACAGATTTTGACTTTAAAGACTAACTTTGCTGTAAGCTAAAACACAAATGCTTTGTCTTTTATATCTTAATTTATTCCTAATGTTCTCTAAATGGCATCAAAAATTGGATTTCAAAGAAATGTGTTTTATGTGAGATAGCGCTCGTCAGGAAAGCAGTAAAGGATTATGTAAAACATATGCCTGCCCTTTCAAACATACACCTTGAAAGTTTGGGAACTACTGATTTTTATCACAATGCAGATAACTGGAAAATATAAGACTTTGTAGACACCTGTTGTCATCTTGTTGTCTTCAGGTAGAAATAGATTCAAAGAACATAAAGCTTACTCTTTTACAGCAATCTTCATTAGTTTATTTATTGGGGTATTTAGACATCTTGGCCCTGGGAGATTGTGAAGATAGTGCTTTAGTTCATGTTTGGTTATGGCTCGGAAATTAATTGCCAAACGTTAGCTGAATGAAGAACCATGAAACAAAAAATTCCATCCACGGCTTCAATAAAATTGTGGTAGCTTTATTGGGACATCACAAAACAGAAAACAAAAAATAAAAGATAAAAAAGCTACCACAATTTTATTGAAGCCGTGGATGGAATTTTTCGTTTCATGGACTTTCCGGGTTGCGGCCCGCAATACAGCCAGAACGTGCTTCACTTCCAGGAGGTCCAAACACACCTGCGCTAATTGTGGCTATCAAGGGTGAGCTGACATATTCTCGTTTTATGCTGAATAAAGAACCCCTTCAGTAATGGAGGTTATTGGCAAAGTTAACTGACTGGTTAACATTGAGAGAGAGCAACATGGGTAGTAAATTCCAAAAAATCAGGAAAAGGTGGTTGAATACTCCCAGTCTAGAACCCCCAAGCCCTCACACATGAGTCTCAATTTTGGTTGTAGGATATTGGGTTGTAGCAAGATTCTGAGTTTGTGTGCAGAGATGAATAACTGCAATCAACAGAGTGAATATTACTATGTTATAGTCACTTTATAGACCTAGTAGCTGACCATTATTTGATATCTGCATTATAGAGGGGTATACTACCATACATAGAGCTGCTCCTACTGTATCTAAGCCTGCTGTGTCCTAAAGAAGTGCTGTCCTTTAGGCCATAAAGAAAAGCTGTGCAGGAAACCTTTTGCACCGGGGCCCATAAGATTTTAGCTATAGCACTGCTAACAAGCATATTTGTACAATGTGGAGGCAAACATGTGTACGGTAAACATTAGAAGAATATACAACACTCCATGTAGATGTTACCATCTGAGACAGCCTAACAAGCATATGTGCAAGGCATTTTTGTATGGCAGATGTCATCAAGGGGTTAAATTTAAAAAAATCCAATTGCATTGTACTTGCCTCTGTAAGGATTAAAGGGGTATTTAGCTTGGATCAGTGCTGTGGAAAGTGATTGGTTGAGCGGACTGTCACCCAAAGATGAATTTTTCTCAGAAATGGAGGCCGGACTGTCTCGGCAAGAACCTGAAGAAGCTGTGGGAGAACACCAGGTGAGAGGGTAGAGGTCAGAATATGCTTTTAGTTATGTTCTCAACATGAGCAGCAACATATAAAAACTTAATTTGGAGCAAAATATTATAATATTAAATATTGTTTATTACATCAATAACCACCAGAAGCCTTTCTATGTAATAAACTAGCCCCTCCTGTCTTTGCAGTCCTGATGATGGACATTTGCTTATGGTTTACACCGTTCTAGCACAAGAGGTCAGTGAACATGGGTGTTCTGTTACTCTTGCAGTATCATGCTACTGCTCACTCTGACGTGAACAGGACTCCCAGGCAACAGTGGTTATCCGGTGCTACAAAAGCATGGCCACTTTTGCCCCACTCTTGTCTCCAGATTGGGTGGGGTTTCAAACTCAGTTCCATTGAAGTAAATGGAACTTAATTGCAGACCACACCTGAACTGGAGACAAGAGTGGAGCAAATGTGGCAATTTTTGTAGCGCTGGATAACCCTTTTAACCAGAAGAGAAGAAATCTTCAACAAAATAGCATTTCTGCTGCAACTAAAAGGCAGGGAGACACAGTATTGCCAAACTAGTGGGACACAGTCCCTGTATGGCTGTATGGCACATACTTTTGTTGGCAACAGGACTTATAACTAAATGAAATAAATAGCTTTTAAACAATTCTAATTTGGCACAATAATATATTAAAACTTATTTATGGGCAGTTTTGAGTAAGTTCACAAGCAACAGATTATAGATGAACTTTGGCAACTGTCCCACCTTAATTTGGCTTGCAGATCGCTGCACAAGTTGTAGAAACAACCATTTCAGATATTTGGGATGTTTTTACAATGAATTGGCTGTAAACTCACCTTTACCTTAAAACTTTTATAACTAACTATTATTGATTAGATTTTATGATGCAGAATTTTATACAGTGATTCTTTGCCAAATTCACACGTTTCTTTTGTTGGAAACACAGCTGATCTTTTAAACACGGTTCTCACTTTCTACCAAAACCAAACCCTTAATTAGTTTGATGAATGAGCTCCTTAAAAACCTTAATCCTCACGGTGTCGACGAACATTAATAATCATTGTTCTTCTTGCAGAAATACTGTTTAAAACAATTAAGAACTTAAATAATGTATGTCATCCACGACTGTACAATTCATCAAGCTGACAGCTCCTGAATTCAAGTATGTGATTGGTAAATGATTAAGGAAAGCTGAAGAAGTTACCACATTACAAAGTTTTCATTACTGATAAAGGAATTTTAAAGGGAACTGATGGCAAAATATGTGTGATAATTCTTATCTCTGGATAAGAAAGAAAGACTTTAAACTCCATGTGGGGCATTTACTATTATTGAGCCCCTAGCATATGCCAGGGAGAAGGCGCAGATTGGTCCCTTCTTCCTGGCTTATGCCTGCCTTATCCCCCACTTGCTTTATGAGCGGGAAAGAAGGGGGGGGGGGGGGAGCTTGGCAAGGTGTCTCCTCCTGCACCTGATTTATCATGATTAAATTCATTGATACAAATCTACACATCGGCTGGGTTTACTAAGAGGGGGCAGGGCTTTATTTAAGACCTTGTATGCCGGTCTTCATAAATGTCCCCCAAAGACTTTCTCCCATGCACCTAAAATTAAATGACTTCATTAAAAGTAACCCGTCATCACCCGTCATGCTGCTTTAACCACAATCACTGGCAGAAAGCTACCAGACACCTGATGATTGTGGTTTAGGCAGCATGAAAGTGATGACATTTCATCTCAAGGTTTGTGCCTACTGCTACTATCACAACCAAATAGTATCTATGATAACAGACAACTTAGAGTCATTAAAAGCAAATATACCAGTAGGTACTGTACATCGCTTAGTGTTTTTACATGAACAGACCAGCACCGACACAGTGATGCTGGTGCTGCGGTCCTTTTTTTGAACCACCGCACGATTCCCGCACACATCGCCAATCTATTCTCGAGCATCGGCCAGGCATGAAGCACTGGGGACTGGCCCCCAGTGTGATGAAACACCCTCCTCCGTGTGACGCAGCTCCATTAGAATCAATGGAGCCGCGTCACATAGGGGAGGGGAGATGGTTACACTGGGGGCCAGCGGGGCCATCCCCAGTGCTGCATACCCAGGCCAGTGCTCTGTAATAGGTTAAAAATAAAAGACCGCGGAATCGGCATCCCTGTGTCGGCACCAGTCTGTTCAAATAAAAAACAAAACAGCAATGCACCTACTGGTACATTCACTTCAAGTATATACTATAGGTAGTGAATAGGAAAACGTTGCAATATTACAAATATAACAGCAGTTACTGGCCAACAGCTGATATAAATATTGAAGAAGCTGGGGCATGTGCAAGAGCAGCTCATCAGTGGGGTGCTGGCAGTCGGACCTACACTGATCTAATCTACATAACCTACAGTATTTATACTTTACCTGCCCTGAGAATATGCCATTACCTTTTAAAGCTGGTAACCACTTGAAAAGAAAGTACTGTATTATCCTCTAGTTTTCCTCTTCAGGACCTATGGAAGTAATCACAAGAAATAAGCCATTATTATCAGGAATCAAGAGCTATGAGCTGCTGATATCGTGTTTTGATATCATATCCTGTATAATCACTCCTGGATAGACCCTGGATTTTGGAGGGGGCATCTATTGAGCCCACGGTATTGTCTAGAATGGCTACCCTCTTTCCACCTTGGTAAGCTTGTGCCATGGTGAAAGTTCTGTAAATCTCTGGTCCCAAACTGTAGACTCTCTTTTTGCAATAACAAAAATAGTCGCCAGAGTTGTATTATAACCACAGCCCCATCAAATAGCGTTAGTAATTGCATTTGAGTTTGTACTTTTCTACAGTAATCAGCAATTTGCAGCGGATCATCCTCCAAGACATCAACAAAAATGTCAAACGCCTGCAAAGGAAAATCACAGGAGGACTGTAATAGTTTTGCAGATACATTGGAAACCTAAACCGCATTTTTACAATCAGCGTTATCATTGAAGCTTGGTGCTTGAGGGTAATTCATCAAGCTGTTTATGTGGGAACACATCCTCAAGCCACAAATCTCATTTAGAGTGGGCTGAAGTCTTTATGAAATGGATTCCCTCCTAAACTTTCAGTGGTACAATTGAGATGAAATTGATACAAGCTTTCAGCAATAGTTTATACCTGGAGATGAAATTGTCATCAATAACCATAACATAAGTAGACATGCCATGGAGTGGATAATTAACCCCCGGCTTCTTACATTTATACAATTATTTTATAGAAAAAGTTTAGGTAGCCGAGTAGATATGTAAAATGTGAAGAATAAATAAGTTAATATTCACTTGCAGACTGAAAATATTGACGAGATCTAATACATCTGACAGCTTAGAGTTCACTACAATTGTATCCAGGCTACTTATGGCTAAAAAGCATCCGACAGGTACTTTATGTGAAAGTGACACTTTTTACTAATAAATTTCATATAAACATATGTAAAAAGAAACGTAAATGAAAATTATTCCAGCATTTACTGCTTTACTGTGTTGTTTTAGTTACTATTTTCGAGAATTGCATGTCAATGATCAGATTTGCTCCATTTATAATATTTACCCGATAATCTATCTGCAGTTACGGTTTATTGCTGACATCCTGCAGGGAAACAATAGGCAGTTTCTCTGAAAATTCCCTGTTGTCTTATTGCTATATGTTATCTGCAGATCTGTGAAATCTGATAATCTGGTTATTTGATTTTTTTTTTTTTTTTACTTGCACTGTATATCTCTATATGTTCTATGTTGTGTCAATAAAAATAAAGTTTATGGGATTTCTTGAAGCAGAAAGCTTTACCATCTAGTGTACTATTTTAATGTCAACTGTGGCGCTTTGTCAGCTCTGACTTCACATGTAGGATATTAGAAGTCAAGCCCTGAGAATGCTGGTTGCTGGACCATAAAACCAAAAAGTACAAGGCCATGAATATAAAGTATCAGGATTGGTTTTGTGCATGACACCATTGGAGGTTCAAGCTTCCCATATGATGAGGTGCCTGCAGAATCCTGTGATTTACTTTGTACATTTAGTGCTTCACATAGTAGAGGCTTGTTGAGTTTCAAGCAGATTACAGACATTATTTAAAATTTTGTGAATGATTTCAACGATTAAGTTTATTGTAAAAGTATCTTAACCCCTTAGTGACCTAATTTTAGTCTTAAGGAACAGTAAAATGTTGTCCCGGCAGTAATAACTTTTTGGTATTTTTGTATCAATGTATCTGTATAATAAATTGTAATTTTGTGCTAGCAGTGGAGCCATTTTGTAATAAATGTAATAAAACTTGTTAGGTTTTTTTTTTGTGTCATTTAAATTTTAACTTCATTTTTAGATTATCTACTTTTATAACTTTTACTTTTTCAAAGACTTGTGATGTTGGGTCTAATATTCTTAATTCATTGGTTCTCTTTATCTACTTTTAGGGCTTAAAGAAGCATTCAGTTTTTATTTTATAGATTGTACTTTATTTCTTTATTGTTGCCTCGGCTACAGGCTGCCACATATACTTACTAATGAGGATTAGTTTCCCGCAGTGCAGCAACATTCTGGTCCTACGGCGCCACTCGGATCCTGCTGACGCCCATGTGACCTGAGCTCCGCAGCTCAGGAGTAGAGATGAGCGGAACTTTCGGACTTTCAGTCCGAAAGCAGCTCACTCCAGTGCGATGCCTGCGATCCCGGGTGCATAGTTGCACTCCCGGGAATCTGCCGGCAGGATCTTCCAGGGAATTCAGGGATACATTCCCTGGAAATCCAGGGAATGTATCTTGAATTCCCTGGAAGATCCTGCCCGAAAATTCCCGGGAGCGCAACTATGCACCTGGGAGTGAAGATGCCGTTGGACTAAAAGTTTGACGGTTCTCTCATCTCTACTCAGGAGGCTTGGAGTCAGGGTCAGTGTCTCCAATGCATCTCTATGTATCCCTATGAGAGCGACTTAATAAACCAAGTATACTTACCAGCCCTTGTGTCTCCCTAGCGTTGCTCCCGGAGCTCGCTGACGGCCGGCAGATGTTATTTTCAGCTGGAATCTGGGTATGTCACATACCCGACTCCTTCAGCTGCAACATCACAGCCCGGCTGATCGATTGCCCACTCAGCCAGTCAAATTAGCTGAGCAGGCAATCGATCAGCCAGGTACGTGATGTTGCAGCTAGAAGAGCTAAAGAAGGGTGGTGGCTGTCAAAAGGACTCGAAAGCGGCTCTGCGGGCACGAGGATATGTAAGTATTATTTTGTTTATTTTGTTTATTACACTCCTGAGCCCCTCTGCCTTTCTGCCTTTTTCTTTTATTAAATGGGACTTCTTTAAGAGTAATCCATTGTAGTTTTAGGTCAAATGCAGAAATACTTAAAATTCTAAAGGGTTCACATACTTTGAAGAACCACTATATATTAGGTTTTCATTTAAAATTATTACAATAAATTAGGTTTTCAATGTCACTTCTGGAAAAGGTACACTGTCAGCATATGATAAATGGGAAAATTAAAAATTTCCATAGTAAGATTCAGTAATGCTAAATCTATGTGGACATATTGAAATAACCTCATAAATTAGTAAGCTAAATCATAATTCAAAAGTTTTACCTGTAATGTATGCAAATGCAGATATTTTAGCAATATGACCTATTCTTTAGAATATGGAAGTAGCAGAGAAAGTCATCCCATGTAGAAAGTTATACTGTTTGACTAACTACATTTGGACATCTGACTACCACACCTACTGTATATCAGCTTTTTGGACATTCCGTCCCGGAACCATTATTATGGAGTTGGACTCCCGATGTATCTCTGGTGGGGGTGGGGGGGGGGGTCGAGTGGGTTTTTTTGGGGTTGGGCTCATTTAACCAAACTAGTATTTGTGAGGCTATGCACTCAATTTAGGTCTACCTAGCTGTTAGCATTCCAGTTTATCCCAAAAGTGCTCAGAGAGGCTGAGGTCCGAGCTCATAACCCTCATAATTCAGCACTTGTATACATGTAGCTACACCTAGAAGCTTCCACATTGCAATAATAGTGCTAACAGGTGATCATGTCAGAGCTAGCAGATGCCAAATGTCATAAATTGACCTATGAAAAAGGGGACATCCTATAACAGAGCTCATTATTAAGGTCTGTACTACTGCCAATGTGTGTCTGTGGAGTTTGCATGGTGCTCTGTGGGTTGATTGACAGGCAAGGAGGATACTAATGGCTTCTTTGCCTGTCAATCATCCCTACAGAGTGTGCCGTGCAGAGAGCCGTGACTAGTAACAGCCCGGTATCTGTTTTGATGCCTAGCTCACAGCTCTCTGTCTACCCTGCGCTCCGCATTATAAGGAGTATTTTTTTTTAAACGATATTTTATTAGTGGCTTATGTAATATTTGAACATACATATTGAAAATTCATTACATATTCAAAAAGAAAGTCGCTCACAGGCAACAAAGGATTGTATGTTTACAATATCATACAGATACAATGAGCCTTTGTAATAACCTTAAAAGATATATTATCATATACAATACAACGTAGTCTTACCAAAAACGTAAGTAGAAAAACAGTAATTTATAATATCACCTTAAAACATGGTATAGATGTCAGATATTCAAATATGCTACCAATAGAATGGAGAGAATTGTCTTTAACAGAGAAAGGGAAAAGCTTAAGATATTTGGAGTGCTCCCAGAGTTCCCTTTTGGGCGGCCATGCAATACCAATCAGTGTCCTTAAATTGATTAATGACAGAGTCTTTCTCTTCTATAGTAAAATCATGAATTAGAAATTGTGTCCATTTGGACATAAATGTTTTTGTTGATTTTTCTTCGGTGCGCAATACATCCAAAAGTTCCCAATGAAAGATCTCCTTCAGAGCGGAGATTACCTCAGAAATGTCTGGTAGAGTATCCAGTATCCAGTGTCTTAATAAACATTTCAGGGAAACTAATAGAGTTAAATGAATTCCTTTAGAAGTAAGTAATTTAGGAGAGGGAGTAGTAGAGTCTATATCAATAACATGAAAAAGATAACTAAGAGGGAGAAGTGGTATGGCATGGCCCCAAGTGGACAAAAGATAGAGCCGCACAGAGTCCCAAAATTCCTGCACTCGCGTGCAGGCCCAGGCACAATGAAACAAGTCTGCTTTAGGAAGTGAACATTTTGGGCAACTGTTTATGTGAGAAGTGTGGGAGTTGGAAAAAGGAATATTAAAGGCATATATAGCCTTGTGTATAAAGCGGAAATGTATTTCACGTAGAACCACATTGGGAGTGGCAGAATGCACTAGTTGAGATCCTCTCAATATTTGTTGGGTCAGATCCTCTGAAAAAATTACGGAGGACATTTTTTTGAAAAAAATTTGTCTAGATAAATTCTTTTGAGAGCGTGATCTAAGTTCTCCATATGTATGTGATAAAGAATTATGAACCGGTGGTGTTGGGAATAGATTATCAAATTCTATATCACTTTCTGCTTCTGCTATGTCCCGCACTCTGGAAGTAAGAAATTCAATTATAGAATCGTATTGAGGTAAATTAAATGAAGACAATTTAAATCGTGTTCTGACGATATCCCATGATAAGAAAGTGTTGGAATTAGTATCCAGCAGATCCCCAACAGAAGAAACATGTGCACTCTGCCACTCTGAGTAGTCTAATTTGTCTGAGTCAGGTGGGTAAAGTGGTGAATGCCACAGAGGAAATCTTTTCGATAGGCAAAAGGGTAAACCATATAATTTTTGTATCGCCTTCCATGTGGCAATGGTGTCTTTAAAGATAACACTTCTCTTAATTTCTGGGGGTAGTTCTGGTAATTTAGCATGTAGCAGGGTGGGTAAAGGCCAAGGTGCTGCTAAAGCTTTCTCAATTAAGATATTGGAGAAATATGACGTGTCCATAATCCAATCTTTAGCATGGCGAAAGAGAGCGGCTAAATTATATAATCTAATATCTGGGCATTGAGCACCACCTTTAGAAGTAGGGAGACAGAGAGTGGAATAGGCAATACGAGGTCTCTTTGATTGCCAAATAAATTTAGTGAAATATGATTGGAGTAGGGAAACGTCAGAATGTTTGAGTAAAAGGGGTATTGTTTGCATTGGATATAACAGTTTTCCAAAACACATCATTTTGATTAAGTGGGTACGTCCTAGAATTGACAATGGTAGAGATTCCCATCTCTGGAGATCTTGTTTTATTCTCTTAATTATAGGGCGATAGTTCAGGGAATATAGTGAGGAGGGAGTTCTGCCAATCTGGATTCCAAGATAAGTAATATAGGATTTAGCGATGGAGACCCCCGCAGGACCCGAAGTAGACCTCTTATGTGGAGTTAGGTAAAGAAGCTGACTTTTATGTATATTGATTCTATACCCAGAAAAGGAACCAAAAAATTTTAAGGCATCTAATACTGCCGGAACATGTAGATCTGGGTTATCTAAATATATTAAAGTATCATCAGCAAAGCATGTAACTTTGATGATTTGGGAACCAACCCGTATGCCTAAGAAAGAGTCAGAAGAAATAAGATATCTAGCAAGAGGCTCCATCGCCAAATTGAACAATAGAGGGGATAGGGGGCAACCCTGTCTGGTACTTTTTTGTAAGGGAAAGCTATCTGAAAGGAAACCCGGGGTATGAATTCTAGCTTTCAGAGATGTGTATATTGTGGAAATAAAATCTTTGAATTGACCTGTGATACCAAATTTTGTTAAGGTCATGTCCAGCCACTCCCAGCTGATATTATCAAAAGCCTTTTCGGCGTCAATTGCCAACAGACCTGGAGAGTGGCTGGAACGACCCCCAGATTGGACACCAGACTGGGCCGCTAGTACCGTTCTTATATTAGTGACACCAGAACGTCCTTTTATAAAGCCAACTTCATGGCTGCCTATTAGTGATGGTAGGATGTCTGCCAATCTATTGGTCATAATCTTTGCCAACAATTTTAGGTCTACATTTATTAAAGAGATTGGCCTGTACGAATTAGGAGATGTCGGATCCTTCCCCTGTTTATGTAGTATTTTGATATATGCAGTATCTCCCGAGGGGAGCATGTGATGGTCAGTCAGAATAGTTTGGAAAGTAGAAAGAAGGGTAGGGGAGATGACAGAAGACATAGATTTATAAAATTCCGCACTATAGCCATCAGGGCCTGGAGCTTTGTTATTTTTAAGTGTAGAGATAGTGGCAGTAATTTCCTCCAATGTGACTGGGGCGTTGAGAGAATCAAGAGAAGGGGTATCAAGAGACGGTAGAGTTAATGACTCTAGAAAGTTCTTACCAGCAGCTAGATCAAGCCTATCCTTGGAATATAGTGAGCGGTAAAATTGTTGTAAAAGTTGTGATATGACTTTAGGATCTTTTTGTACATTACCCGCTGTATCTTTGAGAGCAGGGATATGTGTAGTAGGTCTACGTCCTTTAGCAAGGTTAGCTAACATTTTCCCTGATTTATTACCATAGCGGAATAAACGGGATATGTATTGATCTCTATATATAGCATTGAGTTTTTCCTGTGCAATTTTGAAAGCTTGTCTAGCTGCTGTCCATTTAGATTTATTGTCATCTGTAGGGGAAGACAGGAAAAGAGTGTATGTAGAGCGCAGATCTTGGGAAAGTTGAAGATAGTTTTTACGTGCTTCACGTTTCTGGGCAGCCACATAAGAAATTATTTGGCCCCTTAGAACTGCTTTTGCAGTCTCCCAGAAAAGTATTGGGGATTGTGTATGTTCAGCATTGTTAGAATAGAAGTCTGACCACCATTTTTTTAATAGTTTGATAAATGATTCATCATTAGCTAAATGAGAAGGAAATCTCCAAATAATATCGGATCCCTTCTGAAAAATATCTCTTAATTGTAAACTAACAGGGGAGTGATCCGAAATTACTATATCATGAATTTCAGAGTCTTCTACTCTGCCAAGAGAGTCCGGTGACACTAAACAGTAGTCTATTCTTGACCAGGCAGTTTGGGAGTGAGAGTAAAAAGAGTATTCTCTACCATCTGGGTGTAGATGACGCCAAGAATCAGATAGGGAGGTAGAATTAAGGAAGTTGGATAAAATATTATCTGATGAAGTATGTACAGTAGGGGTCTTAGTTCTTTTTCTATCTTCAGTTGTATTAAGAACAGTATTTAGGTCTCCACCAACTATTTTAAGATTATTGTCATCTTGCAGAATGAGGTTTTCCAATTTAAAAAAAAAATCAGGTCTCTGAGTGTTGGGACCATAAACGTTATATATGCTATATTTGCCCGCTGGAGTGTCAATAAGAAGATGACATATCCTGCCTTCATCATCTTGATATTGAGATAATACCATACAGGCTAAATTTTTATGTGTAAGAATAACTACCCCGCCTTTACGGTTAATAGCTGGTGAACCATAAACTGCACCCACCCAAAAACGTTTCAGTCTGAAATAATCCAATTCAGTTAAATGTGTTTCTTGCAATAATACTATATCGGCCCTAAGTCTCTTAAGGTGTTTCAGTATAGAAGTCCTCTTAGATGGGGAACGTAGTCCCTTAACATTCCAAATATTAATAGAAGAGGAGGTGTTAAGAAGAGACCCTGGAAGCACAATAACATAGTGGGTAACCCTTTCAGGCAGAAAAAGAGGATAGCATGTAGCATTTTCAGACAAACTAAAGGTGATATACCTAAGAATAAAACAGTTAACAATATAAACTAAGCAAATAAAGTGAGATGTGGACTTCACTTTTTTCGTATTGTCCAAAGTTCGGAGCATTCGCAAACTCCGCATTATGGAGAAGAAATAAAGAGAAAGAAATAACTGGTGGAGAGGTCACATCAACCTCCGCTCCACTAAATGAGTATATATTAAAATTAAAGACATACACATCCCTACCCTCCTGAGAAATGTGTGAATTGTCACAGGGAAGCAAATAAATAAAAAAAAATAAAATAAAAGGAAGAGCCAGTATATAATGATTAGTACTTAAAGAAGTTGTACTTAAACTTAAAACCATACAAGGTGGAATTATACATATACATACATATACATGCACACACACACATATACATACATAAATACATACTTACACATAGACACACATACACCACCAAATGCATTACTACCTAGACTAAAGAAAATAATAATGTAGTAACAAGGTGTCCCTAATATAGTATTTAGTCAACATATATAGGGCTAAATAGAGAAAAAATACTCCGTTTTAATGAGCAGCATAGCGTCCAACAGAATAGAGATGGAGTTCATAATCATTCCATTTTTTCTACCGTGTCAGTAGGACCATCCAAACGTCGTCTCTTGTGCTTGTCTTGAATAGGTGGAGTGAGACCCTTTACATCTTTATTAAGGGAAGAAATGGCTTCCTCAGGAGAACTGTAAAGAGAGGCTGAACCATCCGATTTGAAAACTTTCAGTATGGCAGGATAAAGAAGAGCAATTCGTATTTGATTTTTTACCAATGTCGAGCAAATGTGTGCAAAAGCTTTACATTTTTGAACCACTGCTGCGGAGTAGTCATTAAACATGAGGATTTTGTGGGCACAAATTGCAACATCAACTGTAGATTTTTTAAAGCTTTGTAAAATGTTGTTTTTATCATTATAATTCAGATACTTGACAATCACTTGTCTGGGTTTCTGTTCTTTTTTATTTGCATCTTGCTTTTGTTTCGCTGGTGGGGGTCCCACACGGTGGGCTCTTTCCACAGTAATGTGACCTGGGATACCCAAGGCTTGGGGAATTTCTAGAGAACATATAGCATGTAATTGCATGGCTGGAATGGATTCAGGTAAACCTATAATACGTAAATTGTTGCTCCTAGAGCGGTTCTCTAGATCATCAGTCTTTGTTTGCAATGAAGCTGTGACATTCATATTCTGTTGTAGTTTTATTTTTGTAGAATGTATTTCATCTTCTAACAAGCTGACTCTCTCCTGAAGTTCAGTAATCTGTAAGGTATGCGTTGCTATATCTCCCTGTATGGTTGCTAGGGAGGAAACTATAGTGGCCTCAAGAGAGGATTTTATGTCATTTAATATCATCTTGGACACTTGAATTGCCAGTGCCTTGCAAGACATATTTAGTCCTGGTATTATGGTGTCACAGAGGTCCGGCACTGGGGTTTGTGAGGTATGTGTTTCCTCTGTGTGTGCCTCAGCAGCAGCACCTCGTGTCGGCGCCATCTTAGGTGTCCCTGTGACAGAGCTGTGAGGTAAATGAAGGAGGGCTTATGTGGAGGTGTATAACTGGTTCCCCGCTTAATGAAGTGGTGCCTCCGACTCCTCGGCACTTAGAGAAGTCAGAGATGTGGTCCGGCAGGGCCGGTAATGTCAGGAGTCAGAGCGGGGAGCGATATTATGAGCAAAGGGTGGAGGAGCTCACTCACACTGCTGCCATCCCATACGCGCCGGAACCGGAAGTCCTATAAGGAGTATTTCATGGATAAATAGTTACCAATGAAGACATGGCAGATATGGTTGGGGGTTCTATTTTGTGTAGCTGGGAGCTTTATCAGCATGGTTGGGTTGATTGGTTCCCTTTAAGGAGAGATCAGCAACATGGTTTGGGGCCAGAACTGAGAACTCCAAAAGGTTGAGAAAGAGGAGGGGTTTGTATTTAGATAATGGGCACTTCTTCTACCCTAGCATAACAGTATATTCCCCATCTTATAAATGTTTCCTGCTGTATTGGTTTCATCCAGATTCCCACTTGTTTTAGATCTATACCTTGTAGCAAAACAGAAAAACAAGCTTTAGAATATGAAAAAAAAAAAAAACATTTTTTGAAGGGGAACTATCAGCATGTTAGATGAATCCAACCTGCTGATAGCCCCCTATAGCTTCCAGGATGCTGTGGAGGAAGGTATGAGCACCGTTAGGAGCACTGCCCCGCCCCCACAGCATCATCCTGCTTGCCCACTTCATTGATGATGCATTGGGCTGGATGGAGCTAAGGGGGAGGGGCAGTGCTCCTAACAATGGCCTAGCCGAAGATTACGCTGATTACCAGCGCAGGACTGGCACTGAGGAGGAAGGTAAGACACATATTTTCCTCCTCACTGTCCTGGGCGCTATAGGGGGCTATCAGCAGGTTAGATTCTAACCTGCTGATAGTTCTCTTTTAAACGCGGTCCAGTCGCTAGTGTGAAAACTAAATATTAAAATTATAGTTATATAAATTTATGATAAAATTTAAAATTTTATATTGAAAATGCTTTAACTAAAAATAGCTAATGATTGGATGAGTGGCTCTCACTGCCTAGGCAAGTCCGTCGCAGAAGTAGAAGCCGAAGTAATCAGGAACTGGAAGACGACAGAGGAGGACTCCTGAAAGAGCTTAGTAGGTTTTTTTAAAAATATATATTATTTTTATAATTTTTCGTGTCTGAAATACTTCTTTAATGAGATGATATAAGGGAATAGATATTACAGACAAAGCTGGTTATCTTTGCTTTCTGTAGAGGTTTCATACACAGAACTACATACCAGTGCAACCAAGGTAAGATAGTTTTCCAGCTATATTTGAATAAAAAGTATTCATCGGTCCTGTAGTTTACTTCTTAAGTAATGGGATGGTTACACTTTTCTTCACACTGGTGTTTACATCCTCTTTACCATTACAGTATATTTCAAATACAGGAATAACACAGTCTACATTGTTACTCTTGGTGGAAATCATGCTGGTATTTTAGTCCTAACTAGAAATACTGCTATTAGAATCTGTCAGTATGTGTCACTGTGTTTGCTGTAAATGGCTTTGTCACATAACTTTCATTGTGGGAACAGAGCCTAAAATTTCCATTCTACCCTTCTTAGTGAACAACACCTTGGGAAAATATTTGGCACTTGCATATAATCAGATTTGCTTCCTGCTCATATCTAATAAGATGTGCTGGGAATTACACTTCTTGCCCTGAAGTCTGATCAGCAGATTAGTCTGTTAACACGGTGTAGACTACAACATAAAACCGGATTTACATCATGATAGGAAATTGCTATTTACCTTATTTATTGCAGTTCCCTAACTTATTCTTTTAACCAGATACAAAAATAAAGCAAAATATTTTAAAGGCACAAAAATGTACTTGTTTTGGTAATTTAAAAGTGTATAAGGCTTTCTTTTCTGTAAGACGAATTGTAATTTGTTTGTTTTAAATCTGTACTGTTAATTTTCTCTCCCAAAATACAAAATAAGCAAATTAGCTTTTTTCATTATTCTTTACAGCTTGCACAGAGCATAACTAACAATGTTACATCTCTGTAATACAGCTTACAAAAAATACCAAAAAAAGGTATACGCAGTAGAGAGATACCCTATTTGCTGTGCACGTGTACTGGATCTTTACTGCTTCAACGTTAGCTGTACTTAACTTATTCTTAACTGTATACACTGTCAAAACCACCAGCACCTCAACAGGAGGAAGCTTGCTCTCCATGCAGCTTTGTCATCCTTTTGCAGCAGATGCAGAGCAATCATGGCGTTTAAGAGAGTCAACGACAGGACAGGGACCTGTCAATGACTGATCGGGACCCAATCACATGTGCCAACGTGTCGGATCTTTAAACTGCTCATAGGGCCACATGTATCATCCGGCGAACGGATGATTTTCGGCGGAAAGTGCCGATTTACGTATTTTTTTATTCGCAAATGGCCGATTTGCGAATAAAATATTCGCAAATCAGCACTTTCCGCCGAGTACGCCAGGGGGGCGGAAAGGGGGCGTGTAGTGGGCGGAACGGAGGGCGCAGACTCAGAGTCCGCGCGATTTACCATCCGTTCCGCCCAAATGTACGCCGAAAACCTACTCCAGTCCTCAGCTGGCGTAGGTTTTCGGCGGTGCGCACCGGTGCGCACGGAATTTATGTAGAGGCAGTCCGCCTCTACATAAATCTTCGTAGCGCCGGAGCTGCGGGGGCATTTATAAGTTCGGCGTAAAAAACGCCGGACTTAATAAATGCCCCCCATAGAGTCTAACTTATCAATACTATGCAATGCCATGGAATTCATCAGTATATGCAATCAGAGCATTGCATAAAAAAAACCCTAAGGGACATACTGTATGTATGCAATTCAAATTTTTTAAAAATAAAAAAAGTTTTAAAACATATTTAAAAACCCTAATAAAATGTCCCAATAAAGATGTATTACCCACTTTCCCATTATACAAATAAAAATATGTATGAAACCCCCCCCCCCCAAAAAAAATGACATATCGTAGCGTATGGAATTGTCCAATCTATTAAAATATAACATTATTGTTCCAGCATGCTAAACAGTGTAAATGAAAAGTGAAAAAAAAAACACCAGTTAGAATTTTTTTTTTTTTTTATAAAAAACTATAAAATTTTTATCTTACACCAGTATGATACCAATAAAAAGTAGAGATCATGGTGCAACTAATGACTCCCCAACCAGCCCTGTAGGTGGAAAAATAAAAGTGCTATGACTCTTAGTAGGCGAGGAGGTGGCATTGCTTCAATTTGACTCAGACATCTAGGCACAAATGACCTTAGTCATGAAGGGGTTAATGTATCCTGCTCACGGTAAGTGTTTGCAAATGATAACCAGTGTTTAATGTAATGAAATAGTTAAAAACTTTTGTTTATTGTGTTTAAACTCTGATCTGGGACAAACTCCTTTTAAACGTAATCCAATCTGCCTGTTATGTTATTATGTTCATTCAGTTTATTGTATAAGCTTTCTATTTCAGTGGCCATATAACATAAAACTCACTTTCTCTTCTCTCATCTTGTGACATTACCCATTATCAATATTGCAAATATAAGAAATATACACTGAAGATAATCGCAGGAATTTGCATATGCTGTCATCATTTGCTTTGCATTACTGAAAAAAAATATACCAAAAGATATAAAACAAACACAGCATGTTTGCTAACCATTTCTATATCTTTGGAAATGCTATTGGCGTATATAGAAACTGACATCCACACCAGTGTTCATTGCTTCATGCTGCTGAACTAAATCCAATGTAATCTTTGCTGAGCAGGCTTATTCCTATATACAAACTGTGCCAGCCAATTACTTACAGACTATTTTTTTCAGGTCCCAAAACACATGAAGGTCACACGGTTTAGCAGTGGTGGTAAGCATTTTATACAAGCAAATAGCATTTACAGAGGTTTGATACTGAAATGTGACTTATGGGCTGGATGAATATTGACAGCAAGTGCACATATGGCCGCAAGGACTGTGTCAGCAACAAACTTAGCTTTACTCCAGTCTGCAGGTTAATGTTCAATGGATGCCTCATATTGAGTATACTATTCAGTATATTGATTATAGCATTATACTATTTGGAAATGCACAAACTATAAACTGACAAAATTTAAAGGGGTTGTTCACATTGTTTTCTTTTAATCCCTTAAGGACCGGGCCAATTGTCACTTTTGCGTTTTCGTTTTTTCATTTCGTTTTAAGACCCATAACGCTTTTTTATTTTTCCACCTACAGGGCCATGTGAGGGCTTGTTTTTTCAGGTACAGCTGTACTTTGTAATGGCATCTTTTAATCTGCCATGAAATGAATGACGTAATCCCTAAAATATTATTTATAGGGTGAACTTGGGTCAAAAAATGTGATTTTGCAAATTTGTGTGTGTGTGTGGGGGGGAGGTGTTCCATATTTACGTAATGCACTTAACGGTATAACTTACATTTTTTTTTTGTGAAATACCCCTTTAATGTAAATGTCATTTTTTATAATACTGTAAATAGACTTAGTGTAATTTTACAGATACAGCCATGAAGTCACTGAATAAAAATTACATGCCTAGTAAGAATAGGATATGTTTTACAATGCACACTCAATATACAGTCATTTTAATAAAGATTTTGTACTTTTCTATTACTTTTGCTTTTATTAATATTACTTTTCTATTATTTAGTACTATTTACTATGCACAAATATGTAAGGTCATTCTAGGGTGTACTATGCTCATACTTGAGGAAGGGGGGCATTCAGTAAGTCTGTGGTGTTTGCCAGCCTTACCTGGGGTGGTGCTTACAGAAAATTGTAAACTACGAATGGAGTGAGCACAAAGGGGAACTCTGTTCTGTACATAAACTGTGTTTATTTGTATCATCACACAATTTGAGTATATAATAAGAACAGATTTGTCGGAGCATGTGGTTTCTTTGCTTTGTAGGTAATGAGGGCGCTACCTGCCTATTGAGGGAAAATAAGACATGTACCTGCTTCATGGGGGAACTACCTACTAGGGGGCATACTGCATCTGTCTCATGGGAGAACTACCTATCTATTGAGTGGCCTGATGGGGGGACTACCTAACCACACACTGTGCCTGCCTGATTGGGGGGGGGGGCTGCCTAACAACTCTGCCTGATGGCGGACCCAACCATACTGTATCTGCCAGATGGCGTACTGCCTACCTACTTAGGGTACATGCTGTACCTGTCTATCTGATTTGTGAGCTACCTGTCTGCTGAAGGGACATACTGTACCTGCCTGATGGAGGGACTGCATGCGTACTTATGGTGCACACTTTTAGGCTATGTTCACACTAAGTAAAAGTATGCCATCGGCAACAACGGCCATACTTAATGCAGTGTGGAACATTGCCTCTTGTTTTATGGGATCCCAGCCAGAGCGTATACACATCGTATACGCTCCGTCCGGAATCCCATGCCGGGCCGCTAAGAACTGACATGTCAGTTTTCTGCGGTCGCAATTCAGTGAATTGCGGCTGTAGGAAACCCTGTCAGTTCACACAATGAAGTGAGCGGCTCCGGACGCTTGCTTCATTGTGCGCTATGAGGAGTTCTGATGCGGGCGCGCATGCGCCTGCATCAGAACACTACGGCCATAAAGATCATCCGGCCGGTACTTAGGAACATAGCCTTACTGTGCAAGGGGCATTAGTAACACCAAGGGGGCATTAGTAACATTTAGGGGACTATAGATGGGTGATTGTATAGAGGTAGGATGTTGAAAACATATGGTACTTAAGATGTTTTTCTGGCTGGAAGAAGGCCTGGTGGTCTAAGCTGGATGTTACCTGTGAGATACTGGATGTAACTTTTAGAGCTGATATCTACTTCTATATGGGCATTGTATAGGGGAATATTAGTCTTTATATAATGGGTTTTATTCAGTAACTGTACTGAATGTATTGTTCCTTGTATAGTAGTATTGTTGGTAATATTGGTCTGGGTATAGTGATTTGTATTCAGCATGGTGGTATAATTCAGTCACTATATGTTGGTAATGTGTTTATGGTATGGCGGTATTATTATCCCCTGTGTAGTCATAATGTTGGTCCTGGTACACTGGTTGGTAAGTTATTGTGTGTTTATAATTTTTTTTTTTCAAGTTGCATTCGCTCTTTTTAACTCCGTCTTCTCCTTTAAATAATTCTTCTTCAATGTTAGGTCAGTGTTGCAGATATGGCAACAATACTAGTTTACTTTGTTTTTAATTGCTGCATCATTTGCATTTAGTATATTTTAAATGGGTTTAAGAAGCTTTCTAAATCAGAGTGGTGACATTGCTCCAATATGTTCTTAATAGTTGCCAAGATGTTAAGTTTTCTACAATGTGCTCAGTAAGATGCGGTAAAGTCTCTGCATATTCATGCGCTCAAAGAAATCTAAATATATCTAGAAATATAAAATAACTATAAGTTTACTTTCATATAGCTATGATAGAAGATAATATATAGCTTTATACAATATAGAGAATAATATATCATGAGCTATTATTTCTCCTTTACTAAGTGTCTTTATATACTTTATATTTTAACACTTAAAGGGGTTGTTCACCAAATTTTTTTCTTTCAAATTAACTGTTGCCAGAAAGTGACAGAGATTTGTAATTTACTTCTATTAAAAATCTCAAGTCTTTCAGTATCAGCTGCTGTATGCCCAGAGGAAGTGGTATTTTTTTTTAAATCTGCTGCTCTGGACAGTTCCTAACATGGTCAGAGGTGGCAGCAGAGAGCACTTTGTTAGACTGGAAAGAATATACCACTTTCTGCAGGACATGCAACAGCTGATTAGTAATGAAAGATGGAACGTATCATGCCCCACCTAGTGCTACTGAATGTGTATTCCAACCTAACCCCTAATGTGTCTGTGTGTCTACGTGTGTGTGTTTTCCTTTGTTTTGTTTTTTTGTTTTTTTTGTTTTTTACTTTTCTCAAGCTGTTTCCAACATTGCATAAAGGGGTTTCAGGTGCCTGTTAAGGTATTTTCCATATGTTCCCAGCACGGAGAGGACTTAACTAGCTGAAATGAATACCTGCTTGGTTCTTTTGGGAGTCAAGGTATTGTTCATTGTATACCCTGTACACTATTACTATACGTTCTTTGTTTTGTAATGTTAAATTGTATTGAAAATTACAATAAATAAACAACTTATTTAAAAAAGAAAGTAATGGAAGACAGGAGATTATTTTTTATAGAAGTGAATTACAAATCTCTAGCACTTTCAGGTACCAGTTAATTTTGAAAAAAACATTTATTTGGTGAACAACCCATTTGATGAACAGAGATTGATATATGTGACTGAGTGGCTACTCAGTAAGTAATATCACTAAAATCTCATGGGAGCATTCTAATATAACCATAGTATCGCAGTGGAAGCCCAGCTGCAACACACACAGTCATACTCCTCCTCAGTTGTGGGGATTGGAGAATCAAAGGAGAAGTCAGAAAATTTATTGAAGTATGGTATTGCCCCCCCCCCCCCCCCCCCAATTTATACAAATCCCCAATATACACTTATTACGGGAAATGCTTATAAAATGCTTTTTTCCCCTGCACTTACTACTGCATCAAGGCTTCACTTCCTGGATGAAATGGTGATGTAAAGACCCAACTCCCAGAGCTGTGCAGGCTGTGGCTGCTGGAGAGGATGATGGCAGGGGGACACTGAGGGACACAGGGCACTGGAAGGACACTGAGCATCCCTCTGCCATCATCCTCTCCAGCAGCCACAGCCCGCACAGCTCTGGGAGTCGGGTCGTGACATCACCATTTTATCCAGGAAGTAAAGCCTTGGTGCAGTAGTAAGTGCAAGGGGAAAAAAAGCACTTTATAAGCATTTCCCGTCATAAGTGTATATTGGTAATTTATATAACTTTTTTTTGGGGGGGGGGGGGGCAATACATTACTTTTAATTAAAAAAAAATTCTGTTTTAAGTTCTTAATCCCTTCAACTCAAGATTTTATTCTTGACTTCTCTTTTCTCAGGGTGCTGATCAGTCCACTAAAGCACCAATGTCATATATCACAACTGTTTAGATGTTTCAGTCACTATTGATAAAGGCATATAAATGACCTGGGAGGGGTCAGAGGGGTCTCTGATACCAATTATTACCAATACAGTAGGTGCTGGGTGCACATAGCCAGAAACAAATAGAAAATTAGTAAAACAATAGAAAATCTATGGTTATAGTTGTAATTGAACTGATCTATAGGAAAAAGATAACATGTATGTTTTTTTTTATTTTAACTATTTTAATATACATTTATGGTAGATTTAAAGTGACTCTGTACCCACTGTGCAACCCCTCCCCCCAAATACATATACCTTGTTGTAGCTTATGCAAAGTCCTTTTTGCTGGTATGTTTGGGAACACAGGTTGGGCGTTCATGAGGCCGAAAAACAAACTTTAGTTGCGGTGCTGCCGTGTCTAAAAGGCAGGGCCAAGAGCGTTCGTGCCCTAGGGCAGTGCCGCCTGTGTGGTGGTGCTCTCCGTCTCCCCCTGCCTCCCCTTCCGCCCCTTGTCTGCCCTCACAGGGTTCGATGTCATTGCGCATGTGGCATATTTTGAAACCCTGGCGCCGCTACAGTGACGTTGCCGGGTCCGCGCCACCTCTAGTGTGCCTCATCCACGCCCTTTGGTAGTGACGCGCTTGGCCCTGCACCGCCTCTCATGTCTGTCAGCACCCACCCCGCCCCATTGCATACCATGGTGCCACCCGCTGCCTGACGCATCTTATCCACTTCTTCGCACATGTGCCGTTGCGATTGGATCCCGCGCAGGCGCAATGACGCACTACACTAGTTGGATTAGCCCGGTCGCGTCACTGTGCCTGTGCAGTGTGTGTGTGTGTGTGTGTGTGTGTGGGCGGGGGGTTTGCACAGTGGGTACAGAGTCTCTTTAAAGGTATCATTACAAAGCACAATTGGTCCTGCAAAAAACAAGCCCTTATTTGGCTCTCTAAATAGAAAAAGAGTTAGAACTCAAAGGCTGCATTCACACGTTTTGTGTTCCACACAGAACACAAACGTCACGGACTTCTCCCCCCGCCCAGGCAGCATCTGTGATAAGATGCTGAAAGCGAAGAAACTGTACCGATATGCGCCCCACTGTAATGACAGAGCCGCGTGGCTCTGTAATGAATCAGCCGCGCGGCTGACAATTACACATTTCTGTACAGTTCCCCAGCTCCCAGCATCTTATCACAGATTCCACGTCCGTGTTCCGTGCCGAAAGTGTGAATGCAGCCTTAGAAGGCGAGGAGGCCAAAATCCACTGTGTTATTAAGGGGTGAAAGAAAGAAGGATTGGATTTTATTTGTGAGTGCATGTTTTTTTTTTCCCCTCTGGCAATGTAATGTCTACGTTATGGTTACTATTGGTCTGTGGCACCCTTGTGATGGTTGGTTCATCAACATTAGCCAATAAAGTACTTGAGCAGTAATGTAATTCAATAGACTTTAAAAAAAATAGTCACTTCTATGTAGATATTAATAAAAAATGACCCCCCTAAAGTTATATTCAGGGTTACCCAACTGTCCATTATTTTTTTCAACATTCTCTATTGACAATGCGGCTAGATTTTCTGTGACGTATTTGCATTTTGTTGTATTCTCGTGTACTTAAATTATCATCTAGCATACATTTAAATTGTTATTGGAAAATTTTATGTTCTTATGTCTCAACATCAAAGCAAAATGTGAGCAGCTTGCAAAAATATGTACCATTAGCAAGATTTACTGTATATGCTCACAACCCTTATCATTTAAATCTGAATTTAATTATCGTTTTAATTAAAGTACTCACTGCCATCTGGTTCAAATATTAAATATAATTGTGGGTGCAAATGCAGCTTTCCAGCATCCATACAGAGCCGGTAATTGCTGGGGACAGCAGCGCATTATCTTCTTTTTCTCGGAATGCTGCATGCACAATTTTTCCATGAGCTAATGGTAAGATTATATCTGGAACAAGAATTTGACATAAGCTCATGTTAGACCTTCATGCTTTCTGATTTTTTTTTGCTAAACGTTATTTTTGCACACATATTTGTACTATGGCAGCACTGCAAGTTTGTTTACTGGACTTACAACTATACAGTAGCTAAAATAAATAACATTTTATTATTAGTACGGTCATTTTGTTTATGACATGCTGTAGCAAAAGCAATATAATGCAGAGAAAAGTTGTACAAAATAGCATAAAGGACAACTATAATATATTCAAAGTGTACCTATAATTTACATTTTATGAATCTAAAGAGTCAAAAATTCTACTACTTTCGATTAAATTAGATTACCTCCATTTTATATCATATTATATCCATTTTATATCATATTCATGATTGAAGGTCATCGATGCATGGATATCCAGGTCACAATGAAGCAGCGCTGTCCTCCATGCCTTCTATAAGCCATACCCCTTTTATTCTTCCACTTACAGGGCTGGTTGGGGTGTCATTTTTTGTACCATGATCTCTAGATTTTATTTGTATTATATTAGTGTGAAAGAAAAATTTTGATAGCTTTTTGTTAATTTTTTCTGAATATAATTTTTTTTAAACATCAGCAATCCTCATGTATATCTTTTGAATTATGCTGTTCAACATGTTGGAAGAACATAGATCAGACAATTCCACACGCTATGATATATAATATGTTTATTTATTTTTTTTACATATTTTTATTCTTATAATAGGAAAGGAGGTAAACTGTTATTTGGCGTTTTTTTTTTCCAATATTTTTAAAAACTTTAAAAAAATGTAAAACTTTTTACACTTGTTTTTACAGTTACGTATGTAACTATACATATTTGGTGTTTATTTTAGAATTTTTTGAATATATTTTTTAAACTTAAAAAAAAAAAAAATTTTACACTTGTTTTTACAGTTACATATGCAATCACTGGCCATCGCATAGCATTGATGAGCACTATCGGTGAACTTCTTATAAAGCCTGCATGAGGGCAGACTCTATAAGAAGATTGCAGATCCAACAAGATGGAGGTGAGTGTTTCTCCTCTGCTTGTCAGGGAAAGTGATCTGGGCCCTCTCTTGGGCTCACTTTATGCCTACAAAGTGGGCATGAAGGATCTAACTAATCTCTGTTTAAAATACCTACAGGAGATGGGTAGAGTGCAAGCCAATAGGAGGTACCTCACCCCAACACAAAAGTTGGATCTTTCATGTCCAGTTTGTAGGCTTACTGTGAGCCCAAGAGAGGCAATTGCTAGAGTAGGACCGTCTCTCTCAGGGCACCTTGGCATGGTGAGATGGCAAATTCTGTTTGAATAAATGTTAAAAACCTCACTTTTTAAAATCTTTTAAATGGGTTTTTATCATGTGTATGCTGGAGGGAGTATGTGCAGTAAGTACTGGCACTTGCAAGAATACTACATGTGGGGCACCCACCTCAATATTTGTTGGGATTTGTAGAGAAACAAAAAGTCACTCATTTTTGAGGAATGAAGCCATTAAGCATAAATCTGTGCCTCATATATGCTTAGTAGAGATGAGCGAACCTCGAGCATGCTCGAGTCCATCTGAACCCGATCGTTCGGCATTTGATTAGCTGGGGCTGCTGAAGTTGGATAAAGCTCTAAGATTGTCTGGAAAACATGGATACAGCCAATGACTATATCCATGTTTTCCACATAGCCTTAGGGCTTTATCCAACTTCAGCAGCCACCGCTAATCAAATGCCGAACGATCGGGTTCGGATGGACTCGAGCATGCTCGAGGTTCGCTCATCTCTAATGCTTAGTAAATTCTAAGAACTGTAAAAATAATTGGCCAACTAACAAGGTAAAAAACAGCTACACAATGTAAATTTTGAAAGCGGTTTCTTGTATTATAATTGTGTATAGCATAGCAATAAAAGTTTTTGTTGTATTGTACCTCAAAGCTAAATAAAAATGCCCTGCTCCTTCTTTTAAATCTATTTGATTGACTAGCTGTACTTTTCACTCAATAGTCAGATAGGTTGTGAAAACTTTATTGCAAACTAGGATGTCACAACTTGGCCGAGAAGGGCGTCACAATCCCCCCCTCCAACATGATTCTCCCCCCTCAGCTATATATTTACATATCTTTAGCCTACCATTCATACCCCATTTTGCAAGAACGTTCCATTGAAAGATATTGTATTGATGTCTTCTGTTTTTGATGCCATAGATGGATTTGATATTAGTCTACACTCAGGCATCAATGCATCTGCTGTGATTGTGGCTAAAAGTAGTGTTATGTTTTCATATTAATTTATGAAACATGAATGAGGCGAAGTTTAAAAGTTCATCTGTCGAATAAAAACAGAACTGAATTGCATCAGCCATTTTCATCACAATCACAATTCGCAATTCTAGCAGAGAACAGACAACCTGGATTTAATCCCTACAGAAAATTAGTCCTAGAGCAGTATTGCACTCGGTGATAAATTTGTAATTAATTTTGGATTTTGCACAGCCATTCATATTATCATTTAATTACCTTTACCTCAATATTAATAAGTCCTATTATATTCAACATTGAATTTTATTTGCACAGCTTTATTGGTCAAATGGAATGTTCATTCTTGCATTGCTTAAAATTAAGTTTTTGCTCTGTTGGGATATCAGGCAATTGCACAAATTTAATTGATACTACATTAAAGGTTTTCATACATTTTGTCTTGTTTATATTATCTCTCTTTGAATATAGAAGAATTGAGGGAGAAAATGTAATGCAAGCAGAAGAACAATTGACTGCTCAATATAATGTATGATTTTATTAAGCAAGTTAAATATAGAGATTAAGAGGATCCATTTACATACATTTTATAGCTTTACTTTTTGTGTCTATTTCTTTTTATTATGCAGTGTATACATTAATTGTTTGGTTTGACATAAAGCTCTAACAAAATATCTAATATTTAAGTGGTAAATATATAATTCCAAATAAGAATTTTTGCTCATTTGCAACGCAAGGCCAAAACATGCCTCATTTTGCAGGTTTTAAATGGCTTCTATCAAACTTATTCTAGTAGATGAAAGGTTAATTCCAAAAATATAGTTTCATAAAGGACAGATTGCAAAATCTAGTTTTTTTTCCCATTAAATTTTATACTTTATTTTTTTTTTTACTGTGCAGCACTCAGTTGGGGATGGATGTTGGAGAGTATTTCTGTTTTGTTTTTGTTTGTTTGTTTTTTGGCTGCTATGAACAGTTTTACATTTGTGCCCTTTTAGCCTTTATCTTTGACAAACAAGTCTAAAAGCACACTTACACCTTAGGCTATGTTCCCACTATGGGATTTTAGCACAAAGAGACGGCCATCTATTCTTGATGGTGGACGGAATTTCACCCATTTTACTCAGTGTGAACATACCCTAAGTCTATGTTCACACTATGTCTAAACAACGGTTGTATCTCATAACAACAGCCATTGTTGTGCAATGTCCATTGTTTCACAAATAGCGGCCGTTTGCACAACAACAGCCGTGGTTATTATATACATCAGTTGTTTTTACATAGCGTGAACATACTACATTTACAATGAATATCTATGCCCTAAAGGAATTATCAAGTTAACTACCAAAAGAAGAAAAATATGAAAATCTTTATTAACCCCTTAAGGACTGGGCCTTCAGGAACAGGTTTACTTTGTAATGGCATCTTTCAATGTGGCATAAAATGAATGACAGAAGCCCCAAAATATCATTTATGGGGTGAAACTGGGTCAAAAAGTGCGATTCTGCAAATTTTTGGGGGTGTTCCATGTTTACATAATGCACTTTACGGTAAAACTAACACTTTTTCTTTATTCTATAGGTCAGTCTGAATACAGTGATATGCATGTTTACTAGGTTTTCTAACGTTTTACTATTTTTATTAGCAAAATCCAAAGAACTTGTACAGTAAATGAAGGTATACAAAAATCTTTATTATAATCGATTAATTCATAAAAACAGATAAAATGACATATGGGATGGAACACAAAGGTCAAAACCAGAAGGGGAGGAAGACATCAGCGTGGCATCACAGAAGACAAGTAAATGAGATGGATTGTAGCTCTATAAAGACACTACCATCTAGTGGTCATTGCTGGTATAGTGCAAAAACAAGGGGCTTCTATAAGATAGAAAGCCAAAGGGATATAATAAATATTAGAAGACCATAAATAAAGTATAGGGGGAGACTGTATGTGACCCCAAACAAACTTAGTAATGCTGTAGGTAGGTAGATCAAGTGAGCGAAACGTACGTTGGGCTGCTTTGCTAGACGGGGGGTAAGACCTCAGTGTTGGTCATGTGGCATTGACATTATATATGGTATATGTGTATTACCTTCTTTTTGTGCTATGGTAGGCTGACTACTTGATCTACCTACCTACAGCATTACTAAGTTTTTTTGGGGTCACATACAGTCTCCCCCTATACTTTATTTATGGTCTTCTAATATTTATTATATCCCTTTGGCTTTCTATCTTGTTTTTGCACTATACCAGCAATGACCACTACATGGTAGTGTCTTTATAGAGCTACAATCCATCTCATTTACTTGTCTTCTGTGATGCCACGCTGATGTCTTCCTCCCCTTCTGGTTTTGACCTTTGTGTTCCATCCCATATGTCATTTTATCTGTTTTTATGAATTAATCGATTATAATAAAGATTTTTGTATACCTTCATTTACTGTGCAAGTTCTTTGGATTTTGTTTAGGTTTGTTGTTGCACTGTATATATGTGTAGGCAGGACTTTGTAGGTTGTCTATTTTTATTAGCAGTAAAACTTTTTGGCAAATAGGTATATTTAAAATGGTTCTATTGTGACTCTTATAGCGCTTTTATTTTTTCACCTACGGGGTCGTATGGGGCATAATTTTTTGCACCATAATCTCTAGTTTTTATTAGTAACATTTTTTTTCTAGATCAGACATATTGATCACTTTTTCTTATTTTTTTACACATAAAATGTATTTGAGAAAAAAGCAGTCCCTGTGTTTTTTACCGCTTTCTGTTAACGCCGTTCACCGTTCGGGAACAATATTGTTTTATTTTAATATATCGTACGATTATGCATGCTATGGTATATTATATGTTAATAACTATTATTTTTATGTGTTTTATGTATAAAATGGGAAGGGGGGGGGGTGATTTTCACTTTTATTAGGGGAGTTGCTTTGGGGCATTTTTTAAAACTTTTATTTTTACACTTTGTAAGTCCCTATCAATGCATTGGATTACATACACTGATCACTGCTATGCCATAGACTGTGGCCTGTGGCAGACTCTATCAAAGATCAGACTGCATGGAGTTAAGGAGTATACCTCTGGCAGGCAGGCAGGCAGGCCATGCAATGGGAACCTCTGCAGACTCGCTGCGGGGTCCCGATCGGTAAGGGAAAGGAGAGGATCCTGTTACTTAAACTTAAACACTGAGGCCTGCAATTGAGGGTAAGGGCCCAGCTGTTAACAGCCCCTGAGCTCACTTCAGAGTGCGGAACCCCGGCAGGGCGTACATGTATGCTCTGATGCGCCCAGTCCCAGGCGGCGGGGGCGTACATGTATGCCTGTCGTCCTTAAGGGGTTAAATATTATCACAACAAACAACATAAAACAAGACTTGGGGAGGCAAGAGGTCATGTTACTTGGACAAATCCTGTCAATATAAAGCGCCAATATAAAGTAAAGTACCTCACACTCCAACGCTGTTTCACTCCTGCTTCATCAAGAAATGCAAAGCAGGAGCTAAACATCATTGGCGTGTGAGGTGGGGGTAATTATTCTGGGACACCAGTTTTGATCTCACTGCACTAGTTTTTGTGCATCTATATAAACAATATGGTCTATGATTTGTTCAGCATACTGATAGCATGATATTTTGTTGCACTTGCACTTTATTACATGCATTTATGCTGTAGCAACGAATTCCTAAACATGTAATGATGCACTAGCACTTTATATTGACAGGATCTGTCCCAGTAACATGGCCTCCCGCCTCCCCAAGTCTAGTTTTTAGGTTGTTTGATAGTCTTTAATCAAGATTTTCATTTATTTTATCAAGCCCTGAAAATGATTCTGGTAGAGAATTGAAACGTTGTAACCTATACCTGCCCCTTATTGTTGGAATAAATCCCCATTAACTACTATTTGGTGTGCTGCGGACTGTTGCAGTATATATAGAGAGCTGTCGATCCCTGAGTAGGACCACCCACTTGACCACTAAACCCAAAGTGAGCAGAGATTTCCAGGAATAAATTAGACGTTATTCTAGAACTTTTACCACAGAACTGTGTATCGATCTGTTCAGCTCCATATTGTGCTGTCTGCAGATTGCCTTTTTAAAGTGACAGGTTCCCTTTATGTCCTCCAGATTAGCAATTCAGTGTTACATACATTTATTGGTCTAGCAATTTAAAAATAAAATTGATTCCTCATCTTAGACTACTGACTTTTACAGCTTTTGTGATGACTAAATTCCGAGAAAAGGAAAAGTCAGATAACAAGTGACAGATTTATATGAAACACCACTCCCAGTTATTTTTGCGACATCTCTGAGATCTAAAAATCTTGATTGCGCTAGAACAAGACGTGTTTGCTGTTAATCAAAGAGCTGTAACTTGTTTGATTTTAATTATTACCTCATCCACTCACAAACTAAATTGTGCAGGTGCTCTGTGTAAGTGGGATACTGTGGTTCTGCTAAGCTTCATGCATTGATTAATATCTCATTTCCATGAATCATGTAAAGAGCTAATCAAACTTTAATATGCTAATCTTCTTCTTTTTTTTTTTTTTTTAGGTTTGATTAGTGACACTCTCATCACTTCAGAAAATTAAACATTAAATAGACCTAGCTACAAAGAGATGTCTCAACTATGGATTGCTATATCGTTTACAGTTTATGATGCTTGGATTTATCCAGGTAACAAAAGTCAACAATCACAATACATTAAAACTAATTTATAATTAATTATGCAAATTAGCATTTTTATTGTGGAAGTAATGCCCTGGGATTAATTTGAGAAATCATATACCTAAGCGTATTATCTCATTAATTGACAATAGAAAGTTTTTCTTAGTGCTAGTTTAGTGTGACAATATGGGGTGGTTGGCTGCACTGATGATGAATGTTATCAGTATTGCTGTACAGCTCAGCCAGAGATGGTATAGTCGTGACGCCAGTGCCAGTCCAGCACACATGTGTGTTGTTGGTACCTGCTTTGTGTTGTGGCTGGCTGTTCTTCCCAGAAATGGTCGGTGACCTGCCAGGTTGTGATGGGTCACTTGGGCTCTTGTTGCAGTAGTCCTGAGTTAAAATTAACCCACCCGAACTATCGGTACTGCCACCCACAGAAAGGATAAAAAAAAAACAAGGTGTGTCACTATTGTGCATGGGTGCTGGTGCGAAGGAAAAGATGACTGAGTCCCAGTGATGTAAAAATATAACAGCTTTACTGTACAGTCTCTTAGTAGTACAAAACACTTTGGCAGCAGTAGATAAATTTTTACACAGACTTTAGTGCTACAACTGGTTTGTGCTGAGGAGATGCTTGAGAAAGTAGAGGAGAGTAGAGGTAGTTGTAGTGGTGCTTGGAGAGTAGGAAGTAGAATCGAGAAACGTAGAGGAGAGGAGTTTGTTGAGGGAGTCCTAACCCAAGGTAATAGTATGCTCAGAATATTTGAAAGTAAGAAGTTTACTTGTGTATAGACTATTCTCTGACCACCTTTTGCCCTACATTGTCGAGTGACTCATCCTCTTAGGGTGATACAAGCCCCAGCCTTGGTTACCTGGGTGAAGCTAAAATCCCAGGGCGTCACAGTTACCTGCACTGCGAGTTAGGATACGTAGACCTTCTAGTAGCTTTGTCATATCCAGGCTAGTTCCTCTTGTGTATCAGGATACTGCCCTGCACTTTGTAGAGTGGCTCCCAGCGTGGGCTATATTCCAACCTCTTCTCCCTTTTTAGTGTTTAGCACTGTATAGTAGATATAGTATAAGTAATGAAAGAAATAAGTGTCTCTAGTTGCATCTGACCTCACTCGTGTCTTAGACTCAACTAACTGGTCCAGTGGGGCTAACCAACTCCTACCACTGGGTGGTGTGTGTGTGTGTGTGTGTGTGGAGAGAGCAAGGGTAGGCAGAAAAAGAAAGAGCATCTTGTATAGGCTGGCACAGAACACATGGTACACACAAAACAGTAACCCATTGCTAACTTTAGCTGTGCATGAAAAAACAAGACTTAGAAATGATACTGACACCTAGTGGTGAAACTACAGAATACTACCTTCATCACCACTGAATCTGGAGTGAGAACTTTACGACAGGTGCCTAAGGCACTTAACAGTGGGAAACCACAAACAGACTTTATGTGAATGGGAAAAAAGATGACCTATTGATGGTTGGGAAAGGTAGTTCGAAAAAATACAAAGACAATGTTTGCAGTGTTCTAGTAATAACTTAAATTGATTGATGGATTAATTTAATTAATTGATAAAATAAAGCTAATATTCCAAAATTCTGGTGTTTTATTTCCCATCTGACACACTGCTTTCTGCTGCCACCTCTGTCTGTGACAGGAACTGTCATGATTATACATATATGATTAAATGTAGATTTGCTATTGTGCTGAACAATTCCCATCATGGACAGATGTGGAAGCAGAGAGCACAATTTCAGACTAAAGAGTAAACACAAGATCAAGGAGGCGCAATCTGAAAATAGTTTGGGGAAAGGTAAAAAACAACACAATAAAATATTACTTTACTGAAAGAGTAGTAAATTTTTGGAACGAACTTCCAGCAGATTTGGTAGGTAAATCTACAATAACTAAAAGTAAACATCCCTAAAATAAACATCTATCTATCCTAATAAGAAAGGAAATATTAAATGGGCAGACTAGATGGGCCAAGTGGTCTTTTTATGACAACAATGATCTATGTTTCTATTACCGATAATTCCTTTAGACAACTATAAATTCACTTAACTATCCAGGGATCAAATCCAACTTCCAATCATTCATCTATTGGCTTTTTATATAGGAATAATGAAGACATGAAATGTCTTCTAAAAACCATGATGATGTCATACTGGACATAAGTTTATCACATGTTCTATAAGAGCATGTTTCATTATCACTTATTACCTCCTATGCATTAGGCACGTGGACATGCATCAGTTTACTGTTTATTAGTTTGCATAGTACTGTGAGCACTTGTTTTCCATGTATTAACACAGATCTTGCTGTGGGAACAGATTGCACCTTGAATGTGACTGTTCCTGGCACGGCAGGCTACTCTACCATTTTAGTGACAGGATTTATTATCATGACAATGCTGTATAATGATGGCAGAAAGAGTTTGTTTTTCTCCATAGAATTAGATTTTCTTTACAGATCCTTACAGTAACAGTCAAATTACAGATCAAGAGATTATGTTTTAATAAACACTGAACAAGCAGCAAATGCTGGTAAATGTTTGATAAATTGCAGTGACATGAAATAACTAGAGGTGAACGAACTTTTCAAAATTCCGGTTCGGCAGGTTAGCTAAACCTTAATGTAAAGGTCAGGTTCGTGCCAAAGAGAACTTTATTGAACCGCATTAAAACGTCTAAACGTCTGCAGATTTTTAGCTGTTCTAATGGGCCGCTCTAAAGGCCGCTCCTTATACTTACATGTCTGCGTTGCCTAGTCATTTCCCCCTCTCTGGTCCTGTCCCGGCGTCTTCAATGGTGAAGGCATGCTCAGCCAATCACAGGCTGACTAGGACAAGGCAGTATTGCTACCTGTGAATGGCTGAGTGTCCTGTTACTCCTGAGACAACAGTGACAGCCTGCCCAGCCAATCATAGGCCGTGGTGCTGTCCCATCTTAATCAGCCTGTGATTGGCTGAGCTCGCTTTCACAGAACAGTCCTAATCAGCCGATTACAGTCAGAAAGGCCCTAACACTCAATGGGTACCAGAAGTTGGCAGCAGTGGCAGTCCAGAAGAGGCTACCAGTGTGCCTGCTAGAAAGAACCGCCCAATGACATCAGTGCTGTGGCAGTTCTTCCGACTTGGTGGCGGAAAAGACCATTCCACCATATGTAACATCTGTGACCACAAGTGAGTTTTGGTCCAAACCCAGGCACCACTTCTATGCATCAGCATATGGAGCACCACCACCCAACTGACTAGAAGAAACTGGACCCCCAGGGCATGGGCCAGTCTCCATCAAAGTAAAGTCTTCAATAAAATATGCACCAACTTTAAGTAATCCTTTTTTTTTACCGTGCCCCCTTACACCAAAAATGAATGAGGATAATCCTGTAGCAAATACTTAGTCAATTCAGGTATATTTAAAAAAAAAAAAAGGAAAAAGGGGGGAGATTTATTAAATTGGTGTTTAAAGTAGACTTATCCACACCTGTTTAATGCCTCGCCAAAGTAGAATATCCAACCCATGTCCCAAGAACATACATCCTCATGACTATGGTTCATGACAGGACATTTCCCTTCTTGTTACCCATAGCCAGGGCCGATTCTAGCTTTTCTGCCGCCTGAGGCGAAAACTGACAAAGCGCCGCCCCCCCCCCCCCACTCAGAGGAATAGTCAGAGAGAGCAGATCCAGGACAGGCACAGTGCATTACCGCAGTGTGTATGGGACACCACTATAGATAAGTGTGCTCTGTGCAGTGACCAGATTTTTTAACTGTTTGAGCCACTATGGGCCCCCTGGGAGCTTCAAAACAAACAACAATCTACAACTGCTGACCTCTGACCTCAGGAGCCAGAGAAGAGCCATAAAACAGGCTGCTCTGTTAACTCTTTCAGTACTGCAGAATGTAGAGTATTACTGTGCATCACTTACATTCTGCAATACAGAAAGAGTTAACAGCAGAGCAGAACATTACTTTGATGCCTCTTCTCCTGCTCTTGCACTGTGCTGAGGTCAGCTCGGAGGTTGGCAGTGCAGAGAAGACATAATATAGCGTCCCCGCTGCTGCTAACTTTTTCTTTTCTACAGTGTGTAAGTGATGCAGAGTATAATAACTATATCTATGTCTTATGTGATGTGAATACCTGTGAATACGAGGCTTCCAGTGCCTCCTCAGCGCTTCTCATGAGGCAACTGACAGGAAACACGGCTGGGCACTGAGCCGTAACTAGTTGTAATGATAAGGACACAGGACGCTGATGCCGCCCCCCTCAAGGGCTGTGTTATCTGCCGCCTGAGGCAAACACTTCACCTCGCCTCATGGCAGATACGGGCCTGCCCATAGCCGTGGGGTTTCAACTCTGGCACCACTTGTGAAAAGAAGTCTTACCATTTGTGTCCTATTTTTCAGGTAACTGGACAATAACTGTTCTAGAGATTTGTAAGATTTCACATTAGTACTTAGAGCTCGCATAATGGTCCCTTATAGGGTACTTTTTGTGTTACGTTTTAATGGTTCTTGGAGTGGTTTAAAGCTATAGGAAGGGTTCTTGATGGGTATATATCTTAGCAGCTATCTGTTGCTGAAAGGCATGTTACCTAGCCTTGTTTATAGTGCAAAAATATTGTGGAGACAGCATCACATATCTCTCAACGTCATTGAGCTAGCCAGACCTTTTGCCAGGAAGGAAGCAAGCAAAGTATCCATCCACAGACAGCTGTTTCAGGGTATTTACCCCTCATCAGTGTGGAGTAGGATTCTGGCTAGTGGGAGCAAAGCCTAGTAAGTGCATTCAAAAGAATGATGGTTGACCTCACATCAACCAAAACACAGCAGAGACACCATAACATATTTCTCAACATCAGTAAATCTAGGAACATTGCCCCCTGGAATATCAAAATATACTGCAAAGACATCATCACATATTTCTCAATATCAGCTCAATGAGCTAGCCAGACCTTCTACCGGGAAGAAACAACCAAGCCAAGAAAGGTCTCCAGTCAAAGAAACCACCCAAGGAAGGTATTTATCCAAGGTATTTGCCCCTCAGAAGTGTAGAGTAGTATTCTGGCTAATGGGAGCAAAGCCTATGAGGGTGATCAACCAAAAGACCACGTAGACACAATCACATAATGGAGCAGCGTCATAGAGGGGAGGGAATTCCCCCCCACTGGGGGCTGGCCGGCCGGCCTACCTCCAGTGCTTGAGCACCGGCCAGTTCTGGTGCATAGAAGGGCGCCGTGCGCGGGAACCAGGCCACGGTCCGAAAAACGGACCACGGCACTGGCTTCCCCATGACGGCGCCATTCGATCCGTCGGTTCTGATTAAAGAGGATGTACCTGGTGGTACATCCTCTTTAAACACCCCAAGAGATGCATGTATGGGTTGCATCTTGCACTTTGTCGAAATATTAACCCTGTGTTGAGGGCCAGATTCTGCAAGATTTTTGAACACATTATTTCCGCTATAATTATAATTATATATAACTTATTTTTTTAAATAAAAAACTATAGTTGAATAATTTTCTCCAACTTAAAGGGGTTGTCCAGTGAAATTTTTTTTTCTTTCAAATCAACTGGTTTCAGAAAGTTAAATAGATTTGTAATTTACTTCTATTTAAAAATCTCAAGTCTTTCCATACTTATAAGCTACTATATATCCTGCAGGAAGTGTTGTTTGTTTACATTCAGAAACAGTGCTCTCTACTGACATCTCTGGCGGAGTCAGGAACTGTTCAGCGCAGCAGCAAGTCCCCATAGAAAACCTCTCCTGCTCAGGACAGTTCCTGACTCAGCCAGAGATGTCAGTAGAGAGCACTGTTTCTGAATGTAAACAAACAACACTTCCTGCAGGATATATAGTAGCTTATAAGTATGGGAAGACTTGAGATTTTTAAATAGAAGTAAATTACAAATCTATTTAACTTTCTGATACCAGCTGATTTGAAAGAAAACATTTTTTCGCTGGACATCCCCTTTAAGATTGTTGAAAAATTTTACACTCTTTTATTTAAATAATCAGTGTAAATCCTTCTTGAATTTGGGCTTTTCTCTTTTCTATTCTCCATCACATGGTACGTGCTTTTGCGGGTGACCTTTTCCAGTCTATTTAAGTGTATCACAATTAACTAGGTGTTCATTTCCATTTTTTGATTGTTGGATGGCCCATTCAGCTAAACTGTTGGATTACAGTAATTTTACTTTACATGTTAATAAATAAATAAAAAGATTCTGTGTGTCTATTCTTTGAGGGCTTTCATTCTTTTCTTGTATATTTTAAATAAAAATGGTGTCTTTCCTAGGCCCCTCAGGTTGCTCATCCACTGATGTCCAATGATGTCCATGGAGAACAGGTAAGTATGCAGCGCTGAATCACCAACGTCTATTGCTGTCCTAGTAGAAAGTTGATTTGATGCAGCTGGTCCACCAATGTCCACTGCTGTCCTGGGAGAAAGTGTCATTTTACACCACTCATTTACCAGTATTGACTGCTGTCCTGGGAGAAAATTGATATTAGGCCGCTGATCCACCAAGGTCCACTGCTGTTGATGGCAGAAATTTAATGATTGACTGGCTGATTGACATTTTTTTTTTAAATTGTCATTTTCCAACTTTTGACAAAAAATGTTGCATAAATTGTTACTCTGTGATAGTCCCACTACTGTAGCTGCTATAGTTTGGCTGTTTTAATGAGATTCATTTGCATGTGATTTGCGAAGTAACAAATCCTACCCAAAATTTGCGAACTTTGTGAAATGAACTGCTTTGCTCATCTCTAATTGTAAGCGCTTGTGGACAGGGCCCTTACTCCTCTTGTGTTTCAGAATTAGTGTGTATTTTTATTACATATAATTTTTGCCTGTATATACAGTATACCCTAGGACTTGTAAAGTCCTGCAAATATATTGATGTTATACATATAATTATTATTGTTATTAATAATAAAAAATATGAATATTTGCCATCTACGCTATAGCATCTATAGCATTCTCAAAGGAGAGTCAAATTTTTCAAGATACTGTCTATTTCATACAGTAGGGAAAGTAAAACCAGAAAGACAATTTTTAATGTGGCACACTCCAACTGTGTTTCATAAATCTGTTCATATTTTGTTTTCAAATTTTAAAAGCCAATCATTTGGAACAGCACTCCATATCCAGGATATGAATGACAATATTTTATTCTCGATCAATCAGTCTATAAATCAATCAGTCATGTATCTCTATGGTCTTGTTGCACTACTAGTTCCACAATTAGTGACAACTAGCTACTAGAGGTGAGCCAACCTTGACTTATCACTCATCACTTCCTAGATGAAATGGTGATGTCACGACCCGACTCCTAAAGCTGTGCGGGCTGTGGCTGCTTGAGAGGATTATGGCAGGGGGACACTAAGGGACACAGGGCACTGGAGAGACACTGAGCATCCCTCTGCCATCATCCTCTCCAGCAGCTGCAGCCCGCACAGCTCTGGGAGTCAGGTCGTGATATAACCATTTTACCCAGGAAATGAAGCCTTGATGCAGTAGTAAGTGCAGGGAAAAAAACACTTTATAAGCTTTTCCCGTAATAAGTGTATATTGGTAATTTGTATAACTTTTGGGGAGCAATACAAAACTTCAATAACATTTTTCGTCCTACTTCTCCTTTAAGTTATCAGTAGATTATACATCAGTAGAGTATACAATACTGATTCTATATCTGCAATTTTTCTCTTTCTATGTTCTTTCATTCCTTTACTATAAGCAATCAAATGAGGGAGTCTAGGTAGTCCTCTCCATTATATTCTTGAGCTAATTAGTCCTCTCAATACATCAACATGCCCAGCTGTGCTGGGGGCTTGGTGGCCAGAGGAACACCCTGAGGACTCCCCTAATAATGAGGGGAATCCTCAGGGTGGTCCCTTGTCCATCCAGCCTCCAGAACAGCTCCCCTATCAGCCACTCTCCCTGCTCCCCTCTACTCCTGCTAGCCCGAAGCCCCCTGCACCCTTCCCAAGCGACACCCATGCTACTGTGCCGCCCAACTCACCCACTCCTCAGTGCTCTTGTGGCTTCCCTACATCTCCATCACCCTGCAAGGGTAACAGTTTTATGCTGAACACATATAAATTAGAAGCGGTAATGTGGGAATCCCGATAATTGCAGGCTTTCCTGCTCCATATGTATATGTGTTCTGCAGAGGCAGGGGATGTAGCTATTAACCCCTTCAAGACTAAGCCTATTTGGGCCTTAATGACCAGGCTCATTTTTCAAAATCTGACCTGTCTCACTTTATGCGCTCATAGCTCAGTGATGCTTTAACATATGCTAGCGATTCTGAGATTATTTTTTTGTCACATATGGCACTTTATATTAGTGGCAAAATTTGGTCACTACTTTGTGTGTTTTTTGTGAAAAACATCAAAATATCATGAAAAATTAAAAAAAATTGCATTTTATGAACTTTGAAATTCTCTGCTTCTAAAAAAAGAAAGTCGTAGCACATAAATTAGTTACTAAGTCACATTACCGATATGTCCTCTTTATTCTGGCTTCATTTCATTAACATATTTTAATTTTTTAGGGTGTTACGGGGCTTAGAAATTTATCAGCAAATTACCACATTTTCGTGAAAGTTTCCAAAACTGATTTTTTTAGGGACCAGTTCTTATCTTAAGTTGATTTAGGAGGCTTGTATACTGGAAACCCCAATAAGTGACCCCATTTTGGAAACTTCACACCTTAAAGAATTAATCTAGGGGTATAATGAGCATTTTAACCCTACAGGGGCTGGAGCAAAGTATTCACTATTAGGCCGTAAAAAAAAATTGAAAATTAAAATTTTCCAATAATATATATGTTTAGAGTAAAGTTTCTAATTTTCAAAAGGAACATGAGAGAAAAAGCACCCCAAAATTTGTAACACAGGTTCTCATGAGTACAACGGTACCCCATATGTGGGCGTAAACCACTGTATGGGCACACAGCGGGGCTCAGAAGGAAGGGAGTGCCAATTAGCTTTTCCAATGCAGATTTTGCTGAAGAAGTTTCTGAGCACCAGGTGCGTTTGCAGCGCCCCTGTAGTGTCAGCAGAATAGAACCCCCCCAAAAGTCACCCCATTTTGGAAAGTACACCCCTCAAAGAATTCATCTTGGGGTAGGATGAGCATTTTGACCCCACAGGTGTTAGAGGAAAGTATTCAAAATTAGACCGTAAAAATGAAAAACTCGAATTTTTCCAATAATATGTTCGTTTAGTTTGAAATTTATCAATTTCACGAGGAACAAGAGAAAAAATTTACCCCAAAATTTATAAAGCAGACTCTCTTGAGTACAACGGTACCCCATATGTGGGCGTAAACCACTGTATGGGCACACAGCGAGGATCAGAAGGAAGGGAGCGCCAATTAGCTTTTTCAATGCAGATTTTGCTGTAGAAGTTTCTGAGCGCCAGGTGCGTTTGCAGTGCCCCTGTAGTGCCAGCGGAGTAAAATCCCGCCATAAGTCACCCCATTTTGGAAAGTGCACCCCTCAGAGAATTCATCTTGGGGTAAGATGAGCATTTTGACCCCACAGGTATTAGAGGAAAGTATTCAAAATTAGACTGTAAAAATGAAAAACTCAAATTTTTCCAATAATATGTTCGTTTAGTTTGAAATTTCTCAATTTCACGAGGAACAAGAGAAAAAAATTACCCCAAAATTTATAAGGCAGATTCTCATGAGTACAACGGTACCCCATATGTGGGCGTAAACCACTGTATGGGCACACAGCAGGGCTCAGAAGAAAGGGAGCGCCAATTAGCATTTTCAATGCAGATTTTGCTGAAGAAGTTTCTGAGCGCCAGGTGCATTTGCAGTTCCCCTGTAGTGCCAGCGAAGTAAAATCTCCCCATAAGTCACCCCATTTTAGAAAGTGCACCCCTTAGAGAATTCATCTTGGGGTGTGGTGACCATTTTGACCCCACAGGTATTAGAGGAAAGTATTCAAAAGTAGACAGTAAAAATGAAAAACGCGAATTTTTCCAATAATGTGTTCCTTTAGTTTGAAATTTCTAAATTTCTTGAGGAACAGGAGAGAAAGTTCACCGCAAAATCTGTAACGCAAGTTCTCCTGAGTAGAACGGTACCCCATATGTGGGTATAAACCACTGTATGGGCACACAGCCGGGCTCAGAACGGAAGGAGCGCCAATTAGTATTTTCAGTGCAGATTTTTCTGAAGAAGTTTCTGAGCAACAGGTGCGTTTGCAGAGCCCCTGTAGTGCCAGTGGAGTGAACCCACCCCATAAGTCACCCCATTTAGGAAAGTGCACCCCTTAAAGAATTCATCTTGGTGTGTGGTGAGCATTTTGACCCAACAGGTATTGGAGGAAAGTATTCAAAATTGGCCAGTAAAAATGAAAAACTCGAATTTTTCTAATAATATGTTCATTTAGTTTAAAATTTCTAAATTTCACAAGAAACAGGAGAAAAAACGTACCACAAAATCTGTAACGCAGGTTCTCCTGAGTACAACGATACCCCATATGTGGGCGTAAACCACTGTATGGGCACACAGCAGGGCTCAGAAGGGAAGGAGCGCCAATTTGCTGGAGAAAAACCGCAGCTAGTAACGGTTATTAGAATAGCGCAGTTACTAAAATACAATAAAAAATGAGATTACAGGTAACGTGGGGTGGTTACGGACAGTCTGGGGTGGTTCCAGGTAATCTGGGGGTGGTTACGGGCAACCTGGGGTGCTTATGGGTAATCTGGGGTGGATACGGACAACCTGGGGTGGTTACTGGTAGTCTGGGGTGGATACGGACAACCTGGGGTGGATACGGTGAACATGGGGTGGTCACAGGCAACCTGGGGTGGTTACAAGCAACCTGGGGTGGTTACGGGTAATCTGGGGTGGATACGGTGAACATGGGGTGGTCACAGGCAACCTGGGGTGATTACCGGCAACCTGGGGTGGTTACAGGCAACGTGGGGTGGATACGGACAACCTGCTGTGGTTACAGACAACCTGGGGTGGTTATGGGTAATCTTGGGTGGATACGGTCAACATGGGGTGGTCACGGACAACCTGGGGTGGTTACAGGCAATGTGGGGTGGATACGGACAACCTGCTGTGGTTACAGACAACCTGGGGTGGTAACGGGTAATCTGGGGTGGATACGGTCAACATGAGGTGGATACGGTCAACATGGGGTGGTCGCGGCAACCTGGGGTGGTTACAGGCAACCTAGGGTTGTTACGGGCAACCTGGGGTGGTTACGGGCCACCTAGGGGTGGTAACAGGCAACCTGGGATGGTTACGGGCAATGTGACATGGATACGGACAACCTGCTGTGGTTACAGGCAACCTGGGGTGGTTACAGGCAACCTGGGGTGGTTACGGCAACCTGGGGTGGTTACGGGCAACGTGACATGGATACGGACAACCTGCTGTGGTTACAGGCAACCTGGGGTGGTTACAGGCAACCTGGGGTGGTTACGGGCAACCTGGGGTGGTTACGGGCAACTTGGGGTGGTTACGGCAACCTGGTGTGGTTACGGGCAACGTGACATGGATACGGACAACCTGCTGTGGTTACAGACAACCTGGGGTGGTTACGGGTATTCTAGGGTGGTTACAGGCAACCTGCTGTGGTTACGGGCAACGTGGGGTGGTTACGGACAATCTGGGGTGGTTACGGGCAATCTGGGGTGGTTACGGATAAACTGAAGTGCTCATAGGTAATCTGAGGTGGGTACCTGTAATCTGGCGTGGTTACGGGCAATCTGGAGGCGGTCATTGGCAATTTGGGGTGGTTAGAGGCAAGGTGAAGTGGTCAGTGGCAACGTGCGGTGGTCAGTGGCAACGTGCGGTGGTCAGAGGCGACGTGCGGTGGTCAGAGGCATCCTGCGGTGTTCAGAGGCAACCTGCTGGTGAGCAGGTGAGTATATGGGGAAGGGGGGGTGACTGGGGGACGAGGGTGACAGGGGGGGTGGGGGGCGACTTGGGGGGGGCACGGTGACACTTTTTATCCCCTGTCACCAATCATTGATGGTGACAGGGGATAAAAAGTGCCGGGTTCCACATGGCACAAGCGATCAGCGGTATATAGTATATACCGCTGATCGCTTGTACCGGGACCCCACAGTGATTGCGGCGCGGGGAGGGAGAGGGTTAGTGACCAGCCCACTAGGGGGGCTGATCTGGGGTCTGATTGACTTATTTCATCTCCCCCGGCCGTGGATTCACGGTGGGGGGAGATGAAATGCAGTACAGCGCCGGCCCGTTAGTGACTGCCGTATCGGCGGCCACTAAGGGGTTAACTGCCGGGATCCGGGCACGGCACGGATCTCGGCAGTTGCGGCGGGTGCCCGGCTATCACTGACAGCCGGGCCCCGCCGAGGATGACAGGAGTGCAGCTCCTGCGCCCCTGTCATCCCGTGGACGTACCGGCACGTCCATCTGCAGGAACTGTATGCAGATTTGGACGTGCCGGTACGTCCATATGCGGGAAAGGGTTAAAGAAATTTACACCAAAAACCACAAATCATTCAGAATAAATGTTATTAATTAGGAAGTTATTAAATAGAACATTTAATTGTAAATTAAAAATAAACTATTCCTTTTTTTTTCAATTATTTGATTCTGATAAATAACTTCCTATTACATTCTTACCACTTTTATTCAGATTGATTTGTGGTTTTAGGAGTAACTTGTGTGAACCTACAATATCTTACTTACTGTAGGGTGACTGAGAACCAATTTCTTTTTTTTTTTTTATTTTTTTTTTTATAAATGTAATTTTTATTAGTGGTTTTTCAATATAAACATATAAAAGACAACAGGAAAATTCCAAAAAGTAAAGTTATCAGTTACATACAGTAAAGACCAAGTGGCCCGGGACGGGTCACCATCCATATATCAAATCTGGAATACAGGCTGTATGTAGCATTGCAGTAACCCATAGTAACTTCGAATCCACAGACAAACACTCACTCACCATCAGACAAACTGGACTTCCAAAAGTAGACCAGCCATAACAAGCACAATAGACAAGGGGGGGGGACAAGGGAAAAGACAGAAAGGAAGGCAAGGTTGGGAGGCAGAATTCTGTCAGTTACAATCGGACGGGGGGGTAGTGTTCATCCCAGGGAGCCCATACCTGATCAAATAACTCCATTTTGTTGTTTAAAGAGGCCGTGAGACGCTCAAGAGATCGTAGTTCTTTCATTCTATCAACTAGGCATGAGAGGGAGGGAGGGGAGGTCTGCTTCCAGGACCTAGCAATTAAGGACTTAGCTGCAGTCAGTATCACTAAAAGTAGTTTAGAGGCTTTTTTCCTCAATTGTTTAGGGGACAGATTTAACAAGCAGACTACCGGGTCTATACTAATGGGATAATCGAGAATTCTAGTAGCAAGGGAGCAGACCTCCCCCCAGAAACCAGTAATCAATGAACACTCCCAGAATATATGGAACAATGTCCCCGTCGCTCTGTTACAACGCCAACACAGGGAAGAGATGGAGCTATTGAGTCTATTGAGGAGCTCGGGGGTATGGTACCAATGCATCATGACCTTATAGTGTGTCTCCTTGTATGTAGTACATATGGAAGAAGTAGCCGCCCTATCCCAGATAATGCTCCAGCACTCGGGAGAGATCACTCTGCCCACAGCAGCTTCCCATCTGTCCATATATTTATGTCGCACGGGAGCATCAGAAGCAGGGGAGTTAAGAATGCTATAAATAGTTGAGATCAGTCCAGCAGTCGAAGTACCCATGCGCGCCAGTTGTTCGAACGCCGTCGGTTTAGCAACCGTAAGCGTTCCCAAGCGGCAAAGCATGAAGTGACGAACGTCTGAGTAGAAGGATCTATGCTCTACCATAAGTTCCTTCCTATCAACCAGTTTTTCAAAGGGGAGTAAAGTACGACTCACTGGGTCTACTACGTCTGCGAACTGGAACAGCTGCCTCGTGCCCCAGGCCCGAACAGTGTCTGAGTCAAGACTCGGAGAAAAGTCTGGAAAGAGTAGGAAGGAATTGAGGGGGGAAGCAGAAGAGGAAAGGCCGAATTTCACAGCACAGGAGGCCCAGACCGATAAGGTGAACCGCATAGGACCCAGGAGAGACAAGTGGGAGTGAGAGGGAGGAGAGACATGCCATAGAAATGAGTTGGGATGATATGGTGCAAACCAGATTTTTTCTATTTCCACCCATTTTTTATAGGCGTGATATTTTGACCATGCCATTATTTGCCTCAAGTGGGCAGCCCAGTAGTAGTGGAGAATGTTTGGTACTGCCAGACCCCCTTGTGCCTTACTACTGGTCATTACAGATTTAGGGATACGATGTCTCCCCGAGTGCCAGATGAACTTAAACATGGCACTCTGCATCGCTTTCAGTTCATACTGAGGGACTCTAACTGGGAGGGTCTCAAAGAAGTAAAGGAGCTTGGGCAAAATAGACATTTTGACCGCCGCTATACGTCCTAAGAAGGAGATATAGTGGCCTGACCATTTGGTCAAGAGGGATTTTAATTCTCGAAATAGAGGGGGGTAATTCACTCCATATAGGGCCGAATATTTGGGAGTCAAACGAACCCCCAGGTATTTAATAGAGGATGAAGACCAGCGGAACTGGAAGGTGGACTTTAAGTGGGTCACCACATCATCAGGCATGTTAAGGGCCATTGCTTCAGACTTAGCCGTATTGACCTTGTAGCCGGAGAGAGTCCCAAAAGTTGTCAATAATTCGTGCAGGACAGGCAAAGTAGTGAGTGGTTCCGACAGGGTGAGGAGAACATCATCAGCGAACAACATGATTTTATATTCCTTGCCTCTGACCAAGACTCCCTTAATATCAGGGCAATTCCGGATGGCAGCCGCCAGGGGCTCGATGCATAAGACAAACAGTAGGGGTGATAGTGGACAACCCTGGCGAGTGCCATTCGAAAGAGCAAAGGTTTCAGAGAGCATATGTGGGAATTTAAGTGTTGCCAAGGGGGAGGTATAGAGGGACCTAACCGCAGTCAGAAAAGGCCCCGAAAGCCCAAAATGGGCTAAGGTGTTAAACAGGAATGGCCATCCAAGGCGGTCAAAAGCCTTTTCAGCATCTAGACTCAGGACCAAGGCCCTATCTGACTGCAAATTAACCGCATCCACTAGATCAATTGCACGCCTGGTGTTGTCTCCACCCTGCCTGTTTGTTACAAAACCCACCTGATCCTTGTCCACTAAGGACGGAAGCCAAAAGCTCAGGCGGTTGGCAAGGATTTTCGTAAATAGCTTTAGGTCTGAGTTCAGTAGAGCTATAGGTCTGTAGTTACCACACTCCTGGGGATCTCTATCCGGCTTAGGAATCAAGGTAATGTATGAATGAAGCATTGGAGGGGGGATAGGAGACCCCTGAAGGAAGGAGTTGAAGAGCGATAGCAAACGTGGGGAAAGTTCAGAGGAAAAGGTCTTGTAATATAAATATGTGAAGCCGTCAGGACCCGGTGAGCGACCGGAGGGCAGCTCTTTGAGGACTTCAGAAAGCTCCTCAGTGGTAATTGGGGAATTTAGGTCTTCAACCGCCTGAGGGGTAAGAGACGGAAGGCGACAGTCATCTAAAAAGGCATTTATACGCGCATTCCGTGCCACCGGGTCTGAGGGGAGAGTAGAGGATAGGGAATAGAGATTAGAGTAGAACCTATGGAACGTAGAGGCTATGTCTTTGGGATGGAATTTCAGGGCACCAGTGTGGTCTCGCACAACCTGGGGAGACTGGGCAGCCGATCGGTCATTGAGCATCCGTGCCAAAAGCGTATGGGCCTTGTTGCCCTTTTCATAGAAACGCTGTCTAGAATAAAGAAGCAGACGTTCCACATTGTCGAGAGCCAGATCCTTCAAACGAGCTCTAGCAGCGACCAGCTTACCCAGAGTCGCCAGAGAAGGGCGCACACCCATAGACCGCTCCAAGGTCCTAACCGCCCGCTTAAGAGACAACAATTCCGCCTGCCTATCCCTCTTCCGGCGTGAGCTCAGCGCTATGCAATGTCCCCGAACCACAGCCTTATGGGCCTCCCATAGGATTGATTCAGAGGAGACCGAACCCTCATTCTCAAGGAAATATGTGGAAATACAAGTCTGGATGGAGTCTCGCGAGATCTGATTCTTAAGAAGGCACTCGTTCAGCCTCCAGTGGCATACTCTCGTGGGCGTATCAAGATCAGCCAGCTCAATCCAGACAGGTCCATGATCCGACCAAGAGATGGGTTCGATTTGAGCTCCCCTGAGGAGGCGAACTGTAGGAACATTACCAAAAAAATAGTCGATACGAGAATGGGTTCTGTGGGGGTGGGAATAAAAAGTAAAAGTTTTCTCCGTGGGGTGGTCCAGCCTCCAAAGATCATACAGTTTATGGAAACGGATTAACTTGCGGAATTCAACCGATAGTCTAGCCTGAGCGGCCGACAGCGGTTTACCCGATACTGACTGCCTATCATTCACGTCTGAGAAGGGCAAATTAAAATCCCCTCCCAAGACCCTAGCAGCCTGAGGATATTTTGCAAGCCTGGCCAACACCCCTCGGAGGAACGGAATTTGGGCCTTATTGGGAGCATACAAGTTGCAAAAAACAATAGGTTTCCCCCGCAATTTTCCCTCCACAATTATAAACCGCCCCCCAGGGTCCGTGTAAGAGGAGGTAATTTGGATAGGGCAGTGGCAGGAGAACAGTACAGCTACCCCAGCCGTCTTGTTGTCCCTAGTGGCAGAGAAGGAGATTGGGAATGCATGACGGGCAAAGCGGAAAGAGGCCGCAGAGTCAAGGTGAGTCTCCTGTAGGAAGACAACATCAGCCCTCAGTGCTCGCATTTCCCTGAGGAGAAGGCGGCGTTTGGAGTTAGTATTCAGGCCTTTAACATTAAGAGAGACACAATTAACCATTGGAGTAAATAGAAGGAGAGGACACTCTAATGCCATTACTCACCATACCACTAGTAGGAGGGCACCAAGGATGAACAATCGGTATCTGGAATAACAGGATCTGCAGGGAGGAACAAAAAGGAAAGGAAGACAAGGGGACACAAGCATACAACAACATAGAGATGCAACATAGAGCACTGGTACACGACCAAAAACCTAGACAATCAATGTCACGGTAGGGGCAAAAATATTGTTGGGGATCAGAGTCTGTCCCCTGGTAAACAATTAACATCATGGTAACAGAGAGAAAACAGCCCCAGAGGGTTAGGAGGAAAGACCAATATGGCTTCAACACTATCAACAAACCAAACATGCAGAACGCATCCACACAGCTTCATAGGTGAATAGAACAAAATGTAGGCCCAGAATGGGTATCAAAGACCCCATATAACTTGTTCCCTTGGTCAGACATAAAAAACAATGAGACCAAAAGGCAAGAGGGTAGTTAGCAAAAAATGACTGGAGAGAGGTCCACCCCAGCATCAGACAGGAGGGCGTCCAGGAGAACCCGTTTGGGGTGAGGTGGGAGTAGACCGCTCACGCCTACGCTTGTGGCGGACCGACTCCCAAACAGGTGGCAGCGGGGGAGGAGGTGGGTCAAGGGTCCAATCAGTAATCTTCGGGACTGGGATATCCAGGACCTCACAAAACTTGGGGAGATCAATGAGGGTTCGTAATACAGCAGAGCGTCCATCTTTCCTGGCAGAGAGGGCAAATGGAAAGTTCCACCTGTAGGGGATGTCGTAGTCCCGCAGGGCAACAAGGAGGGGGCGTAATAGGCGTCTCTTTTGCAGGGTAATCCATGAGAGGTCTGGAAATAACTGAATAGCCGCCCCATCAAAGTCAAGATCCTTCAATGCCCGGGATTTGGCCATGATCGCCTCCTTTATGGTGTAGTCCTGCAAACAACAAATGACATCCCTTGGGGGGCCCGAGGTAGGGCGGGGTCTGAGAGCTCTATGAGCCCTATCGAATTTTATCTTATGTGAGGAGGGTTCGCCCAGGATGGTGTTAAACAGTCCCTCCAAGGTGTCCACTAAGTCCTCATCATGGGTAGCCTCTGGGAGACCCCTGACCCTGATGTTATTTCGCCGTCCCCTATTATCAAGATCCTCCAGGTGGCGCTGCATTCCTTCCAGAGTGGCCGACTGGGAGCCAATGGTAGACTGTAAGGCCCCTATATATGCTCTTGTATCATCATGTTCTCCCTCAAGGGACTCAACTCTAGAGGAAATATGCTTGATGTCTTTCCTGACTGCAGCGATTTCAGTTTTAAGTGTGTCCTTAATATCTGTGAGAAGAGAGTGGAACTCATTTTTAGTAGGTAGTTGAGAAAGCATATATTGAATATTGTGTGAGTTCCCCCCAGCACAGGCAACGTCTGAGTCAGATTCAGTGTGATATGCGCCACATAGCTCAGGGTCTACAGGATCCCTAGCGGAGTTGGGCTGGTGTTTAGAGGTTGAGGCCCGGGTCCCATCTTTGCCCTTTTTGTCCCCCCTCTGTGGCTTGGGTACTGCGGCCATATTGCCCACAACCGGAGCAGAAGTCCCCCTATCTGCAGTCTCTGGCAGGGTAGAGGAGGTTGGTGGGGTACAGTCTGGAGACAGGGGGGAGGCGTAGGATGTCTCACCAGCCACCGGGGCGGGATGGGTTAAAGCACGAGGCTGCAGCTCCGTCTCTCCCTTACCTCCGATCCAAGATGGCGCCGGCACTTCCGGGCACAAGGCCTCACGCGCCTCACGTCCGTCCACCGGGCCGCCGGGGGGACACCGCTCTGTATCTGGGATCCGGGAGCCCCAAGGAGGTAGGCTGCCGGCTCTAGCCGCCGCACGGGTCGGCCGCGTGACCGGATGAGGAGAGGCCGCAGGCGGATGGTGGCGCCGGGCCGCGTCTTCACCCTCACCTCTGGTCAGGTACCGGTCTAGCGTGTGGGGGCGCCGCCGGGGGCCGTCGGTCAGCACGGGGGGTCTCGGGGTCCTCTTGGCAGTCTTGCCCATCAGCAGGGGTGAGTAGAGCAGTGTGGGGCCGCCAATATAGCTGTGTGGAGCGGGAGCTCTGCAGGCGTGCGACCGCTCACATCGGTGGTTCGCTCCGCCCTCCGAGAACCAATTTCTTACACCCCTAAAATATAAATTTATGAATTATAGTAGGACATTTTTTAACAATATGTTTACTTAAAACAGCATTTTTTTGTTTCAGTTTTGGTATCGTAAACGAAAAATAGCACGATTAGAACAAAAATTTGCTGTTTTAATTAAATATAAACTATTACAGGGAGCTGTATTTAGCGGCATTAGCTATCTGTCAGGCTGAACTTCTACTGTAATTCATTTTAGCTGTTATACTACCACCTACTGGCCAACTGTTGAATTACAGTTAGATCACTTTTAAGACAATACCCTGACGCGTTAAAAGAAAAGTTTAACGCATCAGGGATCAAGTGGCTACAACTGTAGGCTTACAACTGTGAAATACAAAGAATAGAAAGATACAAATTACAGATTTGGAATCAGCATCCATTATGCTATTTAAAGATGACTTTTTTTAGTTTACGGTTATGAGGAAAGTGGGTTGGAGGTCCCAGTGAAGACTGCTTATATCCTGTAATGGAACCATATTTGTTTCATTTAAAAGGTGTGTGTCATTTAAAGGCAATCTGCACAGCCATGCCTCTGGCATATACATGGTAATCCCAGGAATCTTCAAAAGGCCCCCACCATTACCATTGGGAGCCGGGACCTCCATTCCTGTGAGTATAACCACGGTGGCTACTGGAACCCTTTACATGCCGCTGTCATGATTTGATAGCAGCATTTAAAGGGTTAAACTGCCTGAAACAGAGGATTCTCCACTCAGAGTAGTTACAGGAAGAGATCAGCTGTCATACTTACAGCTGATCCCCTGCAATGCCGATGCAGTGGCGCAGTAGAGCATTCCGATACATACGCCGTTAAAAAGCGTATGTATCAGAATAAAGCCCATTAGTGACCGCCGTTAAAAGGCATATTGGCAGTCACTAATGGGTTGAGGAGGTAGGCACCCCAAAAAGCAGGGAGAGAGCACTAACCCATGAAGGGGTGCACTATACCCCTCCCTCCCCTCTTCTTCCACTGGACCCCCCCCCCCTTACACACGCACGCACACACACACACCAGTTTCAGAGCATTTGGCTACCATCTGCATCACAGCTTTGGGTATATTACTGTTATCTGTTGTTTGTGTCTCAGGTGGACCAGAATTTAGTGTTTTCTAATGAATATTATTAAAAGTGATATTTTAATCATTTTTTTTCCTACTGTTCTCCTATGGTCGGTGATTCCTGTTAGTGTACAGACAACTGGGCCAGTTATAATCAAAAGGTGATGGATACCCGTACAGATTCCCTATTTGGAATTTCTTCGGTCTCTTATCTCAAAACACTTAAAGAATGTAGGCAATTAAAATACGATGGCTTATACAGGAGCAAATTTAGAGTTTGGCAATTTACAATAACTCACAAGCCAGCTACAAAAAAAATCATTGAAATGTACAAAATGATTGTGTTTATAGAACTATCATCTTCCCTGGTGCTGTACAATAACAGATAGATGAAAACATAAAACTATGAGCACAATTATCAAAGCCAGTTTCAAACATAACAGAGAACACTTAACAGGAGACAGTCCTGCCCACACAGCTTACAATCTGAAGAAATGAAATAGCAATGTCTCCGCATTTCTGTGGTGTCAATATATTCTGTATTTATGAGTCATTAAGTTGATAAATGTGTAACCTTTTCATGAACTGTACAAGATAGAGAAATAATTGAAAAAAAGAATAGCTGTATGAAATGTCATCTGTCTGCTAATTGGATGGCGGAATATTCCATAGAAATGCAAAGTATTTATAATTCCCTTGTATATACTTTTCTAGTGCCATTATAAAATTTGATTTCTTTAGTTATTTTCTACTTTATTTTTTGAACTGTGGGAAAGTATAATCCGGCCATCTGTTGTCATTAACAAGACAGGTTTGACTATACTTACGATTGGCTTTCGCTCCAGTTGTGTTTCTTATTTTGCGACTGGCCATGTTGGTAGATCAGGACCCCATAGAGTATCATTACAGATGCTACAGAGACAAGTCATTTTGCTGCTTTGACTCTGTAGACTGTGTGGATTTTATAGACTACAATCTGTTGAGCAAGCTTTGCGATTGTCTCAGCAGTACAAACACAACTTAAAGTTAATTTTTTCAACTCAAGAAAAACTTAAAACAATGATTGCTTCAAGCTGAAATGGAAAGCTAAACAGTTTGAAAAGTCGGTATTAGAAGACAAAATTATACAAAATGTCTACATATAAAATCGGAAATGTAAAGACAATAATCATTTAGCCTCCATATACAGCAAATCCCGGCTTCTTTTGGCAGCTGGAGGGTTCTGCTAATAGCCAACATGGAGGAATTTCTGCATTGTCTTTTTACCATTTAGATGCAGCTGTCAAAACTTATAGTGTGTCAGGAATCTACAGGTGAGGAACGGTCAGAGATGGAATAGGGAGGACACAGACTGTGATCTCTAAACTAGTCCCTGCCCACTGTCCCTGCCAACTTGCCTCTGACAGCCCAAGGTGAATGCAGGCAAATGGGTGACAGTCCCTGACATGAGATATATGGAATACAGAACAAAGACTTGACAAACAAACAATAAGGCATGGTCAGAAAGCTGAGTTCAAACTGAACAGGTGGCAGAGGTACCAAAACAGTCCAGAGAATAGATAGCCAAACATTTGGAAAGCCAGACAACAAGGAAAGTCAGGGAGCAAAAGCTGGGTTCAGGAAAGGCAAAAGATACACAGAGAAAGCACAGGGAATGCAGAGAATACTATGTAGAACTTGTCTAATTGCTAGCAAAGGGTTAACTGTCTGGAGTTGTTTTATAGGAGGTCAGTAGTCTGGTCCAGAATGTGATTGGACCAGAGACCCAGAACCCAGGCTGACAAGGTGAAAGATAAGTGGAGAAGGCAGAGTGTCAAAAACAGAACAAAGTTTAACTGTTAGGTGCCCAGAGGGATCTATGCAAGGGAGAGATAGGTGTGGTAAGAAAATCAATTACTGAGGTCGAAGGAGTAGGACAGTGTTCAGACAAATGCAAAAACATATTATGTAAACACAAAACATGACTACAGGTGCAGTTTTGGATGCATACCACAAGCCGAGACATAAGCCTGACATAGTGGCATTTAAATGGCTTTAAAGAATTACATTGGTAATGCAGTGGCATGGATCAGCTCCCCATTATGGATCCATTGTCACGGCAGCCCGAGGCTTCTGCTATGCCTCCCATGGCTCCCTAAATAAGCAAGTGATACAGCCTGCCCACAGCTAATGGATCAATGCATTGCTTTGTAAGAAAAATCAGGTGACTGCTGATACAAGAACCCTAGGGGGCCTAAAGAAGTGTTAAAACCTGTTTTTAAAATAAATAAATCCATCTCATAATGTAAATGGAAGTCACCCCTATTTTCCTAATTTTGAAAAAAAAAAAAAAAGTTTGGCGTTGCCTCGTGTGGAAATGTCTGTACTATTCAAATATAATGTTATGAAAATGTAGTATGTAATAAAAATATTTTATTTTTTTGACAATAAGCTCTTCATATGGTAACCTATGGCTGTATCCATGTTTTCAAGGACACCCTAGGGCTGTATCCAGCTTCCTCAGCTACCGGTATTTAAATACCGAACAATAGGAGTTGCTCACTTCTCAAATAGCTTGATGCCTGGTTTTTGGCTGTTTGGGCTTCACAGTATTTATCTTCAAGTAAAAAAGTTATTTTACAGTACATGAGGTATATTTTCAGAAATATTAGTAGCCTGATGTTAAATAGTACTAATGCTAATTAATCGCAAAAGTTTGACCATATAATGCAAAAAGTGATAACCAGCCAACCTGCTGTCTTGTTAAAGAAAGGTTAGACTTTTTTTTGCAAAAAAATTCCTTTAAAATATTCTGCATCATGTTAGTTTTAATGGGAAACACTTTAACATTTGTTATTCTTATATTAGCATCAACATGAACTCAATATGAATTATCCAACACAAACAAATACAAACCGAAATGTGTTACTTCACCTCTTCTGTTCATGCTGTGAGTAATTGCAGATCTGAGCTATCCACAACAGTGAACCATCTGGTTATGCGAGCCTTTGCAAGTCATTGCTTAGCTAACTGTTATATGTAAGTTAGATTTTCTTTATAGGTGGCCTGCGTGTGTGTGTGTGTGTGTGTGTGTGTGTGTGTTTATATATATATATATATATATATATATATATATATATATACACACTACCGTTCAAAAGTTTGGGGTCACCCAAACAATTTTGTGTTTTCCATGAAAAGTCACACTTCTTCCCCACCATACGTTGTGAAATGAATAGAAAATAGAGTCAAGACATTGACAAGGTTAGAAATAATGATTTGTATTTGAAATAACATTGTTTTTACATCAAACTTTGCTTTCGTCAAAGAATCCTCCTTTTGCAGCAATTACAGCATTGCACACCTTTGGCATTCTAGCTGTTAATCTGTTGAGGTAAGCTGGAGAAATTGCACCCCACGCTTCTAGAAGCAGCTCCCACAAGTTGTATTGGTTGGATGGGCACTTCTGGCGTACCATACGGTCAAGCTTCTCCGACAACAGCTCAATGGGGTTCAGATCTGGTGACTGCGCTGGCCACTCCATTACCGATAGAATACCAGCTGCCTGCTTCTGCTGTAAATATTTCTTGCACAATTTGGAGGTGTGTTTAGGGTCATTGTCCTGTTGTAGGATGAAATTGGCTCAAATCAAGTGCTGTCCACTGGGTATGGCATGGCATTGCAAAATTGAGTGATAGCCTTCCTAATTCAGAATCCCTTTTACCCTGTAAAAATCTCCCACCTTACCAGCACCAAAGCAACCCCAGACCATCACATTACCTCCACCATGCTTAACAGATGGCGTCAGGCATTCTTCCAGCATCTTTTCATTTGTTCTTCTTTGTGATCCAAACACCTCAAACTTAGATTCATTCGTCCACAACATTTTTTCTAGTCTTCCTCTGTCCAATGTCTGTGTTCTTTTGCCCATCTTAATCTTTTTATTTTATTGGCCAGTCTCAGATATGGCTTTTTCTTTGCCACTCTGCCCTGAAGCCCAAAATCCCGCAGCGGCCTCTTCACTGTAGATGTTGACACTGGTGTTTTGCAGGTACTATTTAATGAAGATGCCAGTTGGGGACCTGTGAGGCGTCTGTTTCTCAAACTAGAGACTCTAATGTGCTTATCTTCTTGCTTCGTTGTGCAACGCGGCCTCCCACTTCTTTTTCTACTCTGGTTAGAGCCTGTTTGTGCTGTTCTCTGAAGGGAGTAGTACACACCGTTGTAGGAAATCTTCAATTTCTTAGCAATTTCTCGCATGGAATAGCCTTCATATCTAAGAACAAGAATAGACTGTCGAGTTTCAGATGAAATTTCTCTTTTTCTGGCCATTTTGAGCGTTTAATTGACCCCACAAATGTGATGCTCCAGAAACTCAATCTGCTGAAAGGAAGGTCAGTTTTGTAGCTTCTGTAACGAGCTAGACTGTTTTCAGATGTGTGAACATGATTGCACAAGGGTTTTCTAATCATCAATTAGCCTTCTGAGCCAATGGGCAAACACATTGTACCATTAGAACACTGGAGTAATAGTTGCTGGAAATGGGCCTCTATACACCTATGTAGATATTGCACCAAAAACCAGACATTTGCAGCTAGAATAGTCATTTACCACATTAGCAATGTATAGAGTATATTTCTTTAAAGTTAGGACTAGTTTAAAGTTATCTTCATTAAAAAGTACAGTGCTCTTCCTTAAAAAATAAGGACATTTCAATGTGACCCCAAACTTTTGAATGGTAGTATATATATATATATATATATATATATATATATAATTTTTGCTTTCTTGTCCTTTTTTCAGAGAATATGAATAATAACACAAAATCTTTTTTTACACTCATGGATAGTGGTTGGGTGAAGCCAATTATTATCAAATACTGTGTTTTTTCTATTTAAATCATAATGACAACTAACAACATCCAAATGACCCTGATCAAAAGTTTACATACCCCAGTTCTTCATACCATGTATTGCCCCCTCTAACATCAATGACAACTTGAAGTCTTTTTATGGTAGTTGTGGAGGAGGCTTTATATTTTCTCAGCTGGTAAAGCTTCCCATTCTTCTTGTCCAAAAGCCTTTAGTTCCTGTAAATTCCTGGGCTGTCTTGCATGAACTGTGTGAGTTTTCCCCTAGAGTGGCTCAATGATGTTGAGGTCAGAAGACTGAGATGGCTGCTCCAGAACCCTCACTTTGTTCTGCTGTAGCCAATGACAGGTCGATCATGACAACCAAAAACATCCAAATGACCCTGAAGTCACGTAAAATTCACATACCCTGGTGATTTTGGCCAGATAACAAATTGACAAAAAATTAGGTCCTAACTGCTAGGAAAATAGTTTGCACCCCCCCCCCCAAATAACATCAGTTGAAGTACAGTACTCTCTGAAAACTAGCAGTATGGCTGTTTCAAGATGCACAAGAAGGAGGCACTTAAAGAGAAATGGGCTGCATGGCCGATACACCAGAAGAAAGCCATTACTGGGCAAATGCCACAAAGTATCTCACCTACAATATGTCATACAGCACAGAGACAAGCGTCAAAACCTCTAGAAAAAGGTATATGGAGTGATGGGACCAAAATCAAACTTTTTGGCCCCAACCATTTGGAGAGGTGTCAACAAGGCCTATGATGAACACCATTCCTACTGTAAAGCAAGGAAGTGGATCACTGATGTTTTGGGAATGTGTGAGCTACAAAGGCACAGGAAACTTGGTCAAAGATGAAGGAAAGACTAATGCAGCACGTTATCAGTAAATACTGGAGGCAAATTTGCGCTCATCAGCCCAGAGGCTGAGGATGGGATGTAATTGGACGTTTCAACATGACAACGATCCAATCACAAGTTGACCTGTAACTGGCTACAGCAGAACAAAGTGAAGGTTCTGGATTGGACATCTGATTCTCTCAATATCATTGCTGCATGCTAACACCAGGGGAGTGTAGCGAGATAAGTATGACATGTTTGTTATGTTATAAATAAGGGCAGCACAATATTAAAAGCTTTCAAGCGCTGGAGCACCCATTTCATGACCTTAAGCAACATTTTAGCACTAAACATTGAGAGACTTAACGAGAACATCTTAAAGAACAGGGACACTGGCCCCTAATCCACCTTTAATATGCTCCTTTGTTTGGCTATTAACATGTAACATTTTTTTTAGTTTGGTGGCTTGATGCACTGGGAACAGTAGTGTATAATATTTTAAAATGATTAATTTAAAACTTGTTTTTGGAAAAACAAAATTCCTAGTAATACTATAACATAAAATATCTTACTTAAATGTCCTGTTAAAAAAGTATGAAACTAAACTTAGATATAGTACAGTAATTGGAATGTTGGTTCCATTGCATCTTTGCACCTTATGTGTCTAATCACTGTGTAGAGGTCACCATATGTTTATATTAAAAGTAGGAGGCTGATCTTTGAAATATTAGACATCTGCCATTTTTCAAATGAGAAAATGTGGTGCATTCAGCGTCTTTGAAACATGCCCTAAGCTGAGTATCAGTTTAGTAGCTCTGAATCACACAGATTTGTCTGCCTGTAAAATTGGCCTATAGCCCCTATTCATAAAGAAGTTTAGAAGTATATGATTTTCTATTCCAAAAAATGTCCAATTAGTTTCCACTGATTCCACAGTTTCCAACTTCACAGTTGAATCATTACTCTTATCACAAGTACAGTATATTCAGGTAAAATACACATATATATATATATATATATATATATATATATATATATATTAGTGTCTTAAGGCACAATGTAGTACATCTTCTCTACTGTTCTCCAGAGGTTTTAAAGTAAACCACCATGAGAAATATTGGTGATTGTGTGAATTGTATAAAGGTTGAATAGCGTTTGAACTTGTTCATTCATTATCCTTGTAGAAATGCATCCCCAGAGGAAATTAATAAAGCACTCCTTTTCACAGTCCAAGAAAAAAAAATAACCAGTGTTCTGTAAACATGTGTTTATTCCTACTGGCCATTACCTGTGTCTGATTCAGATACTTTATTATAGAATCCTTTGAATATGCATGGTCTGAATCATCACATGGTTTAGACTGTATATATGAGTTCTGCAATCAGAATTCCTAATAAGTTTTAAATATAAAAAAAGGATGCAAAAAACATGTATGAGCAAGAGAAATAAAACAGCTTTTTTGTTGTTGCAAAAGCAGGTCATACCTAGTGAGCATGTTCATAATTTTGCTTGTCATAATCAATTACAGCCATTATTCTATACGGTGTGTACTTTGCCGTCTGATTTCCCATTGACTTCAATAGAGCACATTATTATATTGAAAATACAATATTTTACTTTTATTTTACCGTATGTGAACATAACCTAAAGGGGGCTATACACATTCAATAATTGTCATTTAAACAACTATTACATTAGCTTTTCTCTCTGAGAACAAAAGGGTAAAGCTGTTCAAATACATCAAGTCCGACCCTTCTCTCCTCCTGATGTCATATGGTGGGGTAACTTTGGAAGCTCCCATATTCAGCTGGTCCTGCTAAAGAGATCACATCTGCATCAATTCTAAGGTAAAATCCACAGTCAATCTGCATTTAAAATTCACATTTCCACATGGAATTTAGAGGTGGATTCCAGTAAAACTCACCTTGGAAAACAAAATCATTTTTGTAAAAATTATTTAACAAAGAATTCTTTAAAGAATATAGTCATGTTACTGCAAGTACAAAGACTTGTCAAAAAGAATAAACTATCTTCAAGAGAAATCCATTTATATTCTTGTAGGAAGACAGATTTACAGTCATTGCCATAGTCTTGAATCTGACAATTTTGTTTTAACTCTGTCCATTTCAGATAGATCCAGTGCACTGGCTATTTAACATTAGTGGAGTTGGAGACATATATTTTAGAAAATAATTCACCAGAAAGGTCCAGTGCATAGTCTCCACTAATATGTCTAGCTATTTCTATTACATATCTCACTATTTTAAAAGGCTTTCTACATCTAAAGAATTAAGGTTACTCCAGTGTTTTATTATTTTTGCCTTGAATGTTACAGTACATCAGCACTAAACCTAGTGTAAAAAGCTCAAGAAAAAAGAACTAAAAATAAAGAACCAGTAATTGGAGGGGGAAAGATGGACTAACAAATAGTTAAAAAGAGGCAGCTCCATTTTTTTCTATTCATCCAAGAGTTAAATTATCGAGTTTAACCATCGATTTACTAGTAGAAGGTGGCTAGATAGATGAAAAGAAGAAAGAATGAAAAACACCAGTACCAGTTTGTTCGCTCATTTTATCGACAAAAAGGAATATTAAAAGCAACCGTTAAAAATGTGCCGGTCAAACAACAGCTGATGAACATCACTTTATTTGAATTGGATTTGGTTTGCCTGCACTCCATTTAGCCATAGACGATAAAGTAAAGTATGGCCGGGAGCCGTACTTTACACTTTGAGTACTGGCTTACTTTTTACTGAATAGCGGCCACACAAAAAAGACCTGTCATTTTTTTTTGTGTGGTCGCAGAAAACACAAGCCATAGTGTATACAGCATGTATACACTCCAGCCGTTGTTCAATACACTTTAATGTATTTGCACACTGTCAATAAACAGCGGCTGTGGTCTCAACCTGCAATAACAGCTGTTGTTTATTGTAAAAATACAGTGTGTGAACATGGCCTAAAAGGTATGGTGTTTAGGCCCCATACTTACCTTTACATCTTTACATTAAGAATCAGTGTAGAAAAGATGGATGAAATCACATCCTTAGATCTGTTACATGGCTGCATACTGTACCTGTGATTATGACTAGAGATTACCAAACCAAACCCAGCTCCAACTCCAGTTTAGATTAAATGTTTCTAAAAGTTCAGCACCGCATGATGTTTATTTTACCTAAACCTGAAAATATAGCATTGGCCACATGAGAGAAAAGCAAAGGAGGAAGGATCATATAATCTCAATGTAGCACATAATGCCTTGCCAAAGCTTTTCTAGCAAATAGGTGTAAAGTCAGAGCCACTATAAAGCATATGCACATAGCTTCAGCAGCTCTTTTAGCAGGTGTTAGAAAATGGCAGTGACCAGTTATTGGAACACAGATATTGGAAGGACCAAGCAATACTGTATACACCGATCAACCCCCTGCAAACCACTGCTACCATTCGTTTGAGAAGAGTAAGTCAATCACAGTAGTGTCTAATGGGTGCCTTGGTTAGGGCAAAAAATCTTTGAGGGTAACTTCACACATACCGGATTCGCAGTGGATTTCATGCGAGTTTGCAGTGAAATCCACTGCGAATATTGGTACTGTGATCTTCAATGGGGTTACATACCTGCAGCAGAATTTTCATTCCACTGCGAGTATATAACACCGGCCTCTTTAACCCTCTGCCGCCCGCAGAATACGTTACCTGCTCAGCACCGTGGCTGCATCTGAGGCTCCCGACTTCCATCAGTCCCGCTCAGCCAATCAGTGCAGGGGGGGGGGGTTGAAGGGGTCGACTTTGCATACTTGCAGCGGAATGAAAATTCCGCTGCGGGCATGTAACCCTAATAAAGATCACAGTACCAGGATTTCGCTGCAAACTGCTGTGAATCCAGTACATGTGAAGCTACCCTAAATCTGCAGCAGCTAAGTCAATAAGCCATGGTATGCGCATTGTTAAGACAAGTGATGAATAGGAGAAATCCTGCCCAGGGGTGTTCCTATTGATGGGTAGGGAGGGAAGGAAGAAAGGAGAGGTGTTGTGGGCTTAGACCGTGCCTCATTGACTCGGCTGCTACAGATTAGGGACTTACTCTCATAAAACGGAGGGTACCAGCGGTTCGGGGAGTTTGTTTGGTGCATACAGTATTGCTTTAAAGCACTGAAGTGTTCTGAATATGTTCTGTCAGAACAAAATCTATTTCATTGCAAGTTGTTAGCTCTTTTTTTTTCTTTTTGTGGTATACTAATTGTTGTGAAAAAGCAGCGCATGCAAGTTTTTCCATCACTTTTGCACTCTAAGATGCAATTTCTCTTGCTACTCCCTAAATTGTGATAATGTTCGAACCACTTTGAAAAAAATTCTTCTGATACCTTGTAATAACTGGCAGACATTTGACACACACAAAAAAATCATTTTGGGCCCTTTTTAAATCATAACTAGCATGCTAAAGCAAAAAAAAAAAAAAAAAACAAGAAAATAAACAAACAATGTGGTTACCACATCAACAGGGACCATCTATTCACTCATAGTCATACATGTTGCCATAACTCTGCTGTGTAATCTAGGTGAATTAAGAAAAATATTGAGGGGCCAATGCCATCTTACAGACTGGCAATTTAAGTAGTCTGTCAAGTTAACCAAAGTGATTGCAGTAGTAAAAGTGTATTTAAAACAAAATAATCCTTTCAAATAGACAAATGAATAACTTTGTGTTAATTCTAAATTCTGCTTCCTTAAACCACTCAGCATGTGTTACAATGTAAATCCTTTTCATTCACTGTATTCTGTGTTGGCTATACTTAAACTCCAGCTCTTAAAGAGGTATTCTAGGAAAAAATCTACTTTTCCCCTATCCACAGGATGGGGAAAAGTAAGAGAGATCGCAGGGGGTCCAACCTCTGTACCTTCTGCCAATCTCAGTTTCGGGCTCTAGCTTCTGTATTATTAATAGAGCCGTGCCTATGGCACATGACCCGCGGCTCTTTTTATTCCTTTGGAGCAACAGAAAGAGCCAAGTATGCTAGAAGAGCGCTGTACTTGGATCTTTCCATCCACTCCATAGGAATGAATAGAGCCGCAGATCTTGTCCCGTATCCACAGCTCTGTTCATTACACAGAAGCCATGGCCTGATACAGAGATCAGCAGGGGATACAGATGTCAGACCCCCGTGATCTCCTATTTTTCCCCTATCTTATGGAAAAAATTATTTTTTTCCCCCCTGTAATACCTCATTAAATATTAGGTTATTTTCAATCAGTCCTATTTGCATGCAGTGCAATTGTGTAAGATGACATGCCACATGCAAGACACTTACTTAGGAACACCATACTGTAATGTGATTGAATTCATTCATAGTAAAGTTATGTAAAACATTTTGCCCCGAGTAAAATCTATTTCTAATGGAAACGTGAATATATGAATCCATTTCTAGCCTTTTGTTCAGCGCATTCAGGCAGCGATTGCTGCAGGGATGATAGGACATCAAAGAAAAATGCAAAGTCTTGACTTGTCGTATTTGTACTACAGATGTCCACACAGTGAAACATTATGAATAGTAAAACTTTATGATATGGAGAAATCTAGTTTTTATAACTGGGATAGATTCATAGCTGGCTTTATTCTTGCCTAGTAAGGTCTTTTACCCTTAGGACATAAAAAAAAAAAAAAAGAAGCAGTGAAAAGCAATTTTCTAATTCTTTTTTCGCTTTCCCTAAAGGTAGTGTCCAATGTATTTCTCACAGAAACAAACATTGTAATCAATTTTCCCACAACAGAATATCAAAGGTTGAAAGAAACACAACTAGGCTAATTGGCTTTCTACAAACATATAATAGAAGCAAACATATTAGGCCTCAGCCGAAGCAACAGAGAAGAATCGCTGTAATATTAATGGATCGTTGAGCTACAGCAAATACGCTAATCAATAATCAAGTAATTTGTAGGAAGGATTCAATTGTAGTGACTCACAACACGGAACGGTTTAGGTTTAGGTCTTGATTGAGGAACTTAGGTGTTGTTAGTCTTAATAACTGATATTTATAGATCCTAAAGACACATTAACACTTAAAGGATTTAGAGGTAGAATCGTCAATAATTCCTTATTTGCTTAAACATGGGATATCCCTAGAATATCCACCAACTACCTGATTTGTGTGGATTGAAATGAAATAAATTGTGCTTAGTTCTTGACACCAGGAAAGCTGTTAAGGAGCCACAGCTATCTGAATATCAATAGGGGACCCAGTAGTAAATAGTGGGAAAGCCCTGGACAGAGTTCACTTTAGTCATTTACATTATGAAATGGTGTCTTTACACCAGGCACAGGAGCATTCTTCTGAATATATTGATACCCCTGACATGGCAGTCACACAGGCCCTTGCCTTTCATAATAATTTTCCACCATGTGATTGTATTACATTGATCCAATCAGAACCTATCCGGCACCTGTGAAGCTAATTTTCAAATGCCACAGTCACTGTTGACTGTGGCATCTAGGCAGTTAAATGACCAGCCTTAGATGTATAGCAGTTAACAAAAAATTTTTTTTCAGAACTAATACCACTCTGGTCCTCAGCTTGTTTGTGGTATTGCACCTCAATTCCGTTGTAGTGAGTAGGGCTCTAATAGTTGTATTACACTATAAGAGTTCTAATATTAAGGAAAGGTGTGACACTGATTTGGAAAGAAAATCCCTTTAATTCTACTCCAACAAGCAAAGAGACAGATGGATGGCACCGCCTACCCTCCGTTACGGCAATGTCCCGGCACGACCACCACTCAAACACGCTCCGGTGGTGCTCAATCAGGAAAGAAGACTGTACAAAACCTTCATAGTGCAGAAAAGATGATGGCACTCACCCACTGCGTGAAAAATTCCGGCTTTATTGGACAGATATGGTGCAGGAGAGCACAAAGTCAGGTGACCGGTTTCGCAGCAGAACGCCGCTTCGTCTAGCCCTAGATGAAGCGGTGTTCTGCGGCGAAACCGGTCGCCTGACTCTGTGTTCCCCTGCACCATGTCTGTCCAATAAAGCTTTAATTCTACTAGTCACAAATGTCTGGTATCAGCTGCTCATAGCACCTGGCCCCCACTGTGTATGAAGCAGGCTCAGCTCCTGAGCCAGATCCATACTCACTTCTCAACATTATGATGTAGTAGTACATGCAAACACTGTAAGAACACTGGTGCTGAGCATCAGGACTGGGTAATGTCAGTATGGCAGGATCAGTAGAGGTGAGTACTAGAGGGGAGCAAACTTTTGAAAAGTTCGGTTCGATCCGGCGAACTTTCGTGAAGTTCGCATTCGTACGAACCTAAAACAAACCTTTCTATAACGGCTGAATAATTGCAGCTACAATAGTGGGAGTATGATAGGGTATAGTTTCATTTAGTTGCAGTTGCTATTACAATAAAAAAAGTGGAAAAAAATCAAAGTGCAAAAATAGTGAAAAAAAATTAGCCACGGTGGACCCAGTAGGGTGAAAAACAGACATTTGACAGTGGAACCAGCAGCAGTAATAGTACTGTATTGGACCTAGTGTGGAGGAGGGGGAGGAGGAGGCAGTAGCACTTGATTGCAAACAGCCCAGTATGGTTGAAAAGAGACCATTGGACGAGGCGGCACCAAGCACAGTATTATTGGGAACAGACTATTTGAGGAGGAGGAAGAGGAGGCAGTACCTGATTGCACACAGGCCAGTATGATTGCGAACAGACTATTTTACTACTAGGAGGATGGTCAGCCTTGGAGTGGTGGCCTGGGATTCTTCGCTGATGATGTTGGTTACTGCACTTTCCAGAATACAGACAAGTGGGATGATGTCCTTGATGCCTGCTCACAGAGTCGCGTCCTCAAAAGGGATCAACAATTGGCAGGACATGTTCGAAGAAACCTGTGAACTATGAGGTTTATCACATGTGCCATACAAGGTGTATGACGCAGCCCTCCCTGCTGCACTGCAGAAAAAAGGTTCTTCCCTTTGTGGGCTACAACACTTCCCACCGTTAGTTGATCTGGGGTCAGCCATTCATATATCTCCTCCGTGATGGTCCGGAGTAGCTCCTGCCCACTGTGGCTTCGTTCACCCAGGCTTACACAACGGAGGACAGCCTAAGAGCGCCAGGCCTGACATCAATGGTAAGACACCGGGGCAGGTTGGACTGACATCAAAGCGGTGGATAGTTGCAAGCTGATGGAGGCAGAACATGTGCAGAACTGGCCCCCTAAGGCACCGTGGAAGTGACAGTGGCAAGAATAGGCTAACTTTCTAGTGGTCTTCTGGGCGAATGTTGACCCAATGGGCAGAAACAGACATGTACTGCCCTTGGCCATAATTAAAGGAGCAGACATCTGCACTGGGGTGCACGGTCCTGGACACCAAGAATCCCAATGAGTCGCCAACATTTTTTCTACACAACTGTGCAGTGATGGGACAGCTGATGGGACTTTTTTTGTTTCTGGGACAGTGATGGGACTTTTTTTTGGACTTTTTTTGTTTCTCAGACAGTTATGGGACCTTTTTTTGGACTTTTTTTTGTTTCTGCAACAGTGATGGGACTTCTTTTTTGGACTTTTTTTTGTTTCTCAGACATTTTTTTGTTGCGGCTAAACGGGGTTCTTCTATTTTTTGAACCTGATTGTAAAGATATGAACTGATTTTCCCTTAATAAATTCAATAAGCTTGAACACTAACATTGGTTAATACTCACAGACAGCTGTCACATTACATTTTTGATTAGGCAGCACCCAGGTATATCTGAGGAGACTAATTTAAGGTCTCACCCTAACAGGGGTGATGTCACACATCATGATATTCACAGAAAACCAGGATACAAGTGATTATAGGAGTAATAATCCCTTGTATCCTGGTCTATTCTGTGACAAAAGTACAATTTTGCTTTGCCGTTGTTATTTTTACAAGATTCGTAAAAAACTTTCTTAAAGTTAGCTCATCCCTAGTGAGTACACATTTCTTTCATTGTGTATACCCCAGACTAAGCCAACAGAAATGTAAGAGAAAATCTTATGTGGATACACCCTCTAAGGTTTTAATCCTGTATTCTTTACCTGACATCTATATGACAGTTGTCCATGTAAAACAGTTGTGTGCAAACATTTTTTAAACAATATAACAATTGTAGACAGTGTAAACAATTGAAGTAGGATCTGCCAATTAATGGCCAACCACTGTGGCCAGTGATTGGTCAGGTGCGGCAATCTCTAACTCCTGACTTGGAAGCAAGCAGAAGAGAGGAGCAGCTCAGAACTGGAATTCAATGGAATCTGCAGCTGGAGCTGTGGGTCACTAGGGGTAGGTAAGTGTATATATATATATATATATATATATTATATATATATTTTTTTAACCTACAGGGTTACTTATGTTAACACTACAGGGTGGAAACAAGGTGATTTTAGGGCTTTTAATGCAGGAGAGGACTTGAAACACTTGTACTTACCCTTTGTAAGCGTCTATTTCAGTACAGTTCCTTACACCAGAATTGGTTCAGCATCCATGATTTATTAGAAACTGAGCATGGCTGGTAACTCTGACTACGCCATAGTGCTGACCCCCCCCCCCCCCCCCCCACACACACACTCTGCTGTGCTGAACAAAATAGTGGCTGACAGTAAAAGAGGACTAAGTGGGATCTGGAACAGGTGAGTGTAATACTGTACCATAGTTTGAAAGGCTAAAAGAAGACTATCTAGTGCAGGTCTAGATAAGGGCATCAGTCACCAGGGCACCAGGGGACAAACAGACATTTTTTTCATCATACAGATAAAACCTGACTATAAACATGGCTGAAATCACCTTCACAAATCTAGTAACTATAGCAATTATAAGATTGAAAATCTCAGGAAAGAAAGGCATCCAACTTATAAATGATCTTGTTGGAAGACTCTTATATTGTAAAATACTCGAACACTAGGTGAAGTTATTTGTTCATTTATCTTCATACCAAAAGAAAACAAGTCCTAATATTGTAAAGGCGACCTTTGAAATGTGTAAGTATTTCTAAGGTTTTTGTGATATTTTTATTTTCAGTAAGGTATTAAATTTTATCTCTAATCTGAGATGAAGTGATATATATTCCATCTGTGTTTAAAGCTTCCACTACTTAAACAGTGCACTCTGGGTTAGCCTTTGACTTTGTGAAGAAAAGAAAAACAAGTTGGAAACAATTCTGAAACACAAAGCAAATAATTTACTCACCAAACCTATGTGAGTCCTTTGCGAAAAGAAGTCCGTGCCCCGCTGATATAGAAGAAACTAAAATCCTTACAACAAGATAACGACACAAATATTTACAATAAGACAATGCTGTTCATACAGATTTATAGATGCTTCCTTTTTATTAATAGGTAAAAAATGAAAGGGTTAATTTAATAAAACATGGGATGTGCACCATCTAAATCAGCGCTTCTCAAACTGTGAGGAGCGCCTCACAGAGGGAGAGGGGGACATATGGAAACCAGAGGGAGAGGGGGACATATAGACACCAGGGGGAGAGGGGGACATATGGAAAACAGAGGGAGAGGGGGACATATGAAAAACAGGGGGACATATGGAACACAGGGGGAGAGGGGGACATATGGAAAACAGGGGGACATATGGAAAACAGGGGGAGAGGGGGACATATGGAAAATAGGGGGAGGGTCAGGTGGGGATGAGGGCCAGGTAAGGGAGTGTGTGTGTGTGTGTGTGTGTGTGGGGAGGGGGGGGGGGGGGTCAGGTGGGGTAGTGTGTGTGGGGATGGAGGTTAGGTGGGGTAGTGTGTGTGTGTGTCGGGGGTCAGGTGAAGGAGTGTGTGTGTGGGGGTCAGGTGAGGTAGTTTGTGTGTAGAGGTGTCAGGTTGATTGCAGGCAGAGGAGGGAACTTAACTGGTGGATACAGCAGGGGGCACTGTGCTGGTGGTTTACTAAAGGTGAAACAACAATTATTTCTGCACTTGGTGTTTTGACGCTGCTCTGGGATATTATGTGCACTACATAGCGGTATCTGGCGATTTATAGTTGTATATGTTTGTTGGTGAGACCCGAGCATCAACATGGATTGCCGGGTGAGGCCAGAGAACAAAAAGTTTGAGAAGCACTGATCTAAATCACAGCCAAGGGACGCCCTTAGCTTCTGTCAGGTAATTGGCTAGTTCTGTATATTATTACTTCATAGGCCAGGCAAGTCCTCTCCTCACCTCACATACTGTATAAATTTTGCCAACACAGTGTTAAAATAACCAAAATTTACCTCTCACAATTCCTTTACCTCTTTCGTAACCTCCCCATCATCTTTTCTATCAAATCGACTGACTGAATGAGACGGGACAGCTCTGCAGCCAGATTTGCCAGATTTGCTGTCACTCTCATCTCAGTCAGGAAGTGGAGGTGGCTGCATTTAGCTAGGGACACTATGAGAGTGCGGACAGGTAAGTCTTAATAAACAAACTTTCTGAACTGCACTAAAACAGGTAAATGTCTACAATCATTCAGCTTTTTTAGTTCACTTCATTTTAGATTCGGTTTGGACAAACCAAAACTTTGATTCAAAATTCAACAAAACAAAAAAGTCTGCTCATCTCTAATGTTGATCGTAGTGAAGGGCCATCTTCCCATTTTCTTAGGTCATCCTAGTGCTAGTTTCCTGGCACCTCCTGATATTGAATATCTTAAACACATATCCAGGACTTATATAATTATATTACTTTTCAAGCACAGTTTGGGAGTTGGGATCACCACAGGCTTCCCTTACCAACTCTAGTTTAGAGTCTTTGTTGAAAACTATTAAAAGTCATCAAGCCTTGTCAGCAAGTTAACATTCCAGCCCTGTCTACTGATGACTGGGAAGATAATACTAAGTATTTTGTCCCTGTTTGCTTGAGGAAATTCATTGCAATTTGAGTCCATTTGATGGATGAACAGATGGATGAACTTTTTCACTACAATGACATATTGTATTTTGTATTAATTGAAGCCTATGAAGTAGAGAACTCAAAGTATTTTCCTTGCTGACTAATTTATATTGGAATTAGCTAACCACTATATTCCCTTTCATAAAGTGCCCTACATGAACTGTTAAAGACTGTAAAAATTTTATAAATCATGGTCACCGTCCTCTGATGGTCAGCAACAATCAGAGGACGGTGTGATAATGCTTTATGGTGGGGAAGGTGATTGACAGCCAATGTGTGTGCTTGTACATAAGGATGTTTAAAGCAGGTCTGTAGCTGGGGGGCAGGGGGGCAGCTGCCCCCGGTGCCGAGACCAGGGGGGGCGCCATCACAGGGAGCAGAGAGAGAAGGATCAAAGTGGATGAGGCAGCCTGGAAGCTCCTGCCCTCTGTCATTGTGAGGAGGCAGGGGCCAATTTTTACTTCATCAAAAGAGGTATTTCCCATACTGTACTGTCTCCTGGCTGCTGTTTAGCTATAATTTGCCTAAAATTGCGTCGTTTTTACCACGATTTTGCGCAAATCAGGGCTAAACAGCAGCCAGGAGACAGTACAGTAAAGAGATGGTGAAGGACCTTGACATGTGACTATGATGTCACAGCAGGTCCTGTATGTACACTGCACTATGGAGGAGGAAGAAAGAAGATACAGGTGTGTGGGAAGGGGAGGACAATCAGGAGTGCACAGTCTGGGGAGGGGGGCAAGGGGGTACAGGGTGACACTTGTCTGGGATGGGGGGGACACAAGAGAGTTGCGGTCTAATGTCTATTTAGGGGTCTGACTGTACATTATTCCATACTTAACCGCTTAATAACTGCCCTATCCAAATATATATCACATTTATATAATCCTTACCTACTATCTGTAGGGAAGCTTGGCCCTCCAGCTGTTGCAGAACTACAACTCCCATCATGTCTGGACAGCCAAAGTTTTAGCTTTGATTGTCTATGTATGATGGGAGTTGTAGTTTTGCAACAGCTGGTGAGGTAAGGTTCCCTATGCCAATCTATAAAGCACCTGTACCTGTCATTTTTCTAAATTATTTCTATTTTGAATTTTGTGATGGAAAACCTTACTGGAGGTGATACTGCTGTTGTCTCCGCTGCTGAGTGGAGTTGATGGAACCTCGGGAAATCCTAGGTTCTATAGAACTCGAACATTCACTAACCTGCATTAGATTGGTGATGCCTTCCCGGTCCGTGGGGAAGGAGGAGACAGTCCGAGTACCGCCTGGAATTCCGGGATTCAGCCTTTATAATAGCTGGGTACTCTCCTCCTTACCCATGGACTGGGAAGGCATCAGTAATCTAATGCGGCAGGTTTGTGAATGTTCGAGTTCAATCGAACCTAGGATTTCTCGAAGTTTCATCAACTCTAATGCTGAGCGTATCTGTGCATTATAGAATCGCATTACACTGGGTGTCACACTGGAGATAGATCAGGAAGCTTTGCCTCCTAATTCACAGGTACAGACAGCAGGGAGCGGAGACAACGGCGCCTCCTCAGGCACAGACAGCAGGGAGCGGAGACAACGGCGCCTCCTCAGGTACAGACAGCAGGGAGCGGAGACAACGGCTCCTCCCCAGGTACAGACAGTAGGGAGCAGTGACAATGGCGCTTCCTCAGGTACAGACAGCAGGGAGCCGAGACAACGGCGCCTCCTCAGGTACAGACAGCAGGGAGCGGAGACAACGACGCCTCCACAGGTACAGATAGCAGGAAGCGTAGACAACGGCGCCTCCTCAGGTACAGACAGCAGGGAGCCGACACAACAGCGGCTCCACAGGTACAGACAGCAGGGAGTGGAGACAACATCGCCTTCTAATTCACAGGTACAGACAGCAGGGAACGGAGACAACGGCGCTTCCTCAGGTACAGACAGCAGGGAGCGCAGACAATGCTGCCTCCTAATTCACAGGTACTGACAGCAGGGAGCGGAGACAACGGCGCCTCCTCAGGTACAGACAGCAGGGAGCGCAGACATCGGCGCCTCCGTTGAGGTACTTAGGGACCAAATTTTGAATGGGAACATTCCAGATACACAGTAAATATGACATTATGTATCCCATATTGTGAACACCACACTAGTGCTGCCAGAAGAGATGACCGAATCGCTCATCTAAACTATCACTCACCTAAACTTCATTAAAAAAAAAAAAAATATATATATATATATATATATATATATATATATATACACATGGGGGGGCGCTAAATTTAATCTTTGCCCCGGGTGCAGGAGAGCCTAGCTACACCTCTGGTTTAAAGTGTACTTGTTGTTATAACTTAAAGTGTACCGGTCTTTATAACTTTCAAAATCTGAATAGACAGATAGTTACAGTAGATGTGAAATAAAGCAAGTTTGCAATATACATTCAAAAGCTGAACCTAACAGAAATCCAGATCCAGTCTCCAAAAGGCAGATTTTCTGACTTGTGCTGGTTGAAAACAACAGACTAAACACAGGAATTCCGGCCAGTACAGAGAATCATGGCTCAATGTGTCCATCAAGCACATGACTGCCTTCTCTATGTGAGCATTCAGATGGCCTGGGATACCCAGGACTTCCTGTTTTCTGACTGTTTGAGAAAAAAAAAATAGTCAGAAAACAGGAAGTACCGTGTCCTCCATGATAACTAAAAAAAACAAACAATGAATGTAAATTGCAAACTTTCTTTATATCACATCCACTTTTGGTTTAGATTTTGAAAGTTATAACGACAGGTACACTTTAAGTCCTCCTGTTGTTGTCTTGAGTCAGAACTTAACTTCACTACTTAGTATTGTTATTATATACTATCTCAACCTAATATCTCCTATGTGGTGTAAGACTCTCCTTTTTGCTATTTCATGGTGTATACTGTTACCTTTATATTCCAAATTGATGGTGCTGAGTTTTTAAAACAGTTTTTTTCTCTATAAGGGTGGGTTCACACATACTGAGTTCGCAGTGAAAACAGCTGCAGATGCGAAGTGACAGGGAAGGTATCCGCAGCGGATTTCATGCTTTGAGTTCGCAGCGAAATACGGTACGTGTGAACCCACCCTAAGTATAAATACATGTATAAAAAATAGCCGAACAAAGCTCCTATCCTATCAAGAGCTCACATTTTCAGATTCATTATTTTTCCAGTGTAAGCTCTCTTAGAGATAGATTACATGGGGATTTAAGTTGTTGGTGCTTTTTTTCAAGCTTGTTGTTTAGGAGTAAGGGTATGTTCACACTAAGCAAATGGGGCGGAATTCCGCGATGGAACTCTCCGCTGCAGAATCCTGCCTGCCTCAGTGTGCCATAGCTTGTCTATGAGAGGGCTTGCGCTCCTCCGCTCCCACCGCTTTCCGCTCAAAGAAGTGACATGTCAACTCTGGGCTGGGTTCACACTACGTATATTTCAGTCAGTATTGTGGTCCTCATATTGCAACAAAAACCAGGAGTGGATTAAAAACACAGAAAGGATCTGTTGACACAATGTTGAAATTGAGTGGATGGCTGCCATTTAATGGCAAATATTTGCTGTTATTTTAAAACAACGGCTGTTGTATTGAAATAATGGCAGTTATTTACTGTTATATGGCGGCCATCCACTCAATTTCATCATTGTGTGAACAGAGCCTTTCTGTGTTTTTAATCCACTCCTGGTTTTGGTTGCAATATGAGGACCACAATACTGACTGAAATATTCGTAGTGTGAACCCAGCCTAATTAAGGCGGAGAGCGGCGGGAGAGGAGGCGCACAAGCCCTCTCATAGACAGCCTAAGGCACTCTGAGGCAGACGGCATTCAGCCACATTTACTCAGTGTGAACATACCCTTAGCATCTATCAGAAAATTTTTAAATGCAGTGCTTCACATGAACACAGGTTTTACCCATGTGAACATATACTTTCTCTTCCATAAAATGTTAAAAACAGCAACAAGCCCAGAAAGCTGTTAAAACAAAAAAATTGTAAAGTCATTAATGATTTGCCGCTTTATTGTCACTATGAAAAACTTCTGACGTCACATAAATATCAGAATTTTTATTGGTCACGGTGTGAATGTTCAGATTTCTACGATCGCTAATTAGATCAGTAGCTATATGAACACTTGACCCATCGAAATGTTTACATGTCTATGTAAAAAAATTATTTAAACATAATTAATCCTTACATTAAATGATTCTATCACCCATTGGTCTAAAATTCCATGACTAAACCATATAGCATATACTGTAACTGTAGATTGGTTGGGTTCCTAGCTGTTGCAGTGGGTTGCTGTGTCCTGGGGAATGTTAAAAAGAATTTGCTCAAGTAAAGAAATGGAATATTGACTCCTAAATAGGTATAGCAGGAACCACTCTGTATCATCTATGGTTTCTTAGAAATAAAATTGAACTGTTGGGTGGTTGTTTTAGTATGGAAACATTGAACCAAATTATTTGACCTGTTGATATAAGAGTTTAAGACAATCTGCAGGGAAATTCACTCAATTTAATAAATTAACAATCTCTACTGGACAGTGTAAGTAAGTGGTCGTATTCCTGTAATTCGCATGTATTCATGTACTTCCTCTTGAAAAGTCAATATTTACTTTCACATTTAATAAGGTGAATGTAAATTGCATCCATTGAGCTTGTAGCCACTTTCCCAATTAGTCGAGAAGAACCAGTCAAGTTCTCATTTCCCAGAATAAAATCAACCTAATGAACATTATCTATTAAATGGTACTTACACGTTTGTAACACGCAGAAGGAGAAATAAAACAATATAATTCTTTCCTAATATGTAATACTGAGTTCACAAAAAATGTAGCACACTACAATTCCTACATCCTGTTTATATTTGAGTCTTAAAAAGATGAATCTCTTCTATTAACTCCTTGGAGACCTAGCTGTTCGGGGCCTTGAGTCGATAGTTATTCTTTCTGTTTTTGCATCACTAAATTGTGAGACACGTAGGATATTATAAAATTTTTATTTTTAGGGGTTTTAGGGTTTTCTATGGGGATTTTCTGCTGCTCTGGACAGCTCCTGTCTCGGACAGAGGTGTCAGCACTGTGTCAGACTGAAAAGAAAACTCCACTTCCCGCGGGACATACAGCAGCTGATAAGTATGTGAATACTTGAGATTTTTTAAATGTAAGTAAATTACAAATCTATAAAACTATATAAGAAAACTTTTTCTTATCCTGAATAACCCCTATATTTGCTAATATATTATAATGCAATAGTTCTACATTGCTTCATATTATACTTGACATTATTGAGCCCTATCTCTTGTAAAAAGATGTCAGATGGGGCTGCAATGAAAACTCCTTGACCCTACAAATACATTAAGGGTGCGTTCACACATACATGATCTGCAGCAGATCTGCAGCAGATTTGATTACGCAGATTTGAACCTGCAGCAAATCTGCAGCAGATCCGCAGCAAATCTGCAGCAGATCCGCAGCAGATCTGCAGCAGATCCGCAGCAGATTTGATGGCCCAGAGTTACTCTGCATTGAATCTGCACCATCAAATCTGCTGCAGATCTGCTGCAGATCCTGTACGTGTGAACGCACCCTAATGGTGGTTTTACACGGAACAATGTATCGTTCGAATTTGCACGATAACGGTCGAATTCTAACGATAATCGTAAGTGTAAACGCAGCGAACGATCAAGCGACGAGCGAGAAATCGTTCATTTTGATCTTTCAACAAGTTCTCAAATCGTCGTTGATCGTTCGCAAAAAAATCGCTGATCGTTCCATGTAAACATTCTTTCAACGATTTCACCTATGTGTGAGATAGGCTTAAGCGATCGCAAAACGATCACAAAACGAATATTCCGTACGATGTATCGCTCCGTCTAAACGCAGATCGTTATAAAAAAAAAAAAACGTTCATTCAAAATCGTTAATCGTACGATCGGGCCAATAATCGCCTCGTGTAAACTTAGCATAAGGGACAGGGGGAAGAATTCTTAATTCTGACAAAACACATAGCAAAAAAACTGTATAATAATGTTCATAGGAACTTCCATTTACTTTGCAAACTATTGTAAGTAATGTAAGATAACAAGTTCAGTGCAGTTATCAGAAATCTTTATTCAATTCCATATGACAGAAATGGACTTACCCATTTACTGTAAGTTTCCTATATTGTATAACTCAACAACGCTACTACAATAAAATATACCAGTTAATGGTGCAATTTTGTGTTGTTTCCCTCAAGTCAAAGAGAATCTTTGTCTCCATCTCTCAGGAGACAGAGCTGTACAGTAATATTGTATTTATAATGGTCATAGAAATTACTTTAATGGACTCTATACTCTATACTTTTTTTTGTAAAATAAGACTACTGAATATCTTTTCTGCAGTGTATGAAAGTAAAGCTATATGATATATTGTTCATGATAATTTTACTTGTTTAGGAATTATGTTTTTTTTTATTCATCACTAATATTGTTTGTCCAGTAAGTGTTCCCCTATGTACATATAAAGGAAGATTTCTCTGTATATTACAGATATAGAAGTTAGTTTTTATAAAGTACACAAATTGATAGTCTTATAGGCATTTTTTTTTTGTTATGCATGACTTTATTATATGTGGTGGAATAATTATAATTAGAGATGAGCGAACCGGGTTCAAGTTCGAGTCGATCCAAACCCGAACGTTCGGTATTTGATTAGCTGGGGCTGCAGAACTTGGATAAAGCTCTAAGATTGTCTGCAAAACATGGATACAGCCAATGACTATATCCATGATTTCCACATAGCCTTAGGGCTTTATCCAAGTTCAGAAAGTTCGGGTTCGGATCGACTCGAGCATGCTCGAAGTTCGCTCATCTCTAATTATAATAACAACAACAACAACAACAATTATTATTATTATTAATAATAATAATAATAATAATAATAATAATAATAATAATAATAATATTATTATCATTACAGTATTCATTCCAGGAAGTCATACACCAATACACTTGTTAATATGTGTTATTGACTCTGCTGTGGCTCCAGTTACCAGCTATGGATATAAGCCAAGAATAAAATAAAATTTTCTGGTCACTATAACCGTTTAGTGTCCTCTTGTTTTTTTTTTTACACTCACTGACAATAGCACAGGCATGGTACAGTTTGCCCTGGCCCCCTGCAAAGCAGGTTCCATGTAAATCATGCTTCTTTAGGGTAGCTTCACTCTCCGTATCGCAGCGGACTTTCTGCGTATCCACAAGAGATTTGATCTAAATAACACAGCATCAAATCTGCACCATCAAATCTGCTGCGGATCCTGTACGTGTGAACGCACCCTTGGGGTGCCTTCACACACAACGTATCCGCAGTGGATTTATCGTTGCAAATTTGCAGCAAAATCCGCAGCAGATACTTGCCTATGCATTTCAATGGGCAGAAATGCTCCCAGAGGGATTGTCATCGCGCTGCGAGTATGTCAAGCTCAGCGCCGTTAACCCCCACGGCCCCGGAGCATACATTACCTGCTCCACGCTCCTGCTTGCTTTAGGGCCTCCCTGCATCTCCTGGCAGTCAGCCAATCAGTACACTGCCCCGCTGTGAGTATGTCGACCTATTGAAATGCATGGGAAAGTGGATCTGTTATGATTTGGAAGGTGAGGGAGACTTCCTGGGTCAGAGTACAGTGCTGTAGACCCCGCTATGTAGACCATGCCCCTCCTCCACTCGCGCTCCCACCCAGTACAGGGAGCTCTTAAACCAAAACAATGCTCTTAAACCAATTCACAATTTTGAAAAACTGTGAGGTCTTAAACCAAAACGCTCTTAAGTTACTTTTAAACCAAGGTACCACTGTAGCTGGATTGCTGTACTAGGGGTGCATTCTATAAAGCTATTTCTAGTAATGACTGTTGATATGTGACATAGCAGCATCTCATCCCAGATCTAATGCTTTTATAGTAGGGCTATGTTCACACAAAGCAAAATAAAGATTTTTAGGTCAAATTATGGCTGTATTTTCATTATAATAATGAACTCGCTCGTAGTCAATGCAAAATCGTCTGGCAGTAAACACGCAGCTTAAAATAATGACTGTAATGACTGTCGCTTATATCCAAATTGACCATCCAGATAATACACATGCTCATCATTTATAGGCTATGGTAACACAACATCTTTTTTAGGCAAGAAAAACGGCAGTTTTTTGACAATAGCGGTTGCAAATAATGTTCATGAACCATATTTGCGGCTGTCATTATAAAACAATGGCTGTTATTTTGCTTAACCCCTTCATGCTGCAGCTAGTTTGGGCCTTAATGACCGGGCTCATTTTTTAAAATCTGACCTGTCTCACTTTAAGCGCTTACAGCTCAGTGATGCTTTAACGTATGCTAGCGATTCTGAGATTGTTTTTTCGTCACATATGGCACTTTATATTAGTGGCAAAATTTGGTCACTACTTTGTGTGCTTTTTGTGAAAAACATCAAAATATCATGGAAAATTTTTTTAAAAATTGCATGAACTTTGAAACTCTGCTTCTAAAAAAAAAGTTGTAGCACATAAATTAGTTACTAAATCACATAACCAATATGTCCTCTTTATCCTCAAAGAATTCATTTTAGGGTGTGGTGAGCATTTTGACCCCACAGGTATTAGAGGAAAGTATTCAAAACTAGACCGTAAATATGAAAAACTCGAATTTTTCCAATAATATGTTCGTTTAGTTTGAAATTTCTCAATTTCACGAGGAACAAGAGAGAAAATTTACCCCAGAATCTGTAAAGCAGGTTCTCCTGAGTAGAACAGTACCCAATGTGTGGGCATAAACCACTGTATGGGCACACAGCCGGGCTCAGAAGGGAAGGAGTGCCAATTAGCATTTTCAGTGCAGATTTTGCTGAAAAAGTTTCTGAGCGCCAGGTGCGTTTGCAGTGCCCCTGTAGTGCCAGTGGAGTGAACCCCCCCCATAAGTCACCCCATTTTAGAAAGTACACCCATCAAAGAATTCATCTTGGGGTGTGGTGAACATTTTGACCCCACAGCTATTAGAGGAAAGTATTCAAAATTGGCCAGTAAAAATGAAAAACTCAAATTTTTCCAATAATATGTTGGTTTAGTTTGACATTTCTAAATTTCACAAGGAACAGGAGAAAAAGTGTACCCCAAAATCTGTAACCAGGTTCTCCTGAGTAGAACGGTACCCCATATGTTGGCATAAACGACTGTATGGGCACACAGCAGGGCTCAGAAGGAAGGGAGCACCAATTTGCTGGAGCAAAACCGCAGCTAGTAATAGTTATTAGAATAGCGCAGTTACTAAAATACAATTAAAAAAAATGAGATTACAGGCAATGTGGCGTGGTTACGGGCAACCTGGGGTGGTTACAGGTAATCTGGAGGTGGTTATGGGTAATCTGGAGGTAGTTACGGGCAGCCTGGGGTGGTTACGGTCAACATGGGGTGGTCACGGGCAACCTGCTATGGTTACGGGAAACGTGGGGTGGTTATGGGCAACGTGGGGTGGTTACAGGCAACGTGGGGTGGATACGGACAACCTGCTGTGGTTACAGACAACCTAGGGTGGTTACAGGCAACCTGCTGTGGTTACGGGAGACGTGGGGTGGTTATGGGCAACGTGGGGTGGTTATGGGCAACCAGAGGTGGATACGGACAACCTTCTGTGGTTACAGACAATCTGGGGTGGTTACGGATAAATTGAAGTTCTTATAGGTAATCTGGGGTGGGTACCTGTAATCTGGCGTGGTTACGGCAATCTGGAGGGGGTCATTGGCAATTTGGGGTGGTTAGAGGCAAAGTGCGGTGGTCAGAGGCAACGTGCTGTGGTCATTATCGACGTGCGGTGGTCAGAAGCGATGTGCGGTGGTCAGAGGCGGCGTGCGGTGGTCAGAGGTGACATGCGGTGGTCAGAGGCAGCGTGCGGTGGTCAGAGGCGGCGTGCGGTGGTCAGAGGCGATGTGCGGTGGTTTCATGCAATCTGGGTCACTGAGTCACTTTAAATTTTCAGAGTTGGTTGGTTATGGAGCGCATGCGCACTTCATATCCAGCCTGGACGCCGAGGAGGAAGGACCTTCCTGGATCCGGTGAGTATATGGGGCAGGGGGGGTGACACTTCACTTTTTATCCCCTGTCACCAATCATTTATGGTGACAGGGGATAAAAAGTGCCGGGCTCCACATGGCACAAGTGATCAGCGGTATATAGTATATACCACTGATCGCTTGTACCGGGACCCCACAGGGGGGTCCCCGAACACTGCCCCATGCTCTCCGCTACCTCCGGAGGCGGAGAGCATGGGGCTTTCATTCATTTTTTATTTTCCATCACTGTAAAAAGACTATCTGTTCACAGTGATGGCAGCGGCCATCTTGGATCTGATGGTCGCCGCGGGGAGGAGGGTTAGTGATCGCCCTACTAGGGGGGGCTGATCTGAGGTCTGATGGATACTTATTTCATCTCCCCCCGCCGTGGATTCACGGTGGGGGGAGATGAAAGGCGGCGGCGGCTCCAGCAATGCCCGTTACCGGCAGCCGCCGCTATAACGTTAATAGCGGCGATCGCCGGTATGGGGGCCGGCCGGGAGGGACCCCACACACTGCCCCAACCCCTCAGCTACCTCCGGTAGCTAGGGGATGGGGTGGGGGCCTTCCCGACCCCGCTATCTTATTCTCTGCCATCGCCGTAAAAAGCTGATGGCAGCAGAATAAGGCCCCTTAGTTACCTCCGTAAAAAGCCGTATCGGCGGTCACTAAGGGGTTAAAGAGAACCAATCACGGCCGATTATAATTTTTTTTTTAAAATTCCTCCAATTAACTTAATTTCATTTTAAAACAATATTTGTAAATATAATTCATTAATTTATTGGTCGCGTTTTTAACTTATTAAAATTTTTCTTCACTGTCACACGCCGGCTCTTTTCAAAAGAGTCGGCGCATGACAGGAAACTCCCGGCATGCAGAGCCCTTGCCCGCCTCTCTGTCAATACACAGTGAACTCGCGCCATACAGCGCTGTGTATGTCTGTCCTAACTGACCCGATTAGTTTAATCACGAAGATACAGACTGCCTTATACTTTACCTAATTCTTCCTAGGGGTGTAGTAAGGCTGGGTGCCACCATCTTGATTACGTCACTTGCGTTCCAGCGGTGCGTTCCACCATCGGAACGCAAGTGACTTCATCAAGATGTACTGCACTGCTACAGAGGATTAGGTAAAGTATAAGATACAGACTGCAAAAGCAGTCTGTATCTTCATGAAGTCTATGTAGTTAGGCCGGGCGCCATCTTGATGACGCCACTTGCGTTCCACCAGTGGAACGCAAGTGACGTCATCAAAATGGCGGCACCCGGTCTTACTGCACCGCTATGAAGGATTAGGTAAAGTATAAGATACAGTCTGTATCTTTATAAATAGAATTAGGGAAAGATAAACTTTCATAACAGGGACAGTTAAATTTAGATGTTCTCTTTAAAAAGACATTGTGACAACATAGCCATAACCTGCTTTTGTAAAATACAGACTTTTTAAAAAAAAAAAAAATCTGTTCGCACAGTTTTAATTTCACTCAAAATTACTGTTGTATTTAGCTTATATTTTACTTTGTGTGAACCTAGCCTAACAATACCCAGCCACTGAACTGCCATTGTTACTGTGCAAGTACAGGATCTAGGTACAAGATGCAAGATAAGGAGGTAACGTTACAATAAGCGTCAGTATCATTAGGAGTCTGCTTCATTCCTCCTTCATTGTCTGGGGCCTAGATGGCATTGGACGCTCTTCTACACAGTATTACTTGCTTTATATATTTATGATTGCAATCTCCTAAGCAGAGGTCAGAGTACTATACAGCACTACAGGATATCAGAATTACAGGTTAGAAGTGTTACTCCAGACATAACACCTCAGACTGATGCATATATCATTGCTTAGTTGAACACTGTGTACAATACGTTCATATTTGTTTACTTGTCATGAAAATTAACTACTTCTGGCTGCAGACTTGAAAGCCAATCTATTACCAGAGCCAAGAGTGAAAGATAAATGACTTGTGATTGCATCATCATTTATGCATGGTATTTCCCTAACACTGACGCTTTAAAGGAGAGACGTGAGCAAACAGATCCAGCTGGTAGCAAAGTGTAATAGTCTGGACACAAATCAGGAAGTAAGATAGCTCAATGCAGTGTGTAAATTAATAGAATGGAAAACGGAGTGTTCAAATGTAATGCATCATTTTGGTGTTTTATGTCCACGCCGGACAAATACACAGCAGATTTTCCACAGCACATATTTCTGCACTAAAAATCCACAGAAAATCCCAGATTTATCAAAGTGTGTAAAACAGAAACTGTTGTAAACTGTCCATAGTGACCATAGTTGCTTCTTCATAGGATGCGGCTCATCTGATTACCATATGGGGATCCTAACTAGCTGAAAAGAGAAGCTAAAGCATGATGGTTTGGCTCTCTCCATTGAAGTCTACTGGTTCCATAATTGCTACATAATTGCTTGGTACATGCGATAGTAGCTACTTCTATTATTTGTGAAGATTGGGTTATTAAACAATATTAATTCTTCTTGGACATCTTATATGGAGACCAGGGCCGCTATAACCACAGGGCAAATGGTGTATCTGCACCAGGCCTACTGGTTTAAGGGCCCCCCCAGCAGAGCCAGCCTTTGGTATGTGCGACCACTACGGTCGCACAGGGCTCCGGCCGACAGCCTGTCAGGAGGGCTCTATCGGAATGGGTAATTAATTAATCTACTTACCCATCCATGGTGCCCCCTGCAGGGCCCTCTGCCCGCTGCCATTGTCTCCCTCCCTGTCAGTCACTTTTGTGGCGGCAAGTAGTGCTTTGCCTGCGGTCACAAGAGGCCGCTCTCTCCTTGCGGTGCCGGGGCTCGAGTGACGTCACTGGAACGCTGGAACCAGGACCACAAGGGGAGATCGGCTTTTTGTGACCGCAGGCAAAGCACTGCCTGCCGCCACAAGAGTAAAGAGTAGAGGAGACGTGTGGACCCAGGTGAGTAGAAGTGGTTGTTTTTTTATTTTATATGCTATATGGGAGGGGGAGCACAGGGGAACTATACACTACTGGGGGAGCACACAAGGGGACTAAATACTACTGGGGAAGTGCACAGGGTTACTATAGACTACAGGAGGAGCGCACAGGGGGACTATAAACTACTGGTGGAGCGCACAGGGGGGCTTTATCCTACTAGGGGAGCGCACAGGGAGCTTTATACTACTGGGGGCGCACACAGGGAGGCTATATACTACTGGGGAAGCACACAGGGTCTTTATAACTGGGGGAGCACACGGGGGCTGTATATAACTGGGGTAGCACTCAGAGGGCGTATATAACTGGGGGAGCACACAGGGGGGCTATATATAACTTAGGGCCGAACACAGAGGGACTATATATAACTGGGGGAGCACACAGGGGGCTATATACTACTGGGACAGCACACAGGGTGTCTATTTTCTACTGCGGGCAGCACAGAGGGGGTCTATATACTACTGGGCACAACACAATGGGGTCCATATACTACTGGGGGCAGCACACTGGGGTCTATATACTACTGGGGGCAGCACAATGGGGTTTATATACTACTGGGGGCAGCACACAAGGGGTATGTACTACTGGGGGCAGTGCACAAGGGGTATATACTACTGGGGCAGCACATAGCGGTCTATACTACTTCGGGGTGCACATAGGGGTCTATACTACATTGGGGCTGCACACAGGGGCCTGAGACTATGTGGAGACTGCACAGAGGGTCCTATATTATAGAGGAACCTTAATACTATACTGGGCGCACAGAACATACCTAATTATTAAGTGGGGACACCTTCAAACTATGGGGGCACAGAGGGGTGTAACTACTGTATTGGGGTACAGGGCACCTAACTGCTGTATGTGTTGGAGCCTAAACTGTTTCTCTAGCAGATTCTAGAGAGAGGATTCACAGCCAGTAGAAGAGTTCAAGGTGGCCCACGCTGGAGGGAGAGAAAAAGAAAAGGTAAAAGACTGTGATCAGAGAAGACGCCCCCTGTAAGTCACTGGATGTAACTGCACTCTGTAATGTAAGATTGGTGATATCTTCCTGTTTTGTTCAGCGCAGTTTTGAGGCAACATGTTATCACTGTATGGTGGTAGGAGTGTTATAAGACAACAACCGTATGTATTGGGGCTCTTAATACAGTTTGGGGGCACTTTGAGGGCATTATACCGTGTGTAGCGCCAAAAAGGGAAGAGGGGGAGGGAGTCCCACTCTTGAGGGCTTTGCACCAGGCCCACCAGTATATTAAAGCTGCCCTGATGGAGACTTACAGGCCATTCATGCTTTACTGGGAATTCTGGTAAGTAAGAAGTATATATTTCACCCTTCAAGTCAATGTTTCACTGCCTAATAGGACAGTGTAAATGGTCTTCATACTGTATTTATTATTTGTTAATTTGTTTAAAATTGTACATCTTATTGTAGCAGTGTTAGAATAGGATATTTATTTCCTTAGATGTATTGTAAATATATAAACGATAACAGGGACAAGAAGAAGGAGAAGAAGAATTTGCCAAATAAATGTATATGCAAAAAACTTGACAAGCCCTACTAGTCTAATTATATTAGTTAAGATGGGGATACCCCTTTAAGTCTAGTTTTACCTGGAGTTGTTCTACTTTTATAAAATTAGTTTTAAACAATTTCATGGTGAGTAGCATGCAAAAAAAAAAAAAAAAATACTGTCAAAATACATCCCAAGTAAGCGCTTTCTCCCAATTAAATGATTTACATGAGTATATATGCCTTATAATGGAAAACAAAATTGGAAACTTCAGCAATGCATAGGATTTTCTTTACTCTGATTTTCTTACAGCAGAACTGTCTGGTATTATAGCTAAAACCACCTTGAACAATTGTTTAGTCTTAAGGAATTAAAAAAATAAATATATTATACAACCTTTGCAGGAGTCAGCCCTGTTGGTATTAGCATTTAAATGGAAAAGATCTGACTTGTCTTTTAAGTCCCACACAATTATAGAGCAGTAATCCTAAAATACACACTGCTTAAAACATTTACAAATATATATGTATGCAAATACCAGAACTTGCTAATTTCCACATAAAGAAGTAAAAAGATGCTTTTCACTAAAGTTGTATTTCTACTTATAGGAAACTGTCACTTGTCTGGTGCGGCATTCATTTCAAATTCTGCTCTTGAACATAAAAGGCTATGTTGTGATTGGTCACTATGGGCAATAAAGACAGGGGTGGTCAGAGGTCTTTTCACCTGTTTCAACTCTTAGGCTATGTTTACACTATGTAACTTTTGTAATAATCATGTCCATTGTAACAACGGCCGTGATTACTACAGAACTTATGAAGTGCTGCCTTCTAAAGAATCCTTTCCAGAGTGTATACACATAGTATACACATCCGGCTGCGATCCCTTAGCAGTACCGCAAGAAACAGACATGTCAGGTTTCTGTGGCTGCAAGTCAGTGAATAGAGGCTGCAGAAAGCCTGTCAGTGCATGACAATGGAGCATGCGGCTCTGACCGCACGCTCCATTGTGTTCATGCAGGCGTGCATGGATGCATCGGCATCTGAATTCAGCGGCAGTGAAGATCATCCGGCCGGTACTACAGTAAGAAAGAAGACTATGCAAAGCAGCAATATGTTGCCAACCTTTGAGGGTAGCTTCCCCTGCAAGTCAGAATATATGTCCATTAAGATGCCTTAGGACTTGACTGGGCTTTTAATAGGCCATGTCAACCACTTCCCAGATACAGTAGCTATATGCACATGCAATATGTAATTGTTAAACTGAGATGTGTTTTTATTATTCACTTTTTTTTTTTTTTTTCAAAATGAAGCAGCTTTCTAATAACACTTTATCTAAAAAGAAAAATAAGTATTTTTAGTGTTAGAAATAGCAGAAAGGAGAATATTCTTAGAGGTCAGCTCACACAGACTGTATATAGAGTGGGGTGCATACAAAAGGCTTTCAGGTAAAAATCATATGGCTTGTATAAAAATGTTAAGAGAAAGCAGATCGGAGCCTGTAGAGGCTGTGGAAAAGGAACTAAACAAAAAATTTAATACAGACTAAAAAAATATTTTTGCACTGTAGTAAATACAAAGAAGGAAAAAATTGCTTTATCCATAGCCTTTAACAATTACTTTAGAAAACTGTCACATACAAGCCACATTAGGATGGTAACTGCAGCTGACGTGTGACAAAATTCTGTTTGTAACCTTCAGAAGGCTGATAAGTGTCTATTTTATAAATAACAGTAAATCATATGTGACAATTTTCAGGAGCCTCACACAACACTTTTGAATGTAGCACATTGATGTAGCTGCCAACCTATTTTGATGTTTGTTGTTTTACCCCTAATATGCATTTCTGTAGGCAATTTCTTGCTGCATGACAAATCCTTGGCTATAGTGTTTGCTAAATCACCAAGGTCAACCCAGGCCTTGTAACATTGTTGTCTATTGTAAACTATTAGGCCAGAGCTACACTGTTACTGAAAATTATAGAAACAATTCTGATGCAAACAACCTAACTGCCAAACTATTGCCCAAATACCAACAACAAATTTCTAATTTGTGGTATGATACCAGGCATAAAATTATTGAATCACCACAATTGTATTAAATGCACGAATCATATTTTCACAATACTTTAAACAAATCATATAATTCTAATTCCAAAATAGTTTGGATGTCCTTTAGGTAAAAACAAATTGCAATGATTTGCAACTCTCATACACTCATATTTTATACACAATAAAAAAGATATTTAAAGGGGTTGTGTGGGGGGCAGAAGTCTGTTGCTCCCCAGTGCTTACTTTCTGAGAATCCATGTCCTGGAGGTAAGCCTAAAACGGGCTAAGTCACAATTATTGCGTGGGGTCAAAACTTTGCAGGTATGTAATATTAAATGCTGCACAGTGTTTCTCATATTGCGGTGACACTGTTTTTCCCGCATATTAACTTATCCCTCCATGTTGGAAAGGGAGGGGGGGGGTTCAGCGCTGGGAAGCAGAAGACCTAAACTGTCTTCTGCTCCCTGTACAACCCCTTTAATTATTTGCAGTCATGATGAGTTTTTGCCTTAAAGGAGAAGTGCCATGAAAAACTTTTTCCCAGTAATTGAAGCACATTACAAAGTTATATAACTCTGTAATATGCTTCAATCACCTTTCTGCCTCCCTTCCCTGTCTTTTCCCCCTCCACCCCCTACCAGGAAGTGTCCTAACTCACACAGACCTAATGACTGTCGTCACCGTCACCAAGCTCTTCTCTCAGCTCCTTCTCCTGTTACAGCAGCTCCCCCCTCCCCTGCCTTGTCAGGTGACTCAGTTTGATCAGCTCCCATTGGCTGAACAATTGCAAGCCATCACTTGGACTGGGAAGGGGGGGCTGCTGTAACAGGAGAAGGAGCTGAGAGAAGAGCTTGGTGAAGGTGACGACAGTAATTAGGTCTGTGTGAGTTAGGACACTTCCTGGTGGGGGGTGGAGGGGGGAAAAGACAGGGAAGGGAGGTACAAAGGTGATTAAAGCATATTACAGAGTTATATAACTTTGTTATGTGCTTCAATTACTGGGAAAAGGTTTTTCATGGCACTTGTCCTTTAACAACAGAGCCCTATTTTTTAAATCTAAGTGACTTTATGTGGTAATAACTAGGGATGAGCGAAGTGAATCTGGTGAAGCAAAGCGATTTTTACCCGATTCGCTTCAAAAATTCGCCAAACATGGCGGCCGCAATTTCGGCTGTCCGTGTTGGCAAACAGTTATATGGTTACTCTATGGGAGAAAGGGATTATTAATAATCCCTTTCTCCCATAAAATAAGGTAAAAATAGCTATTCAGCAGCTCCCAGCCCTCCCTCTCTACACAGTGGCAGCCTGTTGAAGCAGACAGCACTCTGGCTTGAGATGGAAGAAACAGTGCCTCAGTCCCACACAAGAAGTGGGCGGAACGTGGACCGCCAGGAAAAAGAGGTGGTTCAGAGGTCGACAGCAGGGCAAGCTGGCAGCACCAAGATTCTCGAGCTCCCACAGCCATCATTACCGACAAGCCAGGGGACATGCCTAAGCCGCAGCCTGTCTCCACCTCCTCTGAGCAGGTCTGCATCAGCATGCCTTGGGATGAAGCACTTGTGGCTCCCGACCCAGAAGTGGCAGGGGCGCTAGAGACTAAAATGCACCAGGTCCCTTTGATGCTTTGGGAGGAATGGGTAATAATACAGCCCCGTCTGATGGATGGCAGGCCACCAAGCCCAGAGGGTCCTGAGATACCATAGTGGTTCTTCAGGGAGGAGGACTGTCTGCAGCAGGTCCTCCAGGAGATTCACAAAGCCTGTAAGGTACAGGAGCCCCGTTCCAGACAGCAGACCCGCACCACAGCTGATGCAAAGTATCAGCAGTTTTACAAAGAGTGGGTGGAACATGAGCGAGAGATCCTCCAGAGACTAAGTGAGCCCACTGAGAAGGATGCTCGTCCTTTGCGGCTGCAGGGGACTGTACGAGAGTTCAGCCGTGACCAGGGGTATGGCTTCATAGAGGACAACAATGGACCTAAATGGTACTGGTTCTTTGTCAACCGGGCCTCGGTGAAGAATCATGATATGCCAGAGACTCTGCATTCCCTGTTCCTGGGAGAGCAGGTAGAGCTCACCCCCATGCTGGGGCCCCGAGGTTGGTGGGCAGCGGGTGTGAACAGAATACTGCCCCCACCTTAAAGCGGTATGGAGGACAACTGGTCTGAGGATCCACAAAGGCCCTCTGTAGCCCTCCGCGAGACTCCAAAAAGGGCTGCACTTGCTACCGCTTCACGCTCTGACAGAAGAGCCTCCATGTCCAGCAGAGCTGAACCATTGCCTCTCTCCTCTTTGGCTCCAGCAGCAGCTGCAGCTCCAACAGTTCTGGTCCCAGCAGCTCCACCAGTTCCAGTGGTTCCCGAAGCCATTCCAGAGGCAGCCATCGAGGTACCAACCACACCAGCAGAGGCACCCTGGTGGTTGGGAAGCCAGCTCCTGCAGTGTCCACTCTATCCTGGTCCACCAACCCTCGGGGAGTCTGGGATGTCGCCGCCACAACCATTGTGGAGGCGAATGCCACCTGGAATCTGCACCTCGCGCGGAGAGTGAAGGTGCTGAGCGGTTTGCCACTACCACTAGAGTGAAGAAAGCTGTGTCCACAATGCCTGCGGGGGTTTCGGCCGAGTCCTCCACCCCAGCACCATCGGGAGCAGCAGCAGCACAGCTTCCAGCCTTTCCACCACTCCCACCATAAGAGCGACCCCCCTTGTCCAGTGCCAAGGGCAGAGTCGCCCTTAAATGTTTACAGTAACATTTAAGAAATGTGCCTGGCATCTGTCATGATTTCCAAATCTGCTTTTAAAATTTTTATGTTCATTGAAACGTTTTATTTAAGTAAAAGTGCCTGGTTCTTAAACCATGTAATGTGTTTATTTCACCATATTGTATTAACTTGCTATTGTTTGGGGATGTGACAATCTGGGGGTTACTCACTCGCTGGGATCACCATATCCTGGGTCTGAGACGGTTGGCACATCACAAACTTCAGTCCAGTCAGTGCTAAATGCTTTAAACTGACCACAGTCGCTTTATTTGTTAGTCCAAGGAAAAACATAAGACATAAGCAACACTTTGCAAATAAAGTAAAACCTAGGCCGTCTAGACACTGACTGTAATTCACAGCTTTCCTAGCTGTCACTTCTGAGCCCACTGCTCAACACTATCAGATCCACTGGTCTCACCAAGACTCCTTGTCTGCAGCTCCCACAGGCCTAGCACTGCCTGTGTTCTCCCACCCTGGGAGTCTTTACCTGGGAAGCTCTGAAGTCTCTAATAGAGCTCCACCAGGTGGGTTTTAGAGCCTCATGAGCTCTTAGGTTGGAGTGGAGTATATTGACAAGGAGCTCCACCTGAACCCCTATTTCCACTCCAGAGTCATAGTACTACCTCTTGTAGCCACACCATGCCACAGGGGGTTATGTTTTGTTGGGGTTTAGTGGGTTAAAAAGACACACATCTGCCATGGACTGCCTATTCCAGGGTTTTACCTTTATCCAGAGACTAACTTCACCTCATCGTGCATAGATTCCTCCGCTCCTTCCCAGGACTGAAAGATCTCATGAAGAAGTGCCGGAACGAGGTAGGGAACAGGACAAGACAGTGAGCCCTAGCCACTAGAACCCACCTGCTGTCCCTACCTACTTGCCTCAACGGCCCTTACCAGCCGTGGACAACCACGATGGCAGTCCCTACACTCACAAAGTGTAACACAGAACAGGACAGACAAAACAAACACAATAAGCCAGAGTTGACAATCCGGGTCCGCAACTTCGGGGGGTAAAAGTACGGAATCAAGATCCAAAAGAGCATTCAAAGTCAGGCGGTAATGTCTGGACAGGGGGCAAAACAGGGAAGTCAGAAAACAAAGCCAAAGGTCAGAAATACACACACAATAGCAGAGGAAAAAGCTGTAGCAGAGTATCACTCAATAGCCAGCAGGGAAATGAGGAGCTAGCTGATATTTATCTAGGATCAGGGACTGGGTCCGGCAGCTGATTGGATCAGCCCTGATCTTAGCACCCAGCTCAGCTGGATAGGCCTAAAGAAGGATTAACCCCAGCACTGCCAGAGTGTAACAGGCAATGCGGGTGTGTCTGGACATCTAAGACAGCATTCAGAGAGATACTGCATATAAAAAAACAACCATAGGCTAGTTGCTTGTTCAGTCGCCCAGCATGGACCTAGAAGTGCATAGTCACATTCCTGCACCTCTAGGGCTTAGATATTGCCCCTAATGGGGCTTCCCCTTTACAATGTCTAATGCTGTCCAGTGAGAAAGACTCATTTAATGCCACTGATCCACTGGCGTCCAATGATGCCCATGAAGACCATTTAATTTGCTGCTCCTGATCAACCAATGTTCTGTAGACGTCATTTGACGCTGCTAATGTAACAATGTCCACTGTTGTCCTGGGACAAAAATAAGTTTGCGCCGCTGATCCACTGATGTCCACTGCTGTCCATGGCGGAAATTAAATGATTGACAGGCTGATTGACATTTTTTTAAAAATCGACATTTGCTGTGACACTGTCACAGCAACATAGGGTGAAAAATTTGCCTTGTTTAATAGTCCCACTATTGTAGCTACTACAGTTTAACAGTTTTAAATGAAATTCGGTTATATGTAATTCACGAATATTAGGAGAACGAATTTTTGAGTGATTCGTTCATCTCTAGTAATAACTTAATTGTGCATCTACTCAAGTGGTTCTGAATTTTCTTTTTGTTACACATACTTTTTTGTTAGTGGTAAATTTGGTTGATACATTAAGCTTTTATTAACCTAAATTCTAACACTTCATAAAAGATTATAATCTTCCTAAATTTGAAATGCTCTGTTTGAACACTTACCGCCCTATAATACGGAATGATTATCTTTAAAATCAGGCAGATATCTCCTTGGGTATTAGAGCCATCAATCAGGTGGTGAGCAATCATAATGTTAAAAGCTAACCGCACATCTCTCTATTTGGTGATGCACGACCCAATGGCTGATTAAAAGAAAGGGCTGCAGAGGCATCACTATTGATGTCTATGCAGCCCTCGGTAAACGAGTGTCGATCTACAAAGAGGCTTGGGGGTGTAATACATCTTTTATAAGGTTGTGAAGTGAATTATGTAATTAATGTGTAACACAAATCACCAATCAAAACACAGGCGCCCATAGAAAATGAAGACACGTAGATGTAAAAGTAGACCTTTTTTTATAGCATCAATGGTGATCAATCAGTGATGTAGTCAGAAAACATTTAAGGGTGCCTTCACACCTACCGGATCCACAGCGGATCTCACTTCTGCGGATTCGTAGCGAGATCAGCTGCGGATCCGGTACCATTGACCCCCTATGATAGCACATACTCGCAGCGGGATTGACATCCCACTGTCAGTATGTGCTTTAACCCCCGCTGCCCGCAGCCCTGCCGCCCGAATCTACCATCCTCGGCGCATCAGTCCATACTTGGCCACATTAGCCCATCCCTGGCAGCATCCAGCAGCCCGCCGCCGTCTGCATCCCCCATCCCAGTCTGCATCCCCCCATCCCCGGCTGCATCCCCCCATCCCCGGCTGCATCCCCCCATCCCTGGCCGCATCAGTCTATCCCCGGCGCATCCCCCCATCCCCGGCCGCATCCCGCCGCCGCCCGCATCTCCAATCCCCGGCACATCCTCCCATCCCCGGCTGCATCCCGCAGCCGCCGCTGAGAGCATACAGTACCTGCTCGGCGGCGCGGCTGCAGTGAGGCTCCCGGCTCCGGTCCCGCTCAGCTGATCTGAGTGGGACTGGAGCCGGCAGCCTCACTGCAGCCGCGCCGCCGAGCAAGTACTGTATGCTCTCGGCGGCGGGCTGCGGGAATCGGCCGGGGGTGGGGGGATGCGCCGGGGATCGGAGATGCGGGCGGCAGCGGGCTGAAGGATGTGGCCGGGGATGGGGGGATGCGCCGGGGATCGGAGATGCAGGCGGCGGCAGGCTGAAGGATGTGGCCGGGGATGGGGGGATGCGCCGGGGATAGACTGATGCGGCTGGGGATAGACTGATGCGGCCGAGGATGGTAGATTCAGGCGGCGGGACTGCGGGCAGCGGGGGTTAAAGCACATACTGACAGCGGGATGTCAATCCGTCTGCGAGTATGTGCTATCATAGGGGGTCAATGGTACCGGATCCGCAGCGGTTTTTGCTTCGAATCCGCAGAAGTGAGATCCGCTGTGGATCCGGTAGGTGTGAAGGCACCCTAAAAAGGCGTGTGAGAAAAATTAGGGAAAGTGTTTTGTTTTGTTTTTTGCGGCTGTTTTTTTTTCTTCCCTTTACTTGATCTGTTAATTAAAATAATTTTTTGTTTTCCTTAATTTGAGATATGTGTCACATAGCCAGAATATTCAGCTATTAAAGATTGTGCTGCATCATATCTGTGCTGAAGTAATAAATGGTGATATTTCTATACAGTATATTGTTCTAATAGTGTTTTGGTGCTGAATATCAAACACCTCAATTCTTTAATGGCACATACAATTGCATACAACATATTCGACAGTGAAAGTGTGAATAAACAGTCTATCAAAGACTCCGCGTATCTTCAGTACAGAATGTAGCTTTAATTATTAATGTGCCGGATGAAAGCCTCACAAATAGCTCGTAATTCGAAACTTCTTTATGACTTTATCAAGCCAGGCTTTCTATTTTAGCAAACCTTCTCAGAAGTTCTTGAGGCTGATCTGCTTTTAACAATTACATCTGAAGAGAGAATTTCTTTTATAGTGGTATTCAATGTGATTTACTACAGTGAGATTGTTAAAAAAAAAAACAACACAAGGTTTTTTGAACTTTATTACTTTACATGTTCTTTCAAGTCCACTATTGATCCGTGTGATTTTCTGATGCACCGCTTGGCCGGTAAATTATTTACAAATCACTAAGGCAGCCAATGACCCAGATCAGCCAGAGGACGATTAAACTAATGTTCTTCTTGCTGGCTGTGGGCATGATGCGCTGACGTGGAGGCCTCCAGATTTAATATATCAAATCCAAATCTCAAAAAGCTGCAAACTGTGTAATAAATCTGAAGACACATACATATAAAGGATTACATCCCATCAAAAATCTACTGTACATATTGTATTGTATTTTACATTAAAATAATTGCTCAGTTTTGTTTCCTCTTCAGTTTTTAATTACATTTCATTTATAGGTGTTTTTTTTATTATGTCTATTCTTTTAAAACCTGACAGTTTAAATATAGGAAGACAAAACCTAACCCAGGGTGATCGCATCTAGTTTTTCTCAGTTCTGTAACAGATTTGACTACTCTTACTATGAAGAACCCTTTTATGTCTCAATGTTTGCATCACCTTTTCTTCATGGTTAAATTAATAATTTACGTGTAAGTTCTTTGAAGTGTTTTCTTATAAATTTATAGATACAAAACAATAGGCATAGAAAGAAAAAGAATAACAGAAATAACAATTATAGCCCTATTGAGTATTAATATACACCAATAGAGATTCATATAGTTTATTGAAAAGAAGATTGTAAGATGGGAGAGGTTTATTGGGGTAACATTTGATTAAGTATTATTCAAACCTCTCTCAATAATAACCAATGATCATTAATTCTTTTAACCAGCTCATGTCCACAGTCTGTATATACGATGCATAGCAATCGTAGCGTTTAAGGTAGTCAGTGACAGGACAAGCACCTGTCACTGACTGATCGGGACCCCCGCAGCATGGCATCACTTGTACCGACAAGCGGGGATAAGCCACTTACCTCCTTTCTGTTAGATCTGCTTTCAGGCAGACTCTATGTACAGATTGCTGATAATACTAATGAATGCTATGCTGGAAGTCATTACATATATATATATTAGTCCTCTAAGTCCCCTGCAATAAAAAATGTGTAAACGGAAAAAAAAAAGTTTTAAAACATTTAAAAAAAAATAAAAAAAAAATTATAACATATGATAGCATTTGGAATTGTCCAATCTATTAAAATATATCAATATTTTTACCGCTCGGTGAACAGGGTAAATGAAAAGTGAAAAAAGATTAAATATATGTTTGCTGCACCCCACTTTTGGGTATATGAAGTACTAGAAAATGTACCCGGTGCTGCCCGGGTATTAAGTGTCAGTGTGTTAATTAGATTTGTTCTAAGGTGCCCAGGAGGCCAATCTAAAGGTATTGTTTCATCTGAGTTAATCAGTGGAATTAGTGTATACCTGTAGTGCATAGTTGGAGGGGTTCTGTATACCTACAGTGTATAGTTTTTAGGGGTCCCGCATATCTGTAGTGCATAGTTGGGGGGTGGGGGGGGCTGTATACCCATAGTGTATAGTTGGGGGTCCTGTATACCTGTAGTGTGTAGTTGGGGGGGCTGCATACCTGTAGTGTATAGTTGAGGGAGGTCCTGTATACCAGTAGTGTATAGTTGGGAGGGGGGGCTGTATGCCTGTACTGTATAGTTTGGGAAGTCCTGTATACCTGCAGTGTATAGTTGATGAAGGTCCTGTATACCTGTACTGTATAGTTCAGGGGTCCTGTATACCTGTAGTATATAGTTGGTGCTGTATACCTGTAATGTATAGTTGGTGGAGGTTTTGTATACCTGTAGTTTATAGTTTGAGGGTTCTGGATACCTCTAGTGTATAGTTGGTGGAGGTCTTGTATACCTGTAGTATATAGTTCAGGGGTCCTGTATACCTGTAGTGTATAGTTTGAGGATCCTGTATACCTGTAGTATAGAGTTGGTGAAGGTGCTGTATACCTGTAGTATAGAGTGCGGCTGGGCGCGCGGACATACTGCAGAATTCCATGGACATTATCCGCGAGAATTAGTCAGTATGAACCCACCCTTAGTTAATAAAGCAGTAGTACTGCCAAAGATTGAGCTGCCAACTCCTAATGCAGGATGCAGATCTGAACAGAGATGTCATGTGAAATACATAAATACTGTTCCTGACCATTTCAGGTACCAGGAGACACAGATAAGCTTTTGTAAAGCCTCTCCTGTTTGGGCAATCTTTTACTCTATTCTACATTGCAGGTAGCTTCTATTCTGAAATGGCCTCTGTCACCATATATATATATTTTTTAATATGTCATAGAGACGTATTAAAAGTTTTTGTTTAATGGGGTCTGAGTGTTTTGACCACAAGCCGTCAAGAGAAGGATCCAGGAAATGTTAGCCCTCAGGGCATTTTCTCTTGGCTCTGTGACATGTGACTGAGATGGCTGCATAACTTAAGTCTATGGGGCTGTCTCACCCACATAGACACAGTGCTTGTTTTCCTTATCAGCCACAGTCTGAACATAAGGGGTGCATTTATTAGGCCCCACCCCCTCCCCCCTGGCCGAATTCACCTAATGCCTCTTAGTGAATCCGGCCAGCCGGGTGCCCGACCCTGCACCCGGCGTGCCAAATCTACATCTACTTCTAGCAAGTATAGATTTGGATCATAATAAATAAGGTGCGGGAGAAGGCCACACCTCCTACCCACCGCAACACACCCCTACGAGCCCCCTGCCCGTCCATTGGGTGGGCAGGGCATACGGCAGGCGTACGCCAGGGAGAAGGGGCGAATCTCCACCTTCTCCCTGGTGTACACTCCGGTCATAACGTTTATATATAGACTCCAACCAATAAAATATTTTTACATATCTAATAGAAAAACAGGTGAGTTGGTTAATGAGGGTCACCCATTGGTGCTAGTTTAAAATATAGATTTCTGAATAGAGACCAACATCACAAGAAGATAGGAACTGCACTCACTGCATGATGTCTTCATGGACTTCTTTATTTATTCACCAAAAGTGACATCAAGCACAGTGTGAACTGCGATGGGCAGACCTTGGGTAGTGGTAGGTTACAGCATGTTTCACGTGGATTGCACTTCAACGGACCCCACCTCTCCCTACGTTATTACGTCATATAAAGCTACACAGATAGTGACATAGAATGATGCGTGATAAGTCTATATGTGATTGATTGATTGATTGATTCCTGAATAAAGATTTTTTTATGGGAAAGCTGTACTGCAACATTTTCTGGTTTGGATTGCTTGTACCTTGTTGGTCCCTGGGCATTGTTTGCACCTCCCCAAACAGTGTAAACAGGCATATGAACTAAACTATATCGTGAACATGGTTGAGCGGTTTTCCTAATTTTGCTTCTCCGAAAAAGCACCACTTGATCATGTCCTGGTAAACTATGATTTTTAGTGTTTATCTAATTTCAATTTAATTTCTTTGTTTCATACTATGGATGTGTATCCATGTTCAACATTACACTATTTAGGAAGAATATTAGGGAAAAACATGTTCGGTTTCTAACAGTTATACAGCTACATTATTATCATGGCAATGACACTATAGCAGCACGATTCTCTGTTTTCCAAACATAAACTTAAGAACTCCTCTCACTGTGGGCTCCATAGTATGAAGCTATAATTGACCATACTGAACATTAACTTTGTATTGTATTCTAGCTGTCAGATCTGAATATGGGAGAGTTTAAAATGAAAATGATCAGTGTAACAGCAGTGGCATAAAAGAGGCAAGACAGGTGCAGAAACTGGCAGATTTGCTGTTAAGGCAATTGCAATGTTTTTCTGCAACATTTTAATATTCATAACATGAGATGGCTATAAAATGAACACTGCAGTGTAGTCTTTAAAGTATAAAGTATAGATGAGGTTCAATGCAAAATCTCTGCAATGGGATGTAAAATGCATTCTCATAACTTTATATATGATGGATATAAAATGTAACAGATATTGTAAAACCAATTAAAGCAATACTGCACATTGTAAACTATTATACCACACAAAGTGCTCAAACCACAGATGCAACCCAAATGATTTCATTCATGAAATGACCATATTTTTCCTTGTCAGGTGCTTTGTGTTTCTTTAACAGCCTACATATTTTTAGTGGGTAGAACTCAAGAGGGAAAAAAACTGTAATGAGGAGTAACATATTCAGAACATCTCTGAAATTGTTACATTGTTGTATGCCTAAAAGAGTTGTCTGCTTTTTAAAAAAAAAAAAATATCAATGCTGCACCTGGCAAAAACTTGAAAATAACGGCAGATTTTTGCACAAAGCACCCGTTCCAGAGCAAACGTATATTGCGGCACCTGCCTCAGGTTCACTAGATTTACTAAGAAGCTTAGTAAATCCAGCAGAGTGCTTGGGGGGAGGGGGGTTATTAGCTGAGCTTGTTTCACTTTTCAATAGTGCTGAGCTATAATACTAGATGCATCCTATAGACAGGAGAGGCTCTGTTTTTTGGGGGAAAAAAAGCAGCCAAGTTTTTTTATTTTATTTTCTGCAGCCCCTTTAACAGAAGAGCCATTTTAATTAGATGATCATAGATAGAAGGACCCATCAACATTGTTGAATAGTAACTTCATTTTTTTAAATTACCCCTTAAGGTCACTATGGATTTTGGTCTTAAGGACCACACCAATTTTCATTTTTTCATTGAATTTCCCTCCTCTTCTAGGGCCATAGCGCTTTTATTTTTCAACCTGCATGACTGCATGAAGGGTCTCTAGTTTTCATTGGTACAATAGTTGTGTAGATTGGAAATTATTTCTTATTTTATTTTTTTTGTGATATATAATGTAACAAAAAAAATATCAGCAATTCTGGTGCTTTTTTTGTTTACGTCGTAACTAAGGCAACACTATTTTTATATATTATTAAATCAGACAATTACAAATGCAACTATACATAAAATGTTTCTTTCTTTTTATGTGTTTTATATAATATAAGAAGGGGGTCATTTAAACTTTTATTGGGGGATGGGGCTATGTCATATTTTTTAAAAGATTTTCAAATCCCCCCCCCCCCACACACACACTTTTTAAGTCCCCCCTAGAGGACTATTACATTCTTTCATATCACTGATCAATGTTATATCATTGAAAAGCACTGATCAGTGTTATTGGCGATCTTCACATAGAGGTCCTGTTTGGCGTCTGATAATGATCGGGTCTGAATATCACAATCCTTTAATCCTGCCTTTCCTGTGCATCAACGCACTGCTCCGACTGCCAGTGTGATTATCCCTAGTGGTACTACAAAATACACTAACAGGATAGCCAAATGTGTTGTCTCTGTTGAGCTGATCCTATAACTTGATGACAATGACAACAGCCACAGAGGTTGTTTGCTGTTCTGAACAATCAGTATGTTTCAGGATAGCCACTCATGAATGTCATCTGACAATCAGATTATTTACAAGTTTCTGAATGTTTGAAGAGTAGATACATTAGTCTAACTTTGTCCAAGTCAGTGTTCTCTCTTTTCATTTTGCACCAAATAACTGGAAGCAAAGGCTATGTTCACACTAAGTTAAAAAAAAAAAAAGTTTGCCTTTTCTTTTTAAAACGAAGTCCATTATTACTGCATTTTAACTGACCTCAATAAAATGCATTTAGGTCAATGGAATGACGGATGTCCAATGCAAACAGTGATCAGCTGGTTGTTACTATAATACCCTGCACTAGTGCTTTAGCGAAGTCCATAGAACAATGCCACAGACCTCTTATATATTGAGATCACATTCTGACAGTGGTAAGTAAGGGGTTAATCTACCAGGAACTGAAATTTCTTGATTCTTGGCAGTTACAAAGTAATCCTTGCACAGGAGACTTCCAGTAAAAGTGTGGTGGATTAAAAGAAGTATTCTTAATGACTGCCGTAAAAATGTATCAGTGGTCATTAAAAGGTTAAACTAAAGCCTTGAAAATAATATCTATTACAAATAAAAATACTTAGCTTACTTCTATTTCAGGCACTTCCGGCATGTATTATAAACTTATTAGATAAATCGTAAACTCGGCTTAGAAGTCCTTGAAGAAAAACATTTTTTATTTGGCAATATTCCATTTTAAATTCATTATATTCTCATCATGATCCTGTTTTTTTGAAGTGTGAAATGATCTTTTGTTATGTCATCCTCGCTGCCATAGATAAATTAGCCTATATATCTCTCTGCTACCTCTACAAATTCTGAGCTTCATCCAGATTTTCAAGGATATAGGTGGAATTATATACAACAGCCAGTTGAAGAACGTAATTGTTTTTGGATTAATGAGAAATGCATAAGTCTTAGACAATAAGTATGGGCTTATCACCAAAAGTGTTCTTTCTTTCTTTCTCTCTCTCTTTTTTTTTTGTGTAGAGGCAGGATATCTGGTTTAAGCTTATTTACCTCTGTTTCTTAGATACAGAAATGTCCAGGCTGGCATCTAAACAATGTGTATATAGTAGGTGTCTTTGTCTCCAAGCATTTCCATTCATTTAATGCAGTAATACCCTTGACTCTACTGCCTGATATGTTTGTACTAATACTTGGGCTTTTTCCAAGGATAAAATCAGGGTTGTCCTTGGTAAACAGTGTACAGTTACTGTTACATGAAAGTTATTTTATTCACAACTACTGTCCTTCAGTTTATCCAGCCTACAAAAGTATTCACTCTGTCAAGGATAATATATATATATATATATATATATATATATATATATATATATATTTTTATATATATATATATATTTATATATATATATATATATATATATATATATATATAAATAAATATATATATATTTATATGATAATATATTTAGGACGCCTGTTATATACACAGTAGATACATAATCTGGTTTATAAATAATAATGATCTATGGTATACATCTTATCATTTACAACATTTGACCATCAAAATGTATAATTACTTGAATTCGCTCTTTACTCCAGGATGTAAGGTTTGCAACATAGTCACTGTAATTTCAGATAACTTTTCAGGATAAGATGTCATTAATGTATAAATAAGGAGCAGTATATTATGTATATGACGTTCCGCAACCACCCACCCGCCCCCAGATTTACCACTTGGCAGGCTCCTCGCCCTACTGTCAGCTTTCCCTGAGCTCACATGGGGGCTAGGTTCACACTATGTAACTGTGCGGCTGTATTTTTTATGCGGCTGTAAATGTGCGGATGAAACTCCGGCCGTGGGAAAAAATAGACATGCGGCTCAAAACATACGGTCATTTACTTGGAAATCTGGTTCAACTAAAAATAACAAATAAAATCTTAAGAAAGTGATGCAAACACCTCTGGATGCATCTGGGAAAGCAGGGAACACAGTTTACATGAATTGCTATTACCGGGGTTTGCAATCCTCTGCACTAATGCCGATGTCTCTCATGGTTAATCTATTAAAATAATAAAACACATTTTCGTTGTAATAAAGTGCCTTTCGTTGTTCAATAATTAAATTTAAACTAATCCATCATTTTGCAATTAAATATACTGTTAAAATAAATATATATATAAATAAATGTATATTTATATATATATTTATTTTTTGACAGTATATTTAATTGCACAATGATGGATTCGTTAGAATTAAATTATTGAACAACGAAACAGAATTTATTTAATCGAAAATGTGTTTTATTAATTAAATATTAACCCCTTAGCGACCCATGACGTATCTGATACGTCATGGTGCCGCGGGGGGTGTTCAGAGCGGGGTCCCGCCGGCACCATGACGTCCCGCCGCTGACACGTGCAGCCGGGCATAGCCTCTGTTAGCCGGCGCGGGTCCCGTTGCCGCGCCGGCTAATTAAGCACTTCAATGCAGCTGTCAAACCTGACAGCTGCATTCAAGTGCTTTATGCACACTATCCCTGCTGTCTAGTGGGTCGGATCTCCCCCCCGCGATGCGATGCGATCCGTTCTTCTGCCCGTGCCAGGCCTCAGCGTCGGAATGACGCTGATCCCGGCTCGGCAATAGATGGCTATGGCCTGCATTCCTGATCTCGCACGGTAAACGGCGTCAGCGCAAAAAAATTTCAAAGTGCAAAATTGCGCATTTTTGGTCACATCAAATCCAGAAAAAATGTAATAAAAAATGATCAAAAAGTCGTATATGCGCAATCAAGGTACCGATAGAAAGAACGCATCATGGTGCAAAAAATGACACCTCACACAGCCCCATAGACCAAAGGATAAAAGCGCTATAAGCCTGGGAATGGAGCGATTTTAAGGAACGTATATTTGTTAACAACGGTTTGAATTTTTTACAGGCCATCAGATACAATAAAAGTTATACATGTTATATATCATAGTAATCGAAACGACTTGAGGAACATGCATAACAAGTCAGTTTTACCATGGGACGAACGGCGTAAATGCAAAACTCCCCGAAATCAAAACAAATTAGTTTTTTTTTTCAATTTGACAGCGCAAATGATTTTTTTCCGGTTTCGCAGCATATGTTATGGAAAAATAATGCCTGTCATTACAAAGTACAATTGGTTTCGCAAAAAATAAGCGCTCATATACGTCTCTAGGTGAAAAAATGCAAGCGCTGTTGACTTTTAAACTTAAAATGGAATAAGCAAAAGCGCAAAAACGAAAATTGGCTTTGACCTTAAGGGGTTAATTAGTACAGGAAGCTCCATAAGCCGTTAATTCATATTGCCGGCAAAAGAGCATTCTGTACTAATCATCACTTTACTTTAATAAAAACATCAAATGTTTCTTCTAATTATGTTATCACAATAGCATTATTAGAAGAAACATTTAGAATTATATGTGCGCTCAGCTGATTGGCTGATCGGCTGAGCGCACATATAAAGAGGCGGTCCACAGCACAGTGACTTCATTATGCTGTGGACCAGCGAAGAGGACACATCGGGGTGAGTATAGAGCTCTCCCCACCCCCTCCCCAGCACTGCACCCCTCCCAGCAAGGAAGGGGGGGTCAGTTAACCCCTTCCTTGCTGGGATGGGTGCAGTCTGACATCAGTCTGGTCCCCAAGGGGTTAAGGGGGATGCATAACATCCTCTCTTAACTCCTTGGGGGCCAGACTGTAAGCAGCGATCTGTAAAGATGCTGCATACTGTAAGGTGCACAACACCGCTCACAATGATGGGTGTTGTGCTCCTGTTTGTGTTTTTTTTTGTGTGTTTCTCCCTTTTTGTTTTTCAGATATCGGTATCCTGGGGATTACGTCGGATTCCGTGGACTACGTCGATGACCAGCGTCTTTTTTATTTTTATTTTTTTAATAAAATGGTCAATGAGGGGTGTGGGGGTGTTTTTATTTGAATAAAAAAAAAATTTAACTTGTGTCTTGTCTTTATTTCTTTACTTTATAGACTTAGTAGTGGAAGCCGTCTAATAGACGGAATCCATTACTAAGTTGGGGCCTAGTGTTAGCCGGTATAAAATGGCTAACACTAACCCCCTATTATTACCCCAGTACCCAATGCCACCAGGGGTACTGGGAAGAGCCGGGTGCCAGTGGTCCCGGAGCGTCAAAATTGGCGCTCCTGGACCGGGCGGCAACAGGCTGGTAAGATTTAGGCTGGGGAGGGCCTAAACCAATGGATCTTCCCACCCTGTTGTTACCAGGCTGCTGTCGTTTGGTTTTTAACCCGGCTGGTTATAAAAATAGGGGGGACCCTATGCGTTTTTTTAAAAAAATAAATAAATAATAAAAAACCCCGCATAGGGTCCCCCCTATTTTTATAACCAGCCGGGTTAAAAACCAAACAACAGCAGCCTGGTAACACCAGGGTGGGAAGAGCCATTGGTTTAGGCCCTCCGCAGCCTAAATCTTACCAGCCTGCTGACGCCCGGTCCAGGAGCGCCAATTTTGACGCTCCGGGACCACTGGCACCCGGCTCTTCCCAGTACCCCTGGTGGCATTGGGTACTGGGGTAATAATAGGGGGTTAGTGTTAGCCATTTTATACCGGCTAACACTAGGCCCCAACTTAGTAATGGATTCCGTCTATTAGACGGCTTCCACTACTAAGTCTATAAAGTAAAGAAATAAAGACAAGACACAAGTTTACAAATTTTTTTATTCAAATAAAAACACCCCCACACCCCTCATTGACCATTTTATTAAAAAAATAAATAAAAAAAACGCTGGTCATCGACGTAGTCCACGGAATCCGACGTAATCCCCAGGATACCGATATCTGAAAAACAAAAAGGGAGAAACACACAAAAAACACACAAACAGGAGCACAACACCCATCATTGTGAGCGGTGTTGTGCTCCTTACAGTATGCAGCATCTTTACAGATCGCTGCTTACAGTCTGACCCCCAAGGGGTTAAGGGAGGATGTATTGCATCCCCCTTAACCCCTTGGCGGCCAGACTGATGTCAGACTGCACCCATCCCAGCAAGGAAGGGGTTAAGTGACCCCCCTTCCTTGCTGGGAGGGGTGCAGTGCTGGGGAGGGGGTGGGGAGAGCTCTATACTCACCCCGATGTGTCCTCTTCGCTGGTCCGCAGCACAATGAAGTGACTGTACTGCGGACCGGCTCATTATATGTGCGCTCAGCCGAACAGCCAATCAGCTGAGCGCACATATAATTCTAAATGTTTCTTCTAATAATGATATTGTCATAACATAATTAGAAGAAACATTTGATGTTTTCATTAAAGTTAAGTGATGATTAGTACAGAATGCTCTATTGCCGGCATATGAATTAACGGCTTATGGAGCTTCCTGTACTAATTAATATTTAATTAAGAAAACACATTTTCGTTTAAATAAATTCAGTTTCGTTGGTCAATAATTTAATTCTAACGAATCCATCATTGTGCAATTAAATATACTGTCAAAAAATAAATATATATATAAATATACATTTATTTATATATATATATTTATTTTAACAGTATATTTAATTGCAAAATGATGGAATCGTTTACATTTAATTATTGAACAATAAAAGGGACTTTATTACAAAGAAAATGTGTTTTATCAATTCAATATATTAACCATGAGAGACATCGGCTATAGTGCAGAGGATCGCAAACCCCGGTAATAGCAATTCATGTAAACTGTGTTCCCTGCTTTCCCAGATGCATCCAGAGGTGTTTGCATCACTTTCTTAAGATTTTATTTGTTATTTTTAGTTGAACCAGATTTCCAAGTAAATGACCGTATGTTTTGAGCCGCATGTCTATTTTTTCCCACGGCAGTAGTTTCACCCGCACATTTACAGCCGCATAAAAAATACAGCCGCACAGTTACAGCGTGTGAACCCAGCCTTAATCTCTAATTGTCAGTTGTGCTCACTTGAATTCAGCTGCAGAGTGCATAGAGCCTAGCCGCTATTCTGCCTCACATACACAGAAAAATCCTGCTACCTTGTCCCTTTATAGCACAGAAGCAGAAACAGCATTGAGTATATTATAAAGCAGTAAGCAGTGGTACTGTGAATCTAGCATTGGGGTGGGGCAGTAAAACCAATATACATTGCAGTGGTGTTTCTCCTCTCCTCAGCATTTAAAGGGGCAGTTCAGAAAAAAAAAAAGTTTTTCTTTTAAATAGACTGGTACCAGAAAGTCCCAAAGATTTATAATTTACTTCTATTAAAAAAAAAACCTCAAGTCTTCCATTACTTATCAGCTGCTGTATGTCCTGCAGGAAGTGGTGTATTCTTTCCCGTCAAACACAGTACTCTCCTATGCCATCTCTTTGCCTGACAGGAACTGTCCAGAGCAGTGGCAAATCCCTATAGATAACTTTTCAGGATAAGATTAAGATTTACAGTATATTTTCCCTCAACTAAGATGGCCGCCGCTGTTGTGCGCCCTGATGCGCAAGCGCTCCTCCCGGATGCCGGCTCCGTCCTGGTGTTTTCATGGCCGATGACGCACTTTCGGCACCCTCGGTGATGTAGAACTGGAGATGGGATGGCTCAGGTGATGGCCAGGCATGGCGTCAGAGCGCCAAATAGGTAAAACAGCGGCACTTTTTATTGGCCCAATCCACTGCCTCACCACTCCTTGAGAAAGATTTGGCGAAACGCGTTGGAGGGGTGAGGTGGAGGGGTTTGTGTGCAACATGTGGGCGCTCATGTGCTGTTTGTCAGTGGTCCATTGACCATGTGGTACAGGCAATATAGCCTTTGATTGGTAGTCAAGGACCAAATGTGTATTTATTTATTTATTTATTGGCACTTGCATTTTAAATAGCTTTTGCAATACAGCACTTTATCTATTTTGTACTTCAGTGTAGCCTTGCCTGTTACATGCAGTGATATTTATGAAATCTTGATGGTATGATGCCCCTCCACCTTGTTTTTAAATGTCTATTGTGTATGTGTTGATTTTATGGGATACTTTGGGAATCATGGATGAAATAAAGTTTTTGCATTATTAATTTAATGAATTTTGTTTGGTATCATTACTAACAAGGGGTTAATTTTGTTTGATCATGTGATGAGTAAACCCTTTGGTGAAGTGAATAGGATTTAGGGACTAAATGGTTACTAATGCCCTCCACTTATGAAGCTCTTAGGGTATGCTGGGAGTTATAGTTTGGTGGGGACAACACCTTGAGGTGTCTGTTTATTTGTACTTCAACTCCACTGGCGTAGCCACCATGGGGGCAGGGTACGCTGTCGCTATGGGGCCCGGGGGCCAGGGCCCCCTCGTTAAAACATGTAGCCCGCATGATTGCATCCACAGTGGGTGCTGACTGAGTGTGACAGCAACCCCCCCCCATGTGGGTGAGATACACATGAGACTTCGCTGCCCATTTCCCACCTGCCCGGCACGCGTCACCTCACCCGGCCAGCAGCTTTCCTTCTGTAATGCCTGGAGTCGTGGATCCACTGGACTGTCACTAGCGATGGTGGTAACCGCACCAGGGAGCGGAGTCTAAGGGGCCGCTGGTTCTCACCAGAGCCCGCCGCAAGGCGGGATGGACTTGCTGCGGCAGGCGACCCCCAGGTCGCTACCCCTGGCTTGGTTGCTAGTGACAGCAGGCGAGGCGTGGCAGGAGTGGTCTGAAGGCGTAACCGCAGGTGGCAGGCAGCACTCATGAACAATGGGTAAGCAGCGGACAGGGACTAGGGACCGGGACTGAGGACAGGGACTAGGAACAAGGACTGAGGTCAGGAACAACAGGGAGCTGGGCCAAACGCTATGGGAAGCATGTAGAGGCTTCAACACCTGGAAGAGGGCAGGGCTGGAACTTATAGGGGAGTGATTGACACTAGAACCAATTAGGAGCGCACTGCCCCTTTAAATCTGAGACAGCCGGCGCGCGCGCCCTAGGAGGCGGGGACGCGCGCGCCGGCCGGCACAGTGACGGGCAGGAATGAAGCAAGGTGAGGCGCCCTCCTGGGCCGAAGTAGCCGCAGCGCCGGGTCCCTGCATGTGGACATCGGCTGCTGCGGAACTGGGTGAGGAGTCACGGCGGCGGTCCGGAGCGCGGGATTCCGCCGTGTACCTAACAGTACCCCCCCTTTGGCCTCCCCCTCTTTTTAGTCTGCAAGAATCCCTTGATGAGATCCCGATCCAGGATATTAGATTCGGGCTCCCAGGATCTCTCTTCAGGACCAAAACCTCTCCAGTCCACTAGGAAGAAGCGTCTTCCTCTGACAGTTTTCATCGCTAGGATGTCTTCAACAATGTATATGTCGTCAGAGACGGCTTGTGGAGTGGAGGACGAAGCTTTACTGGAGAATCGGTTGAGGACCACTGGCTTCAAGAGGGAGACATGGAAGGAGTTCGGGATTCGCATAGTAGGGGGTAGACGGAGTTTGTAGGTGACTGGGTTAATGCGTTTTAGCACTGGGAAAGGGCCAAGAAATCGAGGACCCAACTTGTAGCTGGGAATCTTGAGACGGATATACTTGGCCGAGAGCCAGACTTTGTCACCTGGGAGAAAGTTTGTGACAGGTCTCCTCTTCTTATTCGCCTGGTCCTTCATGCGGTCAGAGGCTTTGAGTAAGGACTGTCGAGTCTGTTCCCAGATCGACTGAAGGTCAGAGATCAATTCCTCCACGGCAGGAACCTCAGATGATGGAGAAAGGGGCAGAGGAGGACGAGGGTGATGCCCGTAGACCACATAGAAAGGAGACTTGCCTGTGGAACTCGAGTCCAGATGGTTATAAGAAAACTCTGCCCAGGGAAGTAGATTGGACCAGTTGTCTTGGCGGCTGGAAACAAAATGACGTAGGTAGTTGCCCAGGATCTGATTGACTCTCTCCACTTGCCCGTTGGTCTGGGGATGATAAGCGGATGAGAAGTCCAGCTTCACTTGGAGCTGCGAGCAGAGGGCTTGCCAAAACTTGGAGATAAATTGTGAGCCTCGGTCAGACACAATGTGAAGAGGAAGTCCATGCAGGCGGAAGATGTCTCGGAAGAACAACTGGGCCAGACGGGGAGCCGAGGGTAGTCCCGGAAGAGCCACGAAGTGAGACATTTTAGAGAAGCGGTCAGTCACCACCCAAATGACTGTATTGCCCGCGGATGGAGGTAGGTCTGTGATGAAGTCCATCCCTATGTGATGCCAGGGACGGTCCGGGACTGGCAAGGGCAAAAGTAGGCCGGCAGGTCTTTGACAGGGTGACTTGTTCTTGGCACAGACTGCGCAGGAAGCCACAAAGTCCTTGACATCCTGAAGGAGATTGGGCCACCAGTAGTGACGAGAGATCAATTGCCCGGTCTTTTGAGCTCCCGGATGCCCGGCCACCAAAGAGGAATGACCCCACTTCAAGATGCGTTTTCGAAGTGCGGGGCGCACATAAGTCTTACCGGGAGGCAGTCTCTGCAGAGTAGGAGAGGCAACTGGTACTAGGCGATCGGGAGGTATTATGTGACGGGGGGATTCCTCTTGCCCCATGACATCGGATGCTCGGGATAATGCATCGGCTTTTAAATTCTTCTCGGCTGGACGGAAATGAATAGTAAAGTTGAAACGTGAGAAGAAGAGAGACCACCTGGCCTGCCGGGGATTGAGGCGTTGAGCCGATTGGAGGTAGAGAAGGTTCTTGTGGTCCGTGTAGATGTTAACAGGATGTCTAGCCCCCTCTAGGAGATGATGCCACTCTTCCAGTGCGAACTTAATTGCCAGAAGTTCACGGTCCCCAATCGTATAGTTCCTCTCGGCAGGGGAGAAAGTCTTAGAAAAGAACCCGCAGGATCTGGTCTTGCCTGATGTGTCCCTTTGCGAGAGGATGGCTCCTGCGCCCACAGAAGATGCATCGACTTCAAGAGAAAACGGCTTGGCGACATCTGGACCGACTAGAGCAGGAGCAGAGGCAAAGGCAGACTTTAGGCTATTGAAGGCTTGTTCGGCCTCTGGAGGCCAACGACTGGGATCCGCCTTCTTCTTGGTGAGAGCCACTATGGGTGCGACCAGGGTAGAGAAGTGAGGGATGAACTGCCGATAGTAGTTGGCAAATCTAAGGAAACGTTGGATAGCTCTAAGTCCCACAGGACATGGCCACTGGAGAACAGCTGAGAGCTTAGCTGGATCCATCTGTAGGCCCTGGTCGGAGACAATGTATCCAAGAAACGGCAGGCTGCGTTGATGGAAAACGCACTTCTCCAGCTTGGCATACAAATGGTTGGCCCGTAGTCTTCGTAGAACCTGCCGTACATGGGACACGTGGGTCTGCTGGTCGTGGAAGAAGACCATGATGTCGTCAAAATAGACAATGACGCAGACATAGAGGAGGTCACGGAATATATCATTCACAAATTCCTGGAAGACCGCTGGGGCGTTGCATAGGCCGAATGGCATGACCAGATATTCGTAGTGCTCATCTCTGGTGTTGAAAGCGGTCTTCCATTCGTCTCCTTCACGAATACGGATCAAATTATACGCTCCCCTGAGATCCAGCTTGGAGAAGATCCTGGCTCCACGGAGACGGTCGAATAGTTCGGGGATTAGCGGAAGAGGATAGCGGTTCTTGACAGTCACCTTATTTAAGCCTCGGTAGTCTATGCATGGGCGGAGAGAACCGTCCTTCTTCTGCACAAAGAAAAATCCAGCGCCAGCGGGAGACGTGGATTTGCGGATGAAGCCCTTCTGTAAGTTCTCCCAGATGTAGGAGGACATGGCTTTAGTCTCGGGCACGGAGAGAGGGTACACTCGACCACGTGGAGGAGAAGTCCCTGGAAGAAGGTCTATGGGGCAGTCCTAGGGCCGATGAGGTGGTAGAGTGTCCGCCTCCTTGGCCGAGAAGACATCAACAAAGTCTTGATATACTGCCGGTAGGCCGGGTAGAGGCTTGACGGAGTCAGGTGACGTCATAGAGCATTTTGGCTGAGGAAGCTTCAGACAGCGGTTGGGACAGTCCAGACCCCAACTGAGAACCTCCCCGGTTCTCCAGTCTAGCCTAGGGGTATGTAATTGCAGCCAAGGTAGACCCAGCAAGATGTCGGAAGAAGAATGGCGCAAGACGTAGAAGGAGATCTTCTCCTGATGCAAGGCGCCTACCTGGAGGACTAGAGGTGGTGTCTGGTAGTGTACAGCTTCAGTAAGAGTCTCGCTCGTGACCGAGGAGATAGTCAGGGATCGGGCTAGCTGGATCACGGGTAGCCGCCATCTTTGGACCAATGTGGCTGCAATGAAACTGCCTGCAGACCCAGAGTCGATGAAGGCAGTAGTCTGGTGCATTTGTCCTGAGGGTGTCTGGATGGAGACTGGCAGAGACAACCTTGGAGAGGTAGCATTCACACCTAGGGAGGCCTCTCCTATCGGACCTAGGTGTAAGCGTTTCCCGGATGCTGAGGACGTTGGGGACATCTCTGCCGGAAGTGATCAGAGCCACCGCAATAGAGACAGAGATTCAGCTCCAGTCGGCGAGCTCTCTCATCAGACGTCAGGCGAGCTCGTTCTACCTGCATCGGAACCTCAGGAGTTAACTGGGGTACTGGCGTGACTGGATTCTGGAAAACAGGTGCCAGCCGGTGATGGCGACGAGGCAGGCTTAGTCGCCGTTCTTGTCGAACCTCCTCCTCTCTCTCGGTAAACCGGTTGTCGACTCTGGTAGCCAGTAAGATAAGATCGTTCAAGGAGGTAGGAAGATCTCGGGCGGAGAGCACGTCTTTTACCCGACTGGACAGGCCCTTCTTGAAGGTGGCTATTAGAGCGGCCTCATTCCAGTCCAAGTCTGCTGCCAGGGTGCGGAACTGGATGGCGTAGTCGCCAACGGTGGAACTCCCCTGAGAGAGATTGAGGAGAGCTGTCTCAGCCGAAGACGCACGGGCAGGTTCTTTAAAGACGGAGCGGAACTCGGCCAGAAAGGTTCGGAGATTAGCAGCAGCAGGGTCATCTTGGTCCCAGAGAGGCGTGGCCCAAGCCAGAGCTCTACCCTCCAGTAGGCTGATGATGAAAGCCACTTTAGAACGCTCTGTGGAAAACTGACTACTTAAAAGTTCAATGTGCATGGTGCATTGAGTCAGGAATCCTCTGCACAACTTGGGATCACCTCCGTATTTACTCGGGAGAGCCAGTCGAAGTCTCGAAGGAGCTGCAGGAGGTGGAGAGTGCTGGGCTGTAGTATGCTGCTGTAAGGCGGTGGTCAGTTGCTGAATCTGCTGCGACTGTTGCTGGATCTCCTGTGCCTGCTGGGCGACCACTCGGGCTACGTCACGGATATCGGGCACCTCGCCGGGATCCATGGTTGGAGCCTACTGTAACGCCTGGAGTCGTGGATCCACTGAACTGTCACTAGCGATGGTGTTAACCACACCAGGGAGCGGAGTCTAAGGGGCCGCTGGTTTTCACCAGAGCCTGCCGCAAGGCAGGATGGACTTGCTGCGGCAGGCGACCCCCAGGTCGCTACCCCTGGCTTGGTTGCTAGTGACAGCAGGCGAGGCATGGCAGGAGCAATAGGCAGATGGTAATGCAGGCAGAGGTCTGAAGGCGTAACCGCAGGTGGCAGGCAGCACTCAGGAACAATGGGTAAGCAGCGGACAGGGACTAGGGACCGGTACTGAGGACAGGGACTAGGAACAAGGACTGAGGTCAGGAACAACAGGGAGCTGGGCCAAACGCTATGGGAAGCATGTAGAGGCTTCAACACCTGGAAGAGGGCAGGGCTGGAACTTATAGGGGAGTGATTGACACTAGAACCAATTAGGAGCGCACTGCCCCTTTAAATCTGAGACAGCCGGCGCGCGCGCCCTAGGAGGCGGGGACGCGCGCGCCGGCCGGCACAGTGACGGGCAGGAATGAAGCAAGGTGAGGCGCCCTCCTGGGCCGAAGTAGCCGCAGCGCCGGGTCCCTGCATGTGGACATCGGCTGCTGCGGAACTGGGTGAGGAGTCACGGCGGCGGTCCGGAGCGCGGGATTCCGCCGTGTACCTAACAGTACCCCCCCTTTGGCCTCCCCCTCTTTTTAGTCTGCAAGAATCCCTTGATGAGATCCCGATCCAGGATATTAGATTCGGGCTCCCAGGATCTCTCTTCAGGACCAAAACCTCTCCAGTCCACTAGGAAGAAGCGTCTTCCTCTGACAGTTTTCATCGCTAGGATGTCTTCAACAATGTATATGTCGTCAGAGACGGCTTGTGGAGTGGAGGACGAAGCTTTACTGGAGAATCGGTTGAGGACCACTGGCTTCAAGAGGGAGACATGGAAGGAGTTCGGGATTCGCATAGTAGGGGGTAGACGGAGTTTGTAGGTGACTGGGTTAATGCGTTTTAGCACTGGGAAAGGGCCAAGAAATCGAGGACCCAACTTGTAGCTGGGAATCTTGAGACGGATATACTTGGCCGAGAGCCAGACTTTGTCACCTGGGAGAAAGTTTGTGACAGGTCTCCTCTTCTTATTCGCCTGGTCCTTCATGCGGTCAGAGGCTTTGAGTAAGGACTGTCGAGTCTGTTCCCAGATCGACTGAAGGTCAGAGATCAATTCCTCCACGGCAGGAACCTCAGATGATGGAGAAAGGGGCAGAGGAGGACGAGGGTGATGCCCGTAGACCACATAGAAAGGAGACTTGCCTGTGGAACTCGAGTCCAGATGGTTATAAGAAAACTCTGCCCAGGGAAGTAGATTGGACCAGTTGTCTTGGCGGCTGGAAACAAAATGACGTAGGTAGTTGCCCAGGATCTGATTGACTCTCTCCACTTGCCCGTTGGTCTGGGGATGATAAGCGGATGAGAAGTCCAGCTTCACTTGGAGCTGCGAGCAGAGGGCTTGCCAAAACTTGGAGATAAATTGTGAGCCTCGGTCAGACACAATGTGAAGAGGAAGTCCATGCAGGCGGAAGATGTCTCGGAAGAACAACTGGGCCAGACGGGGAGCCGAGGGTAGTCCCGGAAGAGCCACGAAGTGAGACATTTTAGAGAAGCGGTCAGTCACCACCCAAATGACTGTATTGCCCGCGGATGGAGGTAGGTCTGTGATGAAGTCCATCCCTATGTGATGCCAGGGACGGTCCGGGACTGGCAAGGGCAAAAGTAGGCCGGCAGGTCTTTGACAGGGTGACTTGTTCTTGGCACAGACTGCGCAGGAAGCCACAAAGTCCTTGACATCCTGAAGGAGATTGGGCCACCAGTAGTGACGAGAGATCAATTGCCCGGTCTTTTGAGCTCCCGGATGCCCGGCCACCAAAGAGGAATGACCCCACTTCAAGATGCGTTTTCGAAGTGCGGGGCGCACATAAGTCTTACCGGGAGGCAGTCTCTGCAGAGTAGGAGAGGCAACTGGTACTAGGCGATCGGGAGGTATTATGTGACGGGGGGATTCCTCTTGCCCCATGACATCGGATGCTCGGGATAATGCATCGGCTTTTAAATTCTTCTCGGCTGGACGGAAATGAATAGTAAAGTTGAAACGTGAGAAGAAGAGAGACCACCTGGCCTGCCGGGGATTGAGGCGTTGAGCCGATTGGAGGTAGAGAAGGTTCTTGTGGTCCGTGTAGATGTTAACAGGATGTCTAGCCCCCTCTAGGAGATGATGCCACTCTTCCAGTGCGAACTTAATTGCCAGAAGTTCACGGTCCCCAATCGTATAGTTCCTCTCGGCAGGGGAGAAAGTCTTAGAAAAGAACCCGCAGGATCTGGTCTTGCCTGATGTGTCCCTTTGCGAGAGGATGGCTCCTGCGCCCACAGAAGATGCATCGACTTCAAGAGAAAACGGCTTGGCGACATCTGGACCGACTAGAGCAGGAGCAGAGGCAAAGGCAGACTTTAGGCTATTGAAGGCTTGTTCGGCCTCTGGAGGCCAACGACTGGGATCCGCCTTCTTCTTGGTGAGAGCCACTATGGGTGCGACCAGGGTAGAGAAGTGAGGGATGAACTGCCGATAGTAGTTGGCAAATCTAAGGAAACGTTGGATAGCTCTAAGTCCCACAGGACATGGCCACTGGAGAACAGCTGAGAGCTTAGCTGGATCCATCTGTAGGCCCTGGTCGGAGACAATGTATCCAAGAAACGGCAGGCTGCGTTGATGGAAAACGCACTTCTCCAGCTTGGCATACAAATGGTTGGCCCGTAGTCTTCGTAGAACCTGCCGTACATGGGACACGTGGGTCTGCTGGTCGTGGAAGAAGACCATGATGTCGTCAAAATAGACAATGACGCAGACATAGAGGAGGTCACGGAATATATCATTCACAAATTCCTGGAAGACCGCTGGGGCGTTGCATAGGCCGAATGGCATGACCAGATATTCGTAGTGCTCATCTCTGGTGTTGAAAGCGGTCTTCCATTCGTCTCCTTCACGAATACGGATCAAATTATACGCTCCCCTGAGATCCAGCTTGGAGAAGATCCTGGCTCCACGGAGACGGTCGAATAGTTCGGGGATTAGCGGAAGAGGATAGCGGTTCTTGACAGTCACCTTATTTAAGCCTCGGTAGTCTATGCATGGGCGGAGAGAACCGTCCTTCTTCTGCACAAAGAAAAATCCAGCGCCAGCGGGAGACGTGGATTTGCGGATGAAGCCCTTCTGTAAGTTCTCCCAGATGTAGGAGGACATGGCTTTAGTCTCGGGCACGGAGAGAGGGTACACTCGACCACGTGGAGGAGAAGTCCCTGGAAGAAGGTCTATGGGGCAGTCCTAGGGCCGATGAGGTGGTAGAGTGTCCGCCTCCTTGGCCGAGAAGACATCAACAAAGTCTTGATATACTGCCGGTAGGCCGGGTAGAGGCTTGACGGAGTCAGGTGACGTCATAGAGCATTTTGGCTGAGGAAGCTTCAGACAGCGGTTGGGACAGTCCAGACCCCAACTGAGAACCTCCCCGGTTCTCCAGTCTAGCCTAGGGGTATGTAATTGCAGCCAAGGTAGACCCAGCAAGATGTCGGAAGAAGAATGGCGCAAGACGTAGAAGGAGATCTTCTCCTGATGCAAGGCGCCTACCTGGAGGACTAGAGGTGGTGTCTGGTAGTGTACAGCTTCAGTAAGAGTCTCGCTCGTGACCGAGGAGATAGTCAGGGATCGGGCTAGCTGGATCACGGGTAGCCGCCATCTTTGGACCAATGTGGCTGCAATGAAACTGCCTGCAGACCCAGAGTCGATGAAGGCAGTAGTCTGGTGCATTTGTCCTGAGGGTGTCTGGATGGAGACTGGCAGAGACAACCTTGGAGAGGTAGCATTCACACCTAGGGAGGCCTCTCCTATCGGACCTAGGTGTAAGCGTTTCCCGGATGCTGAGGACGTTGGGGACATCTCTGCCGGAAGTGATCAGAGCCACCGCAATAGAGACAGAGATTCAGCTCCAGTCGGCGAGCTCTCTCATCAGACGTCAGGCGAGCTCGTTCTACCTGCATCGGAACCTCAGGAGTTAACTGGGGTACTGGCGTGACTGGATTCTGGAAAACAGGTGCCAGCCGGTGATGGCGACGAGGCAGGCTTAGTCGCCGTTCTTGTCGAACCTCCTCCTCTCTCTCGGTAAACCGGTTGTCGACTCTGGTAGCCAGTAAGATAAGATCGTTCAAGGAGGTAAGAAGATCTCGGGCGGAGAGCACGTCTTTTACCCGACTGGACAGGCCCTTCTTGAAGGTGGCTATTAGAGCGGCCTCATTCCAGTCCAAGTCTGCTGCCAGGGTGCGGAACTGGATGGCGTAGTCGCCAACGGTGGAACTCCCCTGAGAGAGATTGAGGAGAGCTGTCTCAGCCGAAGACGCACGGGCAGGTTCTTTAAAGACGGAGCGGAACTCGGCCAGAAAGGTTCGGAGATTAGCAGCAGCAGGGTCATCTTGGTCCCAGAGAGGCGTGGCCCAAGCCAGAGCTCTACCCTCCAGTAGGCTGATGATGAAAGCCACTTTAGAACGCTCTGTGGAAAACTGACTACTTAAAAGTTCAATGTGCATGGTGCATTGAGTCAGGAATCCTCTGCACAACTTGGGATCACCTCCGTATTTACTCGGGAGAGCCAGTCGAAGTCTCGAAGGAGCTGCAGGAGGTGGAGAGTGCTGGGCTGTAGTATGCTGCTGTAAGGCGGTGGTCAGTTGCTGAATCTGCTGCGACTGTTGCTGGATCTCCTGTGCCTGCTGGGCGACCACTCGGGCTACGTCACGGATATCGGGCACCTCGCCGGGATCCATGGTTGGAGCCTACTGTAACGCCTGGAGTCGTGGATCCACTGAACTGTCACTAGCGATGGTGTTAACCACACCAGGGAGCGGAGTCTAAGGGGCCGCTGGTTTTCACCAGAGCCTGCCGCAAGGCAGGATGGACTTGCTGCGGCAGGCGACCCCCAGGTCGCTACCCCTGGCTTGGTTGCTAGTGACAGCAGGCGAGGCATGGCAGGAGCAATAGGCAGATGGTAATGCAGGCAGAGGTCTGAAGGCGTAACCGCAGGTGGCAGGCAGCACTCAGGAACAATGGGTAAGCAGCGGACAGGGACTAGGGACCGGTACTGAGGACAGGGACTAGGAACAAGGACTGAGGTCCGGAATAAAAGGGAGCTGGGCCAAACGCTATGGGAAGCATGTAGAGGCTTCAACACCTGGAAGGGGGCAGGGCTGGAACTTATAGGGGAGTGATTGACACTAGAACCAATTAGGAGCGCACTGCCCCTTTAAATCTGGGACAGCCGGCGCGCGCGCCCTAGGAGGCGGGGACGCGCACGCCGGCCGGCACAGTGACGGGCAGGAACGAAGCAAGGTGAGGTGCCCTCCTGGGCCGAAGTAGCAGCAGCGCCAGGTCCCTGCATGTGGACACCGGCTGCTGCAGAACTGGGTGAGGAGTCACGGCGGCGGTCCGGAGCGCGGGACGCCGCCGTGGCCCTAACACCTTCCTTCTTCATTCCAGCCCACCTTCAGCCCGTCCCCCTACAGACCATTTCAGAGCTGCTTCCACAGGCTCCTCCTCCCAGGCACTTGAGGCTGAGGAGTGTATCTTCTGCTGTACAGTTACCTGACTTGAAGAAGTCATGTGACCTTGTGAAGTCAGCAGGTTCTTTTACAGTATGGGATTTAGACATTACCCATCTTCAAGCAAGCTGTCTGGCATGTGGACGGCTGTTTTTACCTGGCTGCAAATTGCAATATCAAGAAAGGACCGCACAGGTACACCATCAAGTTTCATAATTTTTCATGTACACAGTACACTTTTCATGTGGCCTGATGTGTTTAGCTGTGTTGTGTAACCCAGGATAGCTGTGGGGCCCTCTACAAAGATAAACATATGGGAGAGGTTTATGCATATATGAGGGTATTATATACACATTAGAGGGGTATATTACACCCTCATATATGCATATAATACCATCATATATACCTCTCCCCTATGTATATACATAAATATCCTTATATATCCTAGTATAATATATATGAGGATATTAATGTATATACATAGGGGAAAGGTATACATATATACATATGAGAGTACAAAATGAGGGTACAATATACACATCTCTAATGTGTATATTGTACCCTCATGTATGTATATAATACTATCACAAATACCTTTCCCCTATGTATATACATTGATATCCTCATATATATTATACTAGGATATATAAGGATATTAATGTATATACATAGGGGAGAGGTATACATGATGGTATTATATGCATATATAAGGGTATAATATACATATCAGAGGGGTATATATGAGGGTATATTATACCCTCTAATGTGTATATAATACCCTAATCTTTGCATATAATACCATCATATATACCTCTCCCATATGTAGATACAGTAAATATGGGTACAGTAGGGGTAAATATGAGGGTATTATATCCTTATTAGAGGAGTATCTCTAATATTTATATAATACCTTCATATATATACCCCTTATGTATATCCCATTGCATTGCAGCACCTCTGCTGGAAAGATCTTTTCCCTCCCTTACCCTGGGACAGTATCTCGAAGGAGCAGCTCGCATCCTCCATCTATGACCTGCTGCCTGTTGTGCTTACAAAACCTGCTGGGAAGACCCGCGATATCAAGGACAGTGGCAGTGGCGTAGCTACCATAAAGTCAGCAGCAGGGTAGACAGTTGCTAGTGCAGGAGAGGGGCCTGGGGAGAAGATAAGAGCCTCCTGTGTCCTTCTGCTTAACCCCATGTATGTAACTCCATTGAAAATCACACTAACAAACTCGCAACGTGAAATCTGGTACGTGTGAAGCTACCCTAAGTTCTCTAATCTCTAGTATATATACAGACAGATCAATAGATATAGATAACGGGTGCCTTCACACGTACCGTATCGCTGCGTTTTTAATGCTGGGTTTTTATCGTGTTTTTAACGCTGCGTTTTTGGTGGGATTTTTACATGCGAATTTTCATTTTCACATGAAAATCATGTGAAAATCAAAATGGGCATGTAAAAAACGCAGCGATAAAAATGCGATAAAAATGCAGCGTTAAAAAACGCAGTGATACGGTACGTGTGAAGGCACCCAACATAGGATATTACACATACATAGAGCATTAGCAGTACACTATACATACAGTAACATAGGACATCACACATACATAGAGCATTAGCAGCACACTATACATAACTTAGGACATCATACATAGAGCATAAACAGCATACTATACATGACATAGGACATCAGACATACATAGAGCATTAGTAGAACACTATACATACCATAGGATTTCACACATACATAGGGCATTAGCAGCACACTATACATAACATAGGATATCACACATACATAGAGCATAAACAGCACACTATACATGACATAGGATATCACACATACATAGGGCATTAGCAGCACACTATACATAACATAGGATATCACACATACCTTTGCACATTGAACTCTTTACACACAAATATAGTGGAGTAACTTTATGTTGCTGGGTGCAGTCTAGGAAGGGTTAAATCATCAGGTACAGGTCCTATGCTATTATCCCTCCCCCATCCCCTCCTCAATCTGCAGAGCCTTGTGAGCTAAGGGGAAAGGATGATGGGAAGTTAGAGGGAAGATAGATAAACTATAGACAGTGGGCTATAAATCTGTTCATCACCCCCCACCCAACAATCACATACAACCCCAACACTACACTGCTGATCCCCCACCCCCCTCTCCCCTTCAGACAGCAGCAAGACTTACTGAGACTTATTTCAGCTGTGTCCAGGCCGGGTCGGAGGAGGAGGAGATGTTCTCAAACAGGAGCTGCTGCCTGTGTGCAGGATACTCTGCAGAGCCGTGGGGGAATGTGAGGAAGTCATTGCTGCCTCCTCTATCCTCTTCTCTTTAGTTACAGGCCACAGGCGCCCCCAGGAGCCAGGTACTGTGTGTGGGGGCGCATCAGACATCAGAGCCTGCTGCCCTGTGTGTGGTGAGAAAGAGCTCCCTAGCTGTCAGCGCCTGGCCTGCACAGTGCTAGAGTACAAAGAACAGCCCTGAGTAAACCTGTCCCAATACCTGTGGCAATAATGACAGAACTTAGGCCAAAGTTATGAAGCTATTGGAATATTTATTTTCCTTTCCACATTCTTCAGATGTGGTGATACATATCATTGATATTAACAGTAATAATGAGCCAAGGGCTTCTTACATTAAAGCCTGTAAAGACTAAACTGGGTAGCAGCAGTCGGAATCTACCACTTGTCTACTGCAGGTTGGAATATGAAGAGTGATCTCATTGCTACACTGGGTGCCACCTCCATTTTTGTTTGTTTGTGCTAGTTCCGAGGCACCAGACACTGGCACCGTGTAGAATATAATTATATTTAATTAGTACTTAAAGTCTCATAAACTGGTGTCTCTCAGCAGGAAATGCATAATACAAATGTTTAAAATGCCTGTTCTGAAATTAATAGCTGCTGATAAAATTCTAAAAAAAAAAAAAGAGTTTGCTAAAATATGTACTTTTCCACATTAAATAAAAACCTTTTCTTTTCAATATTCTTGTTATTTTGCTACTATAAAATACGGCTGACAGAAATGAGGGCTATAATCCACTTAATGTTACCACCGGTATTTACTTTAATTTGTATTTCTCCTTTTATAACGGCAAAGAAATATTGCAACTGCTGTGTTCGTAAAAAGCTAACAAATTAGCATTGGCAAGTAAAAGCATCATCTGCTGGCAGCTGGCCTTTAACTATACTGAAAAATGTCATTCAACTGATATGTCTGTTAACAATTCTGAGCTTTTAGCTAAACCTCAAGCAGAGCAGGTTCAGCAATGTTAGTCAATGCCAGTCGAGAAAAGTTGTACATCATGCAGAGTGCAAACATTGCCTTGACAGCTAGTACTTCAATAAAATTGGTTGCTCAGTAATTGTCATTGTTTTTGCATGTTCACATGTATTTCTTAACAAATGCACACTGCCAAAATTTGCTTACCGTTATTTTGGTGACACAACTTTAACCCCTTAGTGGCTGCCCGTACATGTTTTTACTACCAGTCACTAAGAGGCTTCAGTCTAGACCGCCATCTTTTTTAAAGCAATAGTCTAGCAGCCCAGTATGGATCTTCCGTGCCAGTATTGTGGGAGCTCGGCTGTCATATTGACAGCTGGGCTCCCTCACTTACTGCCAGGACCAGTGAAACCTCTGATCCTGGCAGTTTAACTTGTTACATTCCATGGTCAAATCATGACAAATGTGGCACCGGCAGTCCAGGGATACAATCACCTCCTGCCAATGGGTTTCCTTCAGAAGGCCCCCAGGCCTGCCATATATATATGCCTTTATATCCTTGCCAGAGAAATGGCTGAATAGATTACCTGGTCCTTTTCCCGGTCCAGCGTAAAGCACTGGAGGTGGGCCCACTCGCCCCCAGTTGACGAAACCCCTGTCACACTGAGGGCTAGGCGGGGCCACCTACAGTGCTTCGGGCCGGGCCATTGCCCGGTAATAGACTGGCGCTGTGCATGGTTTAAAAAAAGGTCAGTGGAACTGGCATCCCCATGCCAGCGCCGGTCTATTGACGTGATGTACCTGATGGTACATTAGCTTTAAACTCAACTTAAGGGGCTAGTTAGAAAATTTTAAAAAATGTTAATTAAAATATATATAACACTATATATAAGTGTAAATTCCAATTATAATAATAATAAAACATAAAGTAATTAAAGAAGGAAACATACACAATAAGTACCATACCATACATGCTAAGTGCTGTAAAAATAAATAAATAAATAAAAAAAAAACTTGAAAATATTTTGTTCACCTGCCTCCAAAAAGGAAAATAGAATCATCTAAAGGACATATGTACTGGAAAATTATAAATGCCGGTTGAATGAATTCTATAAATTTGTCTGACAAAGACAAGCCCTATTCAGCTCTTTCAAGTAAAATAAATAAATAAATAAATAAATAAATAAATAAATGGCTTTTGTTCTGCAGACACAATTGTACTGTACCAGAGAATAAAAAAAACTAAAGCTATTAAAGTAAAAATGATAGAGAAAAAAAACAACAAAGCAAAAGAAAAAAAAACATGCACCATCTTGTCCTCAGTTTGGGTGAGGTTTTGCAGATCTGTTCCATTGAAGTGATTGGAGCTGAATTGTAATATCACTTATAACCTTGGACAGGGGCGGTGCTGTTTTTGCAAGAAAGTTGCTGCGCTTTCTCTAATTCTGGATTTTAATCTGGCCACAAACATATTATAGCTATCTGCCAATGGCTCAGTCGATCAGTCTGTCTTTCCCAATCCCAAAATACTCATACATGCTTTACCATTTAGAGTAAAAGGGAGAAAGCTGCTGTCGTGTACAGTACCTCTGGTGGCAGCTTGTGTTCGAGAAGAAAAGCATCAGGTAATTGAAATCCATTCTGCAATCAGGAGAGATTTGGGAGGCCGATGTACACATTATATGGTTACTTATTCCTAACAAAAATAAGATTTGGTGACCCAGTTAATTGCAGATTGTAAGGGTTCTATTATTCTAAGGAGTGGCCCAATTCTCATCTTCCATACCCTCTACTGTATATAAACCATCCTTAGTTAGGTTCACACTGCGTTTTCAGCATCCGCTTGACGGATCGTTTTTTTTTAAAGGTCAAAAAAGTAGTGTCAACAGTACTTTATTGTGCGTAAACAAAAAGCATCCGTTTTGATCCGTTATTTCTTATAATGGAAGTCAATGGAAAAACGGATCAAAAACGGATGCACAAATGCATCTGTTTTTTGCAATCCGTTTTTTTGCAAAAAACGGATCCGTTAAACGGATGCTGAAAACGCAGTGTGAACCTAGCCTAAGAACAGTAAAATTATATAACCGAAAAAACAGTAAAATTAGTAGTTGATGTTTTTATTTTCCTTGTTTCTGCTGTTACTCTGCTTTGAGCATGTCGCCTTCCATTGCGCTCTGTGAGCAGTGACTGTAATGAAGTTGTCACTTTAACACACAGAAAAAAAGAGCTTTGTATTCCACATATTCTGTTGTTTTATCTTCATGAAAAAAGCATAAAAATGGATATTAGATTTTCTTTATACATTAGTGTTTTTATACTTTCTATATAGTTTGTATGTAAATACAATCACCATAATCACTGCCGCGCCATTGTGCAAAGGTAGGAGAAAAAGCAAAGATTAATGCCAGGCAAGCAGTGTAATAAATGTACAATTTGTCACTCTTGGATTTTCATTGTGCAGCAATTTGTGTATCATTTATGCATTTTGCCAGAACCATATTTGTCTGTGATTAGATTTACACAGCTGCAAGTATTGTTTGCAAATCTCACACTGGGACCTTGTCCAACATTATTGTGTAGCTAAAACGAATACTGGATAAATATGTTTGCCTTTATAGAGAATTTTGCAAATATGCGCAATACTAGGCAAGTTTACATTATTCATCATTTTATGTTACGCTGATAATTTCTGTGAAGATAAAAAAAAAAAAAATACTATAGATGATCATTCAAAACATTCAATTAATCCCGAGGACCCCCACCCCTCCTTCTGAGCTGTGGTTTCATTTGTAGTAGTTTGTAAACTGGTTATTGTAGTAATACAGTAGTTTACAATCATTTACAGTCATATTCTAGCTTGTACTGGGCTGGTGCTCATAGAAACATAGAAGATTGTTGGCCGAAAAAAGACTTGGTATCACTCTTACAACACTTCCTGGCATTACTCCTGCAATAACTCCTGGCATTATTACTACAATACATCCTGATTATACTTCTAAACACCTCCTGGTATTACTCTTACAACACTTCCTGGCATTACTCCTGCAATAACTCCTGGCATTATTACTACAATACATCCTGATTATACTTCTAAACACCTCCTGGTATTACTCTAACAACACCTCCTGGCATTACTCCTGCAACACCCCCTGGAATTACTGTCCAAACAAGATAAAGAAACAGGCACCCATGTATGTGTGATCTTCTTTATTTTGGCCAACTATTCATAAAAACCGCAGGGAGAGAGAGCATGGCAAACAGGTCTCAGCTGTCCTGGTCAAATTGTGCTAAAAATCTGTGGATCTCTCTTACACCATTGGCAGCCTCACAACACGATCGTTAGGTACTAGGGGCGGATTAAGGGTACCATTGGCCTAGGAGGTTCAGAAATTGTGGGCCCCTCCCTAACCACACCCCCTCTAGCCCTGCCCCCACGCCTCAACTAACCTTGCACTGCCTGGGATTTTCTGTGGCAATTAACCATATAAATTACCACAGAAAAGCCCTACATAGCATCTAGAGGTCACATAGCATCTAGAGGTCACATAGGACATGGTATATATAGCCCCCTCAGGCTATGTGACCTATAAGTGATGACTAGGGCTGGGATTTGCTGTGGCCATGTTTTCTGTTTACCTGTTTTTTCTGTTTGTACCCTCACAATTTGCTCAGGCTGGCAAATTTTAGCTTGTGGGGCAAGCACTGAACAGTGGCCAATGATTCAATTAATTTAAAGCCAATTAAATTGATTAAATCGTCAAATCTGCTATGTATTTAGTAAGTGTGAACAGACCATTAAGTAGAATCTGTGAGGTCCATACTAGGTACACAGCTGAAGGTACAGGGTGACACTGGTTATGAAAAGAACAATTTTGAAAATGGCGGCTAAAGGTTCAGTCACTATATCTCTCTAACACTTGTCTGCTGGAACCAGTAGTCCTGTACCTGGTAAAGACCTCACAGACTTCCTTTAAAAAAATAAAGGACTGATTTTTTTTTTAACAAAAGGAGCATTACATCCAGTGACTCACAGGAGTCACTGCTAATCGAAGATGTTCGTTTTTCCTTTTCGTCGCCATCTGGCTCAGCCCGCATGAAGACTCCGGCCATGACTTACCTCCACAGGGTCTGTCAGACAAACATTTTAGGCTTCTTGCTCCAGCATCATCCTCATCTCTATACAAATTCTCCATCTGCTTCACACAGTAACCATGTTCCCTCTGTGCCCCATATTAGCAGTTAGCCCAAGTTTGTGTTTTTAAATAGTTGTCTGTCCCTCTGTGCTTTATATAATAAATAGCCTTTTTCTTTGCTGTGTCTTCATATAGTATATAGCAACTCTATTTTGTTCCCCCATGGTAGTTAGGCCCCCTCCATACAGAATAGGTCACCTCTGTGTAGCATCCCCTCTATATAGAATAGCCCCCTCTTTGTAGCATACCCTCTCTATAGGATCTTCCTGCTGCTACGTCAGGTTTCTTTCTTCTCCTGGCCGTAGCTCCTCGTTCCTCCGCGCCAGAAGTGATGTCACAGGACGCAGACGTGCCTATGTGCGGCACGTTTGATCCTAATGGAGGATATTTTAAGGGGAGAGAGCGGCCCTTTGGTGCACAGGGGGACCAGCCGGGGTGGGGGTGGGGGGGGGTTGCAGATCGGCACAGGGGCACAGGTACGCAGCGACAGCAACATTGTAATGGGGGATCTTGCTGAGCCCCCCAGAGCCTTGAGCCCCAGGCGGGTGCCCAGCTTGCCCTCATTATAATCTGCCTATGTAAGGTACCAATGGATTTCCATGGCAGCCAGGGGTCTTTTAAAGGTCCCCAGGCCTGCCATGTATTTACATGCATAGATGTCTGTAAGCATAATTCCCCTCACTCTGAATGCGGAGAAGGCTTTTGATTAAAGTGACTGTACCACCAGACCCAGGCTGAATCACTGGAGGCGTGCCGACCCACCCCCAGTGGGAAGAAACCCCAGCCCCTCCATGATGTGACTCCATTAGAATCAATGGAACCCTATCATAGAGGGGCGGGGGTTTCCTCCCAAGGGTGGGTCAACCTCGTCCTGGTGGTACAGTCACTTTAAGTTCATTGGAGGGTATCCATACTGTACTTGGTGATTTGTTCCAGGTTTTTTTTAAATGAAAGAAATTTTAAAGGACCTGCATTTCACATAGCCCTCCTTAAAGGGAAACTGAGCCGGTTTGTGAGCTGGGGTTCTTATTTTTGTAGATGCAGCAATTCTTTCCAACAGAAATATGCAAATAAGTTCCTTTGGTGCACTGTGGCAATTCCTCTTTTGTACCTTATGCATATTCATCTGTGCATAAGCAGGCAGGTCTCATTCTTGCACATGCACAGGGACAGCAGCCAGTCTCTGTACAGGCGTTTTTACTACGCATGTATGAGAAAAAGACCTGTCTGCTTATGCACAGCTGAATATGTATAAGTGCACATTGGAGGTGGAATGGTGCACTAAGGGGCCGGAGAACGCCCACAGTGCAGCAAAGGAACTCATTTGCATATTACTGTTAAAAACAATTGCGCAAACACGACAGCACCTACAAAAATAATAACACTGGTAATGGAATGAGGAGGTAGGCGGCTACAAAGAGGTTTGTATGGTAGTAAAACCCTACCAGTGGAATGTTTCAAAGAATTTTTCATGAGAGTCATGCCCCTTAATACATCCAGGACCATCTGCCCATACCAGCAGCCTTAGAAAGCTATGCCAGTTTGGAGCTACAACCAGTGGCGGATTAAATGTACCCTGGGCCCCGGGCTGTCCACCCAACCTGGGCCCCCCCCCCCCCCCCCCCCGGTCAATCCGCCCACATTATACTCCGCTACTGCCCCCCCCCCACGCTGTCCCCAATAAACACTGCCTGCCTCCCCTCCCTGCTGGCCCCAATAAACATAATGTTTGGTCCCTTGCTGCTCCCAGTAAGCATTGTCCACCCCACCTCCACTGCCCCCAATAAACATACTGCCACCTGGTTTCAGGAGAGGAGGGAGCTGATCTTATAGGGGAGGTCGCAATGTCACAGCAGCACAGAGGATGTCAGGAGAGGAGGGTGCTGATCTTATAGGGGAGGTCACAGCAGCACAGAGGATGTCAGGAGAGGAGGGTGCTTATCCTATAGGAGAGGTCCCAGCAGCACAGAGGATGTCAGGAGAGGAGGGTGCTGATCTACAGGAGTGGTCCGAGCAGCACAGAGGATGTCAGGAGAGGAGGGTGCTGATCTATAGGAGAGGTCTGAGCAGCACAGAGGATGTCAGGAGAGGAGGGCGCTGATCTAATAGGGGAGGGTCACAGCAGCACAGAGGATGTCAGGAGAGGAGGGGGCTGATCTTATAGGGGAGGTCGCAGCGTCCCAGCAGCACAGAGGATGTCAGGAGAGGAGGGCGCTGATCTTATAGGGGAGGTCACAGCAGCACAGAGGATGTCAGGAGAGGAGGGTGCTAATCCTATAGGAGATGGTCCCCCTCTTCCCCCCTTATAGGTGGTACCCCTCTTTCCCCCCCTTATAGATGGTACCCCTCTTCCCCCTTATAGATGGTACCCCTCTTCCCCCCTTATAGATGGTACCCCTCTTCCCCCCCTTATAGATGGTCCCCCTCTTCCCCCCCCTTATAGATGGTCCCTCTCCCCCCCTCTTATAGATGGTCCCCCCTCCCTTTATAGATGGTCCCCCTCTTCCCCCCCTTATAGATGGTCCCCCTCTTCCCCTCCCTTATACCCTTATTGATGGTCCCCCATTTATAGATGGCCCCCTCTTCCCCCCCTCTTATAGATGGTCCCCCTCTTCCCCCCCCTCTTATAGATGGTCCCCCTCTTCCCCCCCCTCTTATAGATGGTCCCCCTCTCCCCCCCCTCTTATAGATGGTCCCCCTCTTCCCCCCCTTATAGATGGTACCTCTCTTCCCCCCCCTTATAGATGGTCCCCCTCTTCCCCCCCTCTTATAGATGGTCCCCCTCTTGCCCCTTATAGATGGTCCCCCTCTTCTCCCTTATAGATGGTCCCCCTCTTCCCCCCCTTATACCCTTATTGATGGTCCCCCTCTTATTGATGGTCCCCCTCTTATAGATGGTCCCCCTCTTTTCCCCCCTCTTATAGGTGGTCCCCCCTCTTTCCCCCCCCTTATAGATGGCCCCCCTCTTTTCCCCCCTCTTATAGATGGTCCCCCCTCTTTCCCCCCCTTATAGATGGCCCCCCTCTTTTCCCCCTCTTATAGATGGTGCCCCCTCTTTTCCCCCCTCTTATAGATGGTCCCCCCTCTTTTCCCCCCTCTTATAGATGGTCCCCCCTCTTCCCTCCCTTATAGATTGCCCCCTTCTTTTCCCCCCTCTTATAGATGGTCCCCCTCTTTTCCCCCCTTATAGATGGCCCCCCTCTTCCCCCCCTCTTATAGATGGCCCCCCTCTTTCCCCCCCCTTATAGATGGCCCCCCTCTTCCCCCCCTCTTATAGATGGTCCCCCTCTTTCAACCCCTTATAGATGGTCCCCCCTCTTTTCCCCCCCTCCGTGCAGGCAGATTTAAAAAAAAAAGAAAAAAAGACTCACCTTACAACCTGTTCCCCGTCGATCCATCCTCTCCTGTCCTGCAGGCTCCGTCTGTCCCCCGGCTGTTGCGCAGCTGCCGGAGGTGTCCCTTGCACTGGAAGTCACAGCCACAGGTGCACGGGGAGCTCTGTGATGCGCGCGCTGCCAGAGGATAGGACGAGACACCTCCGGCAGCTGCGCAACATCCGGGGGACAGTAAGAGCAGGACTCTTGTGACCGCAAGCAAAACAATGCTTGTGGTCACAAGAGCCTGCAGTGGCGAGGGGGGGCCAGGCCGCAGCGGCATTATAATGTGGGCGGCGTGGCATGGGCCCCCCGGATTATAATCCGCCATTGGCTACAACTCATACCTGTTAGCTTCACGCATTTGGAATTTTCAAGTAAAATCCTAAATCATAATGGAACTGATTTGCGTCTTGCTAGTTATTTTTCATCTATTAAGGCAATTGTAGATGTCCTAGAATAGGTGGGCAATAGGTTGGCACAGCAGAAAAAGACCACTTGGTCCATCTAGTCTGCCCTCTGAGTATTTCCTTTCTAAGATTATTAGGGAAACACTACAAGGGCAGACTAGATAAACCAGGAGGTGTTTAGAAGTATAATCAGGATGTCCTGTAGCAATAATGCCAGGAGTTATTGCAGGAGTAATGCCAGGAAGTGTTGTAAGAGTAATACCACACTCGCTCCATTGTGTGCGGCGATGAATTGGGATGCGGGCGCACACGGATGCGCTCGCATCCCACTTCATCAGAAATGAAGATTATCCGGCCGGTACTGGGATGATACTGGGATGCTCTTCTCTGACAACGGCCGGTGTCTTATGCCATGTGAACATGGCCTGATACAGCCAATGCATAATTTAAAGGTTTTGCAAATCTAATTTCTGAAGGGACAAATGGACTGTCTTAGGATCTAGCAAGAGTTTGTATCCATAAAGAAAAACAAGCATCGAATTGGAAGTAAAGGGAGTTGTTAACTGTATAACATCCATAGGAGGGCACTGCAGTACATTATTTTGGCACTAAACTGTCCATCTCCTAAACAAAAAGCCTTTACTGAACAAAAAAGTGACATATTGAACTGGAAAGTTACTGAGAGTGCATTCCATCTCCCTTCAATCACTGCCGTATATGAGCGTTGGGGAATTATTGTACAGCTAGCAGTTTTCTGTTATAGTGTAACCGACAGCTGAGCATAAAGCTTTTACACAACTGACTTATTACGAGATGTTTCACAGTGAGCGCCTTGAAATCTGGTGAATAAATATTTGTCTTTTTATCTTTTAGCATAACATAACATTAGCTTTTTAATTGATATAAGCGTGTGTGAGAGGGGCCTACTACCTCTACTAGTTCAACACATCAAAACGAATTCATATCAATGTAATCTGAAATGCCTCACAGGCTTATTTAGTATGCTCTGTCTAGCGTGGGTAATAGCTGACACTATCTTAGGTAATAGCTTGTCAGGCAGTTCCCATATATATTTGTTCGGAACACTTTACGCAGTAACAGCCTACACGGTTGTGCTTTTTAAGCACCTAAAACTGGAGTAGCCAGATGTATGCAAGTGAATGGGAATATATGAGTTTCAATTCAGATAATAATACGTTTTAGTATTTTTAAGGTTTTTTTTTTTTTAAGGCTGACATTCCTTATGCAGTACTGCAGATGCTGGTTCTCTCAAATCCTTTTTTTGAACTACCTGCTGGGGGATACACTTTATTTTATTTATTTTTTTGTTGTTTAGGGGATGGTGCAATCCTCCCTATTGCCTACATCTGTGTGACTCTAACCTATGGGATATACAATACAGATCACAGCAGGGCCGGCCGTAGGGTAAATGGCACCCTGTGCAAACCTTTTTTCAGCACTCCCCCCTTAAGGAACCATAAAGCTCCTTCAGCCTCCCACCCTTCCAGACGACATCCAACACCCATCACCCGACCCCCCAGCCATACAATTACCCTCCCAGCCATACACACAATTACACCCCCCGTTATTCAGGCAACAACTCCTTCCCCCTCCAGCCATACAAGCAACAACCCCCAGCCATACACACAACTATTACTTCTCCCAGCTATGCACACAACTACTACTCCCCCCAGCCCTAAACACAACTACACCCCACACACAGCTACAGCCCCCCAGACAACTAAAGCCCCCCCCCAGACAACTACAGCCCCCAGCCCCCCTTCCCCAGCAACTACAGCCCTGCTGAGAGTTCTTTCCAGAGTGCCAGCCGTGGCATGATGTCACCTGGACCACACGTCCCCTTACTGATTGGAGAGGGGACGTGTGCAAGAGAGTGGAGTAGAGGAACTAACCACTGTGGGAGGACAGTGGCAAGGGACTCCCTGGCAGACAGAGAGCTGCACACCTGAGATTAATAGAAGTTAGATGTGCTGTCTGTATGCAGGAGCGCCCCAAACAAAGTACTATGGGAGCGGCTGGTCATCGGCTGATCGTTGTGTTTATTACACGGAGCGATGATTGGAAGGATAGGGTTCTGTGTAATAGGCCCCTAAGCGTAGGTTCAAAAGGAATAGGAGCTTATAAAGGAAAGACTTTAAACTTCTGCTTCCTGCTAGATCCACTTTTGGATTTGGTTGAAAAACTGCAGTTTGTGATGGCAGCCTCAGTGCTGCCAACCTGTTCCGTTCCCTGGCGCCCCACTTCCTCCCAGAAGTACATCTTATGATGCAAGGGGGAACAAATACATGTTGAAAGCTTTGCGTGTGGGCAAAACCATGCACATAATGTGCAATAGCCGCCTGATGTGACCATGACATTGGTAGCATAGGACAGTTATTGAAAATTACCTGCAACATGCACCGGCCCTCCCTGTCTTGTCTTGGAAGGTATACTTCTCAGAAGACCACTAAGAAGTAGAGCACCACAGAGCAGAACAGATAGTACTTCTAACCCATTTAAGGTTTTAGACGACACTCTCTATATGCCCTTTTAGGCTGTGTTCACACGTGCAATAACTAACTGAAAATGCATCTTTGCAATCATGCGATGTGAATGCATCATTTAATTGCAGCAATTAATCATTTTATTGCAGTGTTGCATCATTTCCTTGCAGTAATAATCATCCTATTGCTGTCCTGCTGTCCCTTATTGCGTTAACACAATGATACTTCAACACGTGTGAACATACTCTTAGGGCATATAAACAATTTAGAGGGGAATTTCTCACTCTGTAAATTCCCTTTTAGCTATAATGAAGAGCAATTCTGTAAGAGTAACACCCCCCTCCCCCTTGGCAGACCCACACAGTTTGTAGATTATAGATTAATCATTGGTGCCAATAGGCCAGAATCATGTGAATAACGGTTGTCTTTTCAAAACAAACTGTGAATGGTGATTTTATTGTGTAAAGTATCACTGCTTGTTTGTTATGATGAGATATTAGTTGGCAGTTGTTATAATCACTGGCTTGTTGGTATAATCTGCTTTTCCTCATCCTATTCTCATTTCTATTTTTAAAAATGGCCCTGTTTGAAATATCGAGCTTCAAAGGGAAGTAACAGGTAATTCCCTTATTATTCATGGCTAATTAGTTTCTAATGCAAACTAATCTCTTGTGATCAGTTCATTCTCAGAAGAGGATTATGTTTGTCCAATGTATTGAAAATTATACTTAATTTATACACATGTAACAACTACTAAGAATATATTTCAATAATCATCCACTCTCTGACTCTTAAAGGGTTCCCTGTCATTTTCAATAATATTTGATGTGTTCGTAACACATCAAAAATTTGGATCAGGTACTGAGACCACACTAACTGGGGCAGGGATATAATCAGCTAAGTGCTCCTTTGTTTCCTTTATGCTTTCCTTTTCTAGAAGGGTTGAATAAAGCTAATGAGACTCGCATGAGACACACTGCTTAGCTGAGCACTTTTTCCACTTTTTATTTTAAGGATTAGTGGTGGGCTCAGCACCCAGATCTCCAATGATCTATACTTAGGGTACGTTCGCATGTACCCTATCCGCAGCAATTTTATGCTGCGAGTTTGCAGCAAAATCCACTGCAGATCCCTGCCCATTCACTTCAATGGCATGACATACTCGCAGCAGGATTGTCAAAGTCGGACACTTTCCCCATCTTGCCAAGTCCCATTCCTGGAGCTGGTCCCAGGACGGAGATTAAAAAATGCTTGACTCAACTAATTTAGATTTTGAAGTTATAATGACAGGGACACTTTAGGGGCCGCGCTAGAGACTGAGGGTACTAAGGGGACAGCACTACCTATTGGAGGGACTAAGGGGCAGCGCTACAGATTAGGGGCACTAAGGGAAAATACAACACACTGGGGGCAATAGGGAGGCAGCACTAACTGGGCGCACTAAAAGGTAGCACTACAGATAGAGGGCACAAAGAGGGCAGCACAACAGGATGGGGAGACAATAAAGAGCAGCACAGCATACTAGAGGCACTAAGGGGAGAAGAGTAGGGATACTAAATGGGCACTGGACTAAAGGACATCACCTGTGAGACAATGGATGTAACTGCCCTGTAATAAATTGTGCGGACCACAGAACGCAAGTGTAAGATTGGTATCTACCCCTCTGTGTATATATAATATATGCAGATATTATTGGACTTTGAGGTAGATATATGTGGCCATGGTCTGTAGGGATTATTTGTCACTTTTTCCCATATGATTAACCTATTAGTCTTCCTTCACTATAGAAATAATTAATATATCTATACAAAAATATAATTTCTATCATTTACGTTAAAGAGTCACTGTCGTATTTTTTTTTTTTTTTGCAGAAATCAATAGTCCAGGCGATTTTAAGAAACTTTGTAATTGTGTTTAATAGCCAAATCTGCCATTATCTGCATGTAAAAAGCCTTTTCCCAGGTCCCCCCTCCTTCCTCTTTTTCATCCACTCCAAAAAATCTGAAAATTGTGACTTGTTGCAGGAGTCGTACCCTGTCTGCTCTATGGAGAGGGGAGGGGGGAGGAGGAAGGAGGGAGTTAGCCGGCAGCAGAAAGCAGATAACAGAGGATTACAGGCATGGAGCTGGATGACAGCTGTATTCTGAGCTCAGACAGGTCAGTGGTGACTGTCCCAGGAGATAATGGGTGAGGTATTTGTAGATTAACTCTTTGTTGTCCTGTTTTCGTCTTTTCTTTAGCTCTCTCCGTAGGAGAACAATGAAGACAGGGGGGAGAGCTTCAAACTGCTTTTTCATGATAAAAATGCATTTTTCGGATAATAAACCCAATTACAAAGTTTCTTAAAATCGCCTGGACTATTGATTTCTGCAAAAAAAAAAAATCACGACAGTGACACTTTAAGCTGTGAGCATCCAGGTAATAACTGTGGGCCAAATTTTACAATATTTTAATGTGTAAATTTAGTTTAATGCTTTGCAAAATGTGCTTTTAACATTTTTTGTATAGGAATGCATATTAAACACACTAACATGACATCTGCTTTGTGTTATGCAATGTTTTCCTGAAATATTGGTCTAGCCCTAGATTGTCAAGCTGTGGTACGTGTACCTCAGCGGGTGCTTCCTTTGCCCTTATTTTGTGCTTTTAATGTGCAGCACAGTTTATGACCATGGTCTTTGGTTACTTAGATGTGATTTATTTGACATGGGGTTTCTTGGCTCAGAATTTCTAAGAAACACTGGTCTAGCCAATAAAGGTGGTATCACATGCCATCAATTTACTTTTTTTTTTTGTTTCCTGTGGCTTATATAGCATCGATGTTTCAATAAATAATAGTAACTTGCCCACATGACAGAATCATCGCAGATAAGGCATGCATCAGTTTAACAGTTCTTTTTTACAACCAAGGAACATACAGCTCTGGGACATCATTTAAAAAAATTCCAATCCCTAACACAAGATACAACATGGAAAACATCAAGTGTAGTCTAAGTATGACCCATCCAAAAAGAGTTATGGTCTCCTATAATATGTTACATTCAAGGGCTATGTTCACACTATGTTTAACACCATCAGATGAATAGCAACAGACAGTGTTATATTGCCGGATGCTGGGACGGCACGTACCTGCAGCCGATACTGCTGTATAGGCTGCAGGAACATTATCTTTTACAATTGAATTGCGGGCTTCATTGGGTGTGCCCGCATTTCAATTAACCTTTGACTACAATGTCAAATAATTCCAGAGGCCACACTTTACATTGTGTGAAAAGCTATTATTTTGAGATGCTGTCGTTGAAAGAACGTTCTAAAGAACGGATGTTAAAATAGTGATGTTGGAACACAGCGGGCCACATTCCATTGAAAAAACAATGCAGAAAAAACGGATGCTGATTTAAAATAACAGCAATTATTTGCTTCCTATAATGCACACCCAGCACCCGGTGACTTCCTATAATGCACACCAAGAACCCGGTGATTTTGCATAATGAACAACAGTCACATAGTTACTTGCAAAATTTTGTCTAGGAAAGTGTCAGACACCATAATGGAATCCCAAAAGACCACATTAAGAATCCTATCAATAGTTAGATGTCCACAATACAATATTTCTCCTTAACCTTACATTGGACACCACCATAACAAAATTGGATTTTCTTTTTGAACCATGATCCTTTGTAGAGTCATAACTGTAAGGGGATATAGAGGTAGCAGTCCCACTAGAGACCTGGTGCCTAATGGGATCCAAAGGCTCTGCTATCACATAAGGAAACAACTGTCATATGAATAGCACCTGTTAGGTGGGGTCTATTACACACTTGCCATTGAAGCACAGGAATATCAAGTTATCCCTGTGCTAGCTAAATACCACGTATTACTTAGTTGTTTAGTTTGATTGGTATGAATTTTTACTAAAGGCCTTAACATTATAGGTAATAATGGATTTTGATATCCCAGTATTAGGCTATGTTCACACAGCGCATGAGACCAGCCTGGAACGGCCGGTCTCTGAAACGATCATCCCGGCCGGTACTGCAGATTATCCTTCCGGCCGCAGGGTTCTGATGCGGGTGCATCAGCGCGCGCCCGCATCAGAACTTCCCATAGCACACAATGAAGCAAGCCGCCGGAGCCGCTCGCTTCATTGTGCAAACTGACAGGACAGGTCAGAGAACTGACATGTCAGTTCTTTGCGGCGCCGCATGGGATCCCGGCCGGAGCATATACGATGTGTATACGCTCCGGCTGGGATCCCATAGAAGAATAGGCAGTGTTCAACACCGTACAAAGTATGGCTGTTGTTGCCAATGGCAACAACGGACGTATTTTTACGCTGTGTGAACATAGCCTTAAACTATATATGCTGTATGTATTTTTGCTATAATTTGCTGTATTTCTACAACGAATGACTTGTCATTTTTTTTTATCTTAATGGTTATGTATCTTGCAAGGTGTTCCACTAAAATGATTCTGTTGAGACTTAGTCTGTTGAGAAATGACTCTGCTGAGAAACAGATGTTATTCATATATAAACATTCTAATACAAGTGTAAGTGCAAAATAAATCTGGGTTGGAAGCCTTTCAAGCCACAAACCTTTATGTTCTTGATAATGACAACTAAAGTTGGCTAGCTATGGATCACAGCTATCATTCACCGACAAAAAAATAAATAAAAAAATGAAAATATATGAAATATAAGTATATGACTTTTTGTAGCCAAGGTAGTTAAAACGGATTTTAAATGAACACTTAAAATCCGATTCTTCTGGCAGAGTGACAGGTGTTAAATAATAAAATGACCACTCTCAAATTAAATTACAGTCATCTGACTAGGCAGCCTTCGCAAATTCATTTGTTTTAATTATGGGGATTTTAATTTTACAATTGATGTGGTGGTTTCCTGTGACCACCAATCATTTTACGTTCTCCATCTGTTAAGTTATCTAGAAATAGGCTAACGTATTATATTACAGCCATCCAGATGAGCTGCAAGAAAAGGATTAAATATACAACTCCAGTACATGGTAAAACTATAATCCTTTACAGAGATGGGTAAACATTTACTGTAAGAATGACACCATAAGATTAACCTTAGTTTGACATTCACATGTTTCCTAGGTTTCTCTTATTCCCGTTTTGTTGCTTTTCTTAATTATAAGAGTATATTCACATAAAGTTATACTTTAATGAAGAATGGTCGCTGATTGCAATGGAATCAGTGTCGTTTCTTTACTGCAGGGGCGGCATTGCATTAAAGTCAAGGCAATGCTGCCCGCTGTGTTTACACATCGTTATGTTAACGCCTGTTGTAAAAATAAATGCCCGTTCTAAAGTTAAAATAATGTACATGCCTATTATTTCCGGACGCTGTCCACTGCAGTTCACTGCAGAAAGCCGTATTTTACGTTGAAGTGAATGGCTAATTGATTTGTGGGCACACGCAACTATGCCCGCCAGTCAATTGTAAATAGAGAATGTTCCTACAGTAGATAGAAAGGTATCGGCTGCAGGAATGTGCTCAATGCAGCCCAGCCGCCGGCAATTTAACAGCGTCCACTGTTGAATGTAATGTCAACATAGCCTCAGGGTGGTTTCACACATGATGTGTTTCTTAAAAAAGTGCAGAAAAAAAGGCAAATAATGGGTGTGTTCCCACAACATTTTTTCTTGTTCGTTAATGATTTTTAAAAATGACTTTCGTTATTTTGTGGTTTGGCTGCCCCTTGGGGTGTCTTTAATTGAAAAGTCTATTGAATTTAATAGCAAGGATGGTGAAAAAAGAACTGTGTGTGAACATCTTAAAAATACTGTCCATTGTTTGCAAAAAAAACATCCACAAATAATTGTCTTGTTCATAATTTGATGACCGTCTCAAAAGACATCTGTCATTTGCGTTCAGCTGTGATGTCCGTTATTCTATAGAATTTAATGCATTTCACTGGTCAATTAAAATGCTGTAATAATTTCCCTTTTTTTTTTTTTTTTAAACTTCGCGTGAACATAGCTACTTGTGGTGTTTTTCTCCTAGAGACCTATTCACTATCTGAAAAACACATGTAAATATGAATAGCTGTATTTGGTGCGTTTTTGTTATATTGAGGGAGGTAGAATAAATAAAAACTGGTCGATACTATATAACACTGCTGCAATATTAGAATACCGTATTTTTCGCTTTATAAGACGCACTTTTTTTCCTCCCAAAGTGGGAGGAAAAACCAAGTGCGTCCTATAAAGCGAAGACGGCTCCCAAGCAGTGCTGAGCACCGCAAGGAAGCCGTCCCGCCCGCCCCCTGTATTGCCGCTCACTATGCATATGCATAGTGAGCGGCCCTGAGTGATCCTCTCCGCCCGCCCAGCCCGCCCCTTCTATCGCCGCTCAGCTGAGCCGATCAGAAGCCCGGGAAAGTGCAATGAGCAGCACTTTCCTGGGCTCCTGATCGGCTAAGCGGCGATGGAGGGGGCGGGCTGGGCGGGCGGAGGGGATCGCTGTCCTACTCACCTGTCCGCCAGCACCAGCAGCTCCTCTCCCGACACTCCGGTCTCCCGTCATCCTCCGGCACAGGCAGCGGGGTACAGAGACGCTGCCTGTGACCCGGAAGTGTTCTGCAGCGGCTGCAGGACACTTCTGGCACAGGCAGTCTCTCTGTACCCCACTGCCTGTGCCGGAGGATGACGGGAGACCCGAGTGTCGGGAGAGGAGCTGCTGGTGTCGGCGGACAGGTGAGTAACCTGTTTGTTGTTTTTCTGGTCGCAGGGGGCATTGGCTACTGTATGGCGGCATTGGCTACTATGGGGGCACTGTATGGGGGCATTGGCTACTATGGGGGCACTGTATGGGGACATTGGCTACTGTATGGGGGCATTTGCTACTATGGGGGGCACTGGCTACAATGGGGGCACTGTATGGGGGCATTGGCTACTATGGGGGCACTGTATGGGGGCATTGGCTATTATGGGGGCACTGTATGGGGGCATTGGCTATTGTATGGGGGCATTGGCTACTATGGGGGGCACTGGCTACAATGGGGGCACTGTATGGGGGCATTGGCTACTATGTGGGGCATTGGCTACTATATAGGGGCATTGGCTACTATATGAGGGCATTGGCTACTATGGGGGGCACTATATGGGGGCATTGGCTACTATGTGGGCACTATATGGGGGCATTGGCTACTATGTGGGGCACTATATGGGGGCATTGGCTACTATGTGAGGCACTATATGGGGGGATTGGCACCAATCACACTGCTGCTATCTCCAAACTGTGACAATGAGCAAAATATTTTTTTTTCTATTCCCCCCCCCTAAAATCAGGGGTGCGTCTTATCAAAAGGCGCGTCCTATAAAGCGAAAAATACGGTACTTGCGTAACATACTCAGCTCTGCTGCATCTTATACACAGCTTGTCCATATAAGATTTGAAAGAGTCGTGACATCTTAACATAAGGCTATATAATAATAATTATATATAATAATCTATGCAAATGCAAGAATCTAAGTTTTATACTGGCCGCTAAAGGAGCCAGGAAAGAATTGATGAACATCTGAATATTATTGTTCTGTCTTAAAATTCTGTTTTCTCAAAGCATCTATCATTGTTCCAAAGGAGTGAATCATTGCTCTCAGCTTTCAGTCCTGAGCTTGTGTTCACTATAGTTTAGAAAGATGCTTCTACTACTTCATTGAGAAAACTACATATTAAAACCTCAAAGCTGTCCAGTGAGTATTCATGATTCTAGATCGACTATTAACCCCGGCAGAAAGGCAAATTGCTCATCATTTATGGCTACCATCTTGTACTTTGTAATAGGATGTTATAGAGTCTCTCCAATTTAAATTGCTAGAAATGTGACAAGTATCTCACTGTAAATGTGTTTTTTGCATTGCCCATCAACATCAATCTTTCAACGTCAAAGTCAAGTGATCATTCGGTGTGATAAATGCAAGTGTCATACACTCCAGCATTCTTTGCATTTTGCAGAAGCTTGTGAGCAACGGTAGGCTTGTGAGACTGGAGCCCTAAAGAATAAAAGGAGTTGGTAAGAAAATAGTATGATACCTGAGCTCAGGAGAAACCAGGAAAGGCTGGTGGCTGAGATTTACCTGTCATTGGGATTTGTTAGCTTGTTAGAGTATATAAAGTGATACAAAGATCCAAACAATTAGAATTTTTAATAAACACCTATTAAAGAATGATTAATATTGCAAATAAGAACATTTCAGTTAAAACAAAAATGTCCATATGTATATAACCTCTAAGGATGTGAAGAACTACTTAATTGACCAATACTAGTGGCCTTTTTAAAGGGGGGGGGGGTCTTTTGGAAAGGAGTTATTGCATTTATTTAGGCCTTATTGGGTTTTCTTGGTCAAAATGATCAGTTATTACTTGTTTACTAGTAAATGTATGCGCTCTAACTAACTGAATTTGGTCATAGGAAAATTTGACATTTGCATTGTTGTGAAGGCGGAAAGTCCAGAAAAAAAAAACATTTCAATTGGAGGGGGGAAACTGCCATATATATGGTCTTGATTTAAAAGGGTACCTGTCAATATGTGTTGCCACATGCGCTCCACAGTTTGGTGTAAAGAGACGCAGTTCATGGTGGGGGGGATAGAGTTTTATGACTCCATCCCAATTAAAGGGGCCTTCACACGTAATGGATCCACAGCGGATTTCACGCTGCAAATTTGCTGTGAAATCCGCTGTGGATCCAGTGCTATTCATCCCTATGATAGCACATACTCGTAGCGAGATTGACATCCCGCTGTGAGTATGTGAGTTAACCCCCCGCAGCCCCGCCGCCCGCCACTGAGAGCATACATTACCTGTTCGGCAACGCGGCTGCATGTGAGGTTCCTGGCTCTGGTAACGCTCAGCCAATTAGTGCTGCCGTGCACTGATTGGCTGAGCTGGACCGGAGCTGGGAGCCTCACATGAAGCCACGTGGCCAAGCAGGTAATGTATGCTCTCGGCGGCGGGTGGTGGGGCTGCGGGCGGTGGGTATGTGCTATCATAGGTATGAATGGCACTGGATCTGCAACGGATTTCACTGCAAATTCGCAGCATGATATCTGCTGCGGATCCGGTATGTGTGAAGGCACCCTAAAAGGGTTTGTGCACAAAACTGATCCTCAAAGGTGAGCTGCATCTCTCCACACCAAACTATGAAGAACTTGTAGTAGCACATAGTGACAGGGACTCTTTAAATCTATTACTATTGTAATTCCATACACACATTATAGCTGGATAACAGCAGGCTAGTTCTATACTCAGTATTTTCTATAAATAGAACGTATTTTGCTCAATGATCCAATTAGCTAGAATTAATCCAACCAAATCACAAACTTTGCCATTGTTTTTAAATTAGCACAAACAGCAGATTGTAATAGGCAATGGATCATGATTTTTATCACACAAAGCTAAGCAATTTATTTGCAATGGGTTACATGATTACATTCAATAAAATCATTCAAGGTTGCAAGAGGAGAATAACATGAAGTCGTTTTTGTTAATACAGTTTATATGAGCACATGTAGAATCTCATTCTTGTTCCTTGCATCATTCTTCCAGGCTACAAAGATCCCTCATTAACTGGGGTGTTTATCTAGATTTCATTGCTGTTTCTTCATAATTTTTCCTTATAAATTTTTCCCTCATTTCATTTCTTAATGTGGAGTCATTACATTCCTTTGAGAATGTACTATGGCAGAATACTGAATATTTGTTTTTTTGGTAATGTATTTACAATTCATCAATAAAACTGTTCATCCTTGTATTATATTTCATCTGCTGAATTGGCTTAAAATGAATAATCAGAATATATGAATAGAAAATGAACACAAACATGTTGACTGTTGCTACTGTTGTAGTCGTGTGAATAGCTGAATAATGACCTGGATCTTGGCACATTATATACATATAGCATCCAAGGAAGATATAGGCTGAAGCTTGCCTAAATTTGAGAAATAACTGTTAGATATATACTCAAACCTCTAGTATATAGGTCACATCCCAACAAATGCTCATCCCCAGAAAACACATATAGGTATATTCAACAAATGGCAGATGATTATATTTCTGCAGCATATGTATTGAAGCTTGCAAATACTATTCAGATGTATATAAAACAGCTACAGAAATGTCTGGTACATGTGAAAATACCTTAAAGGGGTTATCCAGGGCTACAAAAACATGGCCACTTTTGCACCACTCTTGTCTCCAGATTGGTTGGGGTTTGAAACTAAGTTCCTTTGAAGTAAAGGGAACTTAAAGGAGAAGTCTGGCCAAAATGTATTTTTTATATGTTATTACTGATGAAAAGTTATACAATTTTCTAATGTACATTAATTATGGGAAATGCTCATATACTGCTATTTCCCTTAATTTAGTGTATCAGGAAGTGTTAGAATTCTCTCTGAAGCAGTGATGTCACGACAAATGGTTTAATTCCTATGGAGTGTCAAGCAGGGGGCGCACTATATATAGAAGTCAATGAGTACCATTGACTTCTATATATAATGCGCCCCTGCTGGACACTCTATTGGAATTACAATGGATGTGTATGTAAATGTAATATACAGTGTTTTTGATTGAATACATTTATGAAATACTTTGGGGAGCAAGTGTCCTTTTAAGCAATCAGTACATAACAGTAAGCCCGCCGAACCGCTGCCGCCGCTACGGCCTACACTCAACTACTACTCTCCCCACCTGCTCATAGCATGCGCAGGTGATGGGGGAGTAGTAGCTGGGTTATATCGCTGAGATTGCTGCCGCCACTGCTGATGCTGCCGTGCGGGGGAGCCGCTCATCACTGCAGCCATCATCCCCCTCCGCTCCCCCCTCCTGCTGCTTCCTTACACTATCTGATGGCTGACTCCCTGCCCGGCCGCCGCTCTCCGATCACACGTGCCGGCGGCCAGGCAGGGAGTCAGCCATCAGATAGAGTAAGGAAGCAGCAGGAGGGGGAATGATGGCTGCAGTGATAAGCGGCTCCCCTGCGCGGCATCAGCGGCGGCGGCGATCTCGGAGATAAAACCCGGCTACCACTCTCCCATCACCTGCGCATGCTATGAGCAGGTGGGGAGAGTAGTAGTTGAGTGTAGTCCAGAGCGGCGGGCGTTCGGTAGCGGCAGCAGCGGCGGGCGGTGGTGGTTCGGCGGGCTTACTGTTATGTACTGATTGCTTACATTTATGGAATACTTTGGGGAGCAAGGACACTTGCTCCCCAAAGTATTTCATAAATGTATTCAATCAAAAACACTGTATATTACATTTACATACACATCCATTGTAATTCCAATAGAGTGTCCAGCAGGGGCGCACTATATATAGAAGTCAATGGTACTCATTGACTTCTATATATAGTGCGCCCCCTGCTTGACACTCCATAGGAATTAAACCATTTGTTGTGACGTCACTACTTCAGAGAGAATTCTAACACTTCCTGATACACTAAATTAAGGGAAATAGCAGTATATGAGCATTTCCCACAATTAATGTACATTAGAAAATTGTATAACTTTCCATCAGTAATAACATATAAAAAATAAATTTTGGCCGGACTTCTCCTTTAATTGCAAACCACACCTGAACTAAAGACAAGAGTGGGGCAAAAGTGGCCATGTTTTTGTAGAGCTTGATAACCCCTTCAATGGTATCCAGGCTTAGAGAAATATGTCTGCTTTCTTCCATAAACTGTACATCTCATGTCTTTTGTTTGGGTGTGGGTTTTGCTGCTCAATTCCACTGAAATAAATGGGGCTGAATTGTAATATCGCACACAACCCAAGAACAGGGGTGATGCTGTTTGTGCAAGAAAGTAGTGGCGTTTGCTCTGATCCTGGATAATGCTTTAACAGTACCAGCACTGTTTACACAAAATATGTGACCTACCATAATAACGCCTTATAATGACCTACATCTATTGATTAACAATGAAAAGAAAACATATTGGAAACGTAAACAGTTTCAATATAAAGTCTGTGCTTTGCCTGTTGACCAAAATTGTATTAACCTACAGAATGAAGGTATCATGTCTATCAGTGCGGACTGGCCCACAAGAGGACTGGAGAATCCTTAGGTGGGCCCCCAGCTTTATAACCTGCACAGACACTGACTGACATGTGGTTTCTCCCTGGTTCTTCATTGGTGGGCCCCAGATACCCCATTCCGACGCTGGTGACTACAACCAGGAAAGGGAACAAAACTTATAGATGAGGAAAATGCAGTGTCAGACTGACCCACCAAAGGACTGGAAAATTCTCTGGTGGTCCCCCAGCTTTAGAACCTGCACTAACACTGACTGACATGTCTTGTTTGACTGGCTCTTCATTGGCCCCCCCAGGATTATTTCCTCTGGTGGGCCCCAGATACCCCAGTCCGACACTGATGTCTATCATGTCTCTATATGAAGTAAACACCATAAAAGCAAAATCCAATAATGAGCTAAATTGCTGTTTGGTTAAATTACTATATTTCCAAATTTATTGTGCAGCAAAAGTGAAAACATCTCTGCATGTGGTGTGTGGTGTAGTTTGCAAAATAGGGTTGCTTGTCAAAAGTTACCACTGTACTGACATCTTAGGAGTTGTGCATATGTGACATAGCACCCAAAGACCATTCCAGCAAAATCTTCACCAAAAATAATGCTCATTGCCCTTTGAGCCCTGTTGTGTGCCCAAACAGCAAGCTACATCCTTTGAGGGGTGTACATTCCCAAATAAGCTGTAAGCTGTTAAAAAAAAATCTGCACTAACTATGCGAAATGGCACTCTTAGCCCTTTTAGTGGGTCATTAAAGGAGTACCCCAGAGACTCAAAATTCTATAATTTTTTGTGCTAATATTTTGCTTTAATAAAGTTATATTACTGTTTAATATAACTTCATTAAAATAACGTCCGCTGTTTGTGAAAGATGTCAAAAAATTGGACGTCATCCGTCATCCCATTGACTTCAATGCCTTGCGTTGAGGTAAATTACATTGCAGCAACGGACGTCTTTTTAAATAGAAAAGGCAGCCGCCTTTTTTTTTTCTTTTTTGACGTTGTGTGAACATAGCCCTTAAGTGTATAATTATAGAGGTTCAAGTAGTACATCCAGATATGGGGTTCACCTAATAGTTATATGACTGGGTGCTTAGCATATAAGAGGTTTCACAGCATATGAGGCAGGCGTGGACCTGCATCCCCTAGCACAGAAGCATAGGAGATAAAATGTTACTAGGGAGGGGGAGGAGTTAATATTTAAGGTAATATTTTGTTCTAGAGGCATACACTAAGGGTACTGCCCACCATATAAAAACTGAACTGGACTAACTAAAGTCAAGATTTAAGGAGAAGTTATTATGACATATGTAAACAGCTACTGGCTTTGTTCACACTAATTTTTATGTAAAGAACGGACGCTGATGGGGCGGAGCCTGACCGGGGATGTAGACGGACGCATGTAGTGTGAGCTCCCGCATATAGGCCGCTCCTGCGGGCTGAGGAACGGCGATCCGGGCACCCACCACTTACCGGCGACTCACAGAAGCAGAGGAGACCCGTTATGGCCGGAGGCACAGCCACCAGGAAAGGCACCAGAGAGCAGAAGGAGCCTTCCGCGCTCCTCCACAGAGACTCCCAAGATGGCGCCGGCTCATCTACGGTGCGGTCTGGTAAGGCACCTGCCCTGAATGCAGTCACCAAACTGGTTGCCTTAGCCAGGGCACAAGCTGAGGGGAAAGGAGGAAGCCCCACGGCCAACCAGCCCCGCAGCCCACAGTCCCCAGGGTCGCATATACCCACACCAGGCACACAGGGCTCTGCCATTACACAGCAGCAGGAGCACATGGTGCAGGTGCACAGAGAAGAGGAGGAGGAGGAAGACGAGCAGCGTGAGCCCACACTGAGGGAAGTCTTCCAAGCTGTTACTAAAGACAACTTAGCTATTGCTGCCCTACAACAACAACTAGGCACCCTCCAGGAGGAACTGTCTTTTGTGCGCCAAAATGTTCAAAAAGTTAATGAGAAAATGGCGGCTGCGGAGGTCAGAATTGGAGATTTGGAAGATAAGCTAACCCCTGTTGCTAGGGATACCCGCAGGCATGATCAGCAAATTACTGCCCTTCTTCTTAAGGCGGATGACCTAGAAAACAGACTGTGGCGCAATAATGTGCGCATCGTGGGGTTCCCAGAAAAGGCTGAGGGCAACAATCCCACACGTTTCTTTGAATCCTGGATTAAGGATGTGATGGCAGACGGGACGCTATCTCCGCTATATGCTATAGAGAGGGCCCACCGGGTCCCCACCCGTCCTTTACCACCGGGGTCTCCGCCACGTCCCGTACTGGCAAAATTACTGCACTACAAAGATAGAGATGCCATCTTACAGGCTGCCCGTCAGAATCCGGATATTACCTTTAATGGCTGCCGCATTTCCTTTTACCCGGATTATTCCGCTGAAATCCAGAAACAACGGGCACGTTTTATAGTAAAACGCAAGCTGCGCCAACTAAATGTTTCATATGCCATGCTGTATCCGGCTAAACTATGTGTCGTTGCTATGGGTGACACACACTTCTTCACTGAGCCAAAGGACGCTGTCCAATGGCTTGAGGTACATCAGCAGCAGATCCGGCAGGAAGCCCGTCCATGATCAAGCCTTGCTTATTTCACCTCATCTGGAACATATCCCTCCGATGTGAGGGGGGGATCTTCAGTTATACTCACTGTTCTAAGCCCGCAGTTGCCTAATTATCCTGTTAATGCGGGGTCACTCGCCAGATTTGCGAACTCTGTTTTCTACACCTGGTAGCGTGGAGAACTGGTGGCTCCGTCTATCCGCACCTAGTGGATGGCTCGTTTTCCAATTTTTTTCCCCTGGAATTGTTTTTTTTTCTTTTCTTTTTCCCTGGGAACAAGTTTCCCAGTTGGCAGTTTGCCTTCAGTTGTCGTTTTTGTTTTTTAATGTTGGGTCTCCTTAGGCCCCCTTTTTCTTTTTTTTTTTTTCTTGCTGGCACGTCCTACATCATTATTTTCCCATATGTGTTCTTAGTGGTAAATTGTTACTCTTTCATCTGTGTACTGACAGGGATGTATATGCTGATTCATTTTTCTCTCCTTCACTATGGCAACTGGCATTAGGGTGGTCTCTTGGAACATAAGAGGTCTCGGTGAGGCAGACAAGCGCTATGCTTTGTTTGATCAGCTACACAAATATCAGCCTCTTATCTTGTGCTTGCAAGAGACCCACCTCATTAATGACATGGTCCAGTTAATACGCAGGTCCTGGATTGGTTGGAGTTATCACTCGCATTGCTCACAATACTCCTGTGGTGTGAGTATACTCATTCACAAGAGTATACCATTTAAATGTTTAGAGGTTAAGGCAGACCCTCAAGGTCGCTTTTTTTGTCTATATTGTACGATATATGCTGTTAAATGGGTACTATGTTCCATTTACATACCTCCACCCTATAATGGCTCGATTATGAAAACAGTATTGAGCTTTAGTGCTGCACACCCGACGCCCCACTGCTCCTCATAGGCGATTTTAATTCTGTCCTGGACAACCACCTGGATAGGGTGTCCATAGCATCATCAATTCACACAGATAGAGTTAGTCCCCTAACCGCTCTATTGTCAGAAGTGGCTCTCTTTGATATTTGGAGGGCACGGCATCCTGGTGTGCGAGCCTATTCTTGTTACTCAACTACACACAATAGTCTTTCACGCATTGATTTGGCCCTTGGAGACTCTCGTGCATTGTCTCAGGTGATAGAGGTGGAATATTTACCGCAAACACTTTCTGATCACTCACCTTTAAGTTTGTTATTGACACACCCTGGGGTCTGGCGCCCTACTGCACGGACCTGGCGGCTTAACCCACACTGGCTGTCTGTTCTGGAGGTCCCTAGTATTCACATGGCGGTGGAGGAATTTTTTACTCATAATGCTGGCTCTGCCTCCCCACAGGTGGTGTGGGATGCAATGAAAGCAATCTTGCGAGGCCATTTTATACAACAAATCACCCGTACTAAGAGAGCCAGGGGTCGGCTTTGGTCGGCTCTCCTGGACTCCCTCATGCGGTCAGAAGAAACCCACATTACCAGTGGCTCTGCCGCTACGGCAAATAGACTCAGGGAAGCTCAAACAGCACTTGCAGACTTCGACTTGGAATCGGCAGCCCACAAGAGGAATTTTGCTAAACATGTCTTTTTTGTAGAGGGGGAACGTACTGGGCACTTATTATCTGTTATTGCTGGCTCCCAGGGGGGCCCTTCCTTCCTTACGCATATTAAGAATGCACATGGTGCCCTGGTGACTTCTACACCTGACATTATAGACGTTTTTTATTCCTACTATAAAGATCTAAATAAATCCGGGTTGGAAGCCACTCTTGACCATGATGCACGAAAATCCCTAGATGTCCCGCTGACACTTGAGGAACTGGAGGCGGCAGCCTCCTCCGTCACTAGCAATAGGGTACCGGGTCTCGATGGATTGCCAGGTGAACTGTTTAAAAAGGTTGGAGATGTATTACTGCCCAGATTACTAGAGGTTTGGCAGGCTTCTGTGGAGTCTGGTTCTTTGCCCACCACCATGAGGGAGGCGGTGATTGTTGTCCTGCCTAAACCTGGCAGGGATGCGTCCCTGCCTGGGTCATATAGACCCATATCTTTGTTGTCTACTGACGTCAAGATATTGGCAAAAGCTATTGCTAATAGGCTGTCCCCTTACATGAATTCCCTTGTTCATCCTAACCAAATGGGATTCATCCCTGCCAGGTCTACTGCCATGAACATTAGACGGTTATATGTTAATCTCCAGTTGCCCTCTGAAAACCCGGGAGGTAGAGCAGTTTGCTCTCTCGACGCTGTCAAAGCTTTTGACAGTGTCGAATGGCCATTCCTGTGGGCTGTGTTGGATAAAATGCAATTTGGACCACACTTTATCGCCTGGATTCAACTACTATATTCCTTAGCATGTGCCAGGTTGAAAATTAATGGGGGTCTCTCTCCCCAATTTGAGTTGCGGCGGGGGACGCGGCAGGGTTGCCCCCTGTCGTCGCTCCTCTTTGCTCTTGTTATTGAGCCACTGGCGGCCCTAGTGCGTGTTCACTCGGGAATCCGGGGATTCCGCAGGGGTCTCCAGGAGGAGAAAATCGCGTTATACGCGGACGATATTTTGTTGTACTTAAATGATACTGATGTCTTCCTTACGACTGCAGTCTCACTCATAAATGACTTTGGCAGATTCTCGGGGTTGTCTATTGGCTGGGACAAGTCGGTGCTGCTGCCGCTTGATATTGATGTAGGGCGGATACCTCTCTTACCTTTCCCGCTTAAGATTCTCACTGAATTTAAATACCTCTGGATTATTATATCTAAAGATATCAGAGCATATGAGAGGTTGAATCTTACTCCACTCCTCACTAAATTTCAAGCTAAATTAGGAGCGTGGCGTAGGCTCCCGCTGTCAGTGGTAGGACGCACTAACTTATTAAAAATGGTGTGGATGCCCCAGCTGCTTTATGGGCTGCATAATTTCCCAGTGTGGGTTCCTCTGCGTTTTTTCCACAAAGTACATAGTTTATTCAGAGACCTGATATGGGGTTCCCAACAACCTCGCATAAAACTAGAGACCCTACAGAGGGCCAAAGCTTCGGGGGGATTAGCAGTGCCCAATGCCATGATTTATTTTCTGTCCTCCCAACTGCAACATTTTAAGGGGTGGGAAACGGATGAGATAGTAGATCCCACCACCCAACTGCTGCAAACCCATTTTACTACCAAGAAATTGTTTGAGGCACTGGAGGCTAAACGCTTCTCTACTGCGGGACAGCCCACAATGCAGCTTTACCATAGGGTCTGGTGGAAGGTGAGGGACATGTATGGTCTGACCGGGTGCTCTGCTTATACTTCTATATGGGATACTCCTTGGTTGGGAGAACTCTTCTTCCTGGAAGGGTTCACACAATGGCGGGATCTGGGTCTCAGGAGGGTGGCGCAATTGTTTTCCAACGGTCATCTGAAAACTTTCCAACAGCTGGGTGAGGAGTTCCCTATACCATGGGTCTCAAACTCGCGGCCCTCCAGCTGTTGCAAAACTACAATTCCCATCATGCCTGGGACAGCCAAAGCTTGCTTTGGCTGTCCCAGGCATGATGGGAATTGTAGTTTTGCAACAGCTGGAGGGCCGCGAGTTTGAGACCCCTGCCCTATACCTAGAGCCCACTTCTATAAATATTTGCAGCTGCGCCACCCTTGTGAGGCGGAGGGTGAGACCTTAACTAGAGACCGAATTATCATCCCGCTTATTAATTTAGTGGGCACTTCAACGTCCACTTCTGGCCTGATTTCTATTTTATATATTCATTTACATGATAAATTCCTGGAAAAATACCCACTGACCATAAAAGAAAAGTGGGAGGCTGACCTGGGTCCCCTTGAGGACGGTTTGTGGAAGGAGGTTTTAGAGATGACTACACAGTTGTCTATAGGGGAGCAGAACCGGTTGTCCCAGTTATATCTTTTACACAGGGTGTATAGGACCCCATAGTTCTTACATAAAGTGGGGATCCGCTCTGACGGCCTGTGTCCTAGATGTCGGAGGGATGTGGGAGGGGTCTTGCACATGTTCTAGCGGTGCCCCAAATTGACATGGTACTGGCGGGAGGTTGCCTCTATTATCCAGAAGGTATTTTCTATTTTACTAGAACAATCCCCCTTAGTATGTATTCTGGGCTATGTGGAGGACTTAAGTGTAACTGCCCCTGAGAAAATAGCTGTTGCCCGGATATTATATATGGCAAGGAAATTGATTGCCCAATCCTGGCTTGACCAGGATCCCCCCACAATCTCGGCCCTTATTGCCAAGGTTAACTGGCTTATCGCCAATGATAAACATGCATACGAAAAACGAGACGCCATGAAAAAGTTTGAAAAAATATGAGCCCGTTGGCTAGACACTCCAGGCTTGGCACCATTGTCGCTCACAAGAGATACGGCCGCTCCCTCTGTGGTCCCCTGAGTATGTTGTACATAGTTTAGACATGACCTTTCTCCAGCCGCCTCATGTCCTGTCAGTCTACACAGATGATCCAGACACTTTTTCTCTTTCTATTCGACTGCTTGTATTACATTGCACTTTTATATACAGGTGGACATACTGAATACTGCAATGGAAGTTGCCAGTACTGTTTATGTATTGTTTGTGTTGTTGTTGTGCGGGGACTGGACACATGTGGTGTCCTTCTCTGCTGTTGTCCTTTAGAAATCAAAAATACTTTAATAAAAACTACTTTGATTAAAAAAAAGAATGGACGCTGATTGCAATGGAATCAGCGTCTGTTCTTTACAGCAGTCAATGTAAACTACAAAACTGGAGAGGGGAATAGATGTCAGTGGGGTATATGCGACTAAGGACAAATAATAAGTAAACAGTATAAAGGGGAACACCCTAGACTTTTTTTGGGTTTCTGTATACTACACGGTTCCTCTATTGCCACCAACTTCTCTTTTGAGAACTGCAGGGCTGCTTAAGCCTGCGCTGTATAGTGCTGTGCGGCAGAGCTTGATTTGAGCAGGGGTCTGGGAACTCCAGGGTTTAGACAGCCTTGAAGCGTCCTACACAAGCATTAGTGTTGCGCCTTACTACTGCCATAAAAAGGAAGTAAAATATTATATACAATATGTAAAGTAAGAAGTTTACATTTATTTTAATAAGTTATGTTATAAAGTAATATACCCTTATTAAATAAAAGCAATGTATTAGCAAAAAAAAAAAAAAAATGTTTGTGTTCGGAGTACCCATTTAAGTGATAAAAGCCAAAACTTTAGCAGGTCATTAAGGGTTCATCGACTTGGTGTTAAATTGTCATGCTTGAATATTCCCTAAATTCTTGAGCTATCTCTCCATCCATCATCTGTCTGTCTCTCCCTGTCAATCTCTTTTCTAAGTACTTTGTGTCAAATATGATAAATTGATTCGATGATGTTGAGGATAACAATGTGCAGGATATTCCTGTGCCTAGCCCCTCTACGGTTACTGTATATACACAGAATAATTAGTATTGCATGCCTGGACAGAATCTATGTTTATTTCTATTCCTGCAGCTCCCTTGGTGTTTGCTTCAGGTTTCCTAGCAACTAGTTTAATATCTGTTTGGTGGATCCCTATTTCCTTACATGTGCTGCATGTGCAGGTGCAAAATGGTCAGAGGAAGTGTTATCTGTAGTATACAGTGCAATATACAGTGACTGAAATGTACAATGTAATTCTTCTCCAAGCCACAATGTATGGTGAAGGTTCATTCTATTGAGGCAATACCATTGCAATTCTCATTTTTGTGCAGTTACCTTTGATTATGATTACTTGTCCCCTATACATCTCCACTTGTGTCGGTGCTGTATGATATGCATGGAAACATTTGTGTGGCGGATATTTACAGTGGGTATCTAGGTTTAGAAAAAGATAGTTGCTTTGTTTTAGAGAAAGTGCCACTCTTGTCTTGTGTGGGGTACTGCTGCTAAATTCCATTGAAAGGAATGGAGGTGAGTAGTAATATCACATACAACCAGAAGACAGGGGTGGTGCTCATTTTGAAACAAAGCAACTATGTTTACCTGGATAAACACTTTGCCCATGTTCACACAATGTATATCAATAGCCGTTGTTTGACATGGCCATTGTTGGCAGTATCAGACAAAGGCTGCTGTTTAGCATGTTCATCCGGCTGATACTAAATTATCGGCCGGTTGAACAGTATTTTAAAATTATTGAAATCCAGCCATCGTAGGGGTGTGCGTGGAAACTTATTAACCATTGATTTCCATAAACTGTACAGCCGACATGACAGCCACACAGTGAGTGAACTGTCAATTATTTGTGGCCGCTTTTTCCAAACAACGGCCGCAAATAATTGATGTTCAGTTCTTGTGCGGCAGTAGGGAACAGCGGCTGTTGTTTAATACACTGTGAACAACAGCCGCTGTTTGCATTGATTTCAATGCTGCTTATCATATTATGACAAAAACAGCCGTTGTTTTATTTGCTAACAACAACCATTTTTGTCATGAATAATGTTAAGTATGAACATAGCCTTTATGTGAATTACCAGTTGGGCCAGGCTCCAGATGGGGTTTCAATATTTCGGGGCACTAAAAAAACAAAAGCAAAAACAAAAAATATATATTTATACACACACACACACACAGTGGTACCTTGGTTTAAGAGTAACTTGGTTTAAGAGCACTTTGGTTTAAGAGCTCACAGTTATTCAAAATTGTGACTTGGTTTAAGAGCATTGCTTTGGTTTAAGAGCTCCCTAAACTGGGTGGGAGTGCGAGTGGGGAAGGGGCATGGTCTACATATCCGGGTCTACAGCCCTGTACTTTGACCCAGAAAGTCTCCCTCACCTTCCAAATCATGGCAGGTCTACTTCAGGCTGGGGATTGCATCAGGGGACAGGACTGTGGAGGTAATCTCTCCATAGCTGAAACCCCTTTCTCCCCAGACAGAGAGCTCTGCATGTATGTGCCCACATCTGCCCTGCTCATTCCTTCATGCTATCTGGAATCTCTGTCAGCCCTTGTGTTTACCATCCTCTCCATTACTGTACAGTAACTTATAATATCACATATTCTGCAGTTTTTGAATGTTTGTTTCATCTGTTTTACATGTTATTCAGAATAATAAATCATAATTTTGGGGTGTGGAACCAATTGTCTGCATTTCAGTGATTTCTTATGGGAAAATAAGCTTTGGTTTAAGAGTGGATTTGGATTACAAGCGCTGTCCTGGAACGAATTATGCTCGTAATCCAAGGCACCACTGTGTATATATATATATATATATATATATATATATATATATATATATATATTGGAATATTGTTGACAATTGTTGGCTCTTCATAGATGCATTAGTGGAAAGATTTTGCAAATCTATTTTTGTTTTACTGATCAATTACTTCAATTACTATTAATATTGAAAATTCTCTGTGAGTGCTATGTTTTGTATCTTGGTAACTTGTTTTATAAGTCAGGGGTATGCCCATCACAACTAGTTACATAGTTATATGGTAACATAGCTGTACTTGTAAAGCTTGTTAAGTGTATTATCTTTGCAAATGCATTCTTACCGCAAATTTGTCTCCTTCATATAATTGCTCTTTCACTCCCAAATTGATAGCTTGTTGTCTAGGTTAACGCTCTGCTCTAAAAGCAGTGATCTGGCTGGCATAAATAGTTAATATAACTTTTATTTTGAGATATATTCCAATTTGCGAAATAATAAATGTAAAAAAAAAAGTAAACAAACATATTTGGTATAGCCATATACAAAGTCACCTAAAGTATAAAATTATCATAATTCTGATCTGCCTAATTGCTAATTTAAGGTCACATCACATCCCCAAAAAAGGAATAAAAAGTCACATATGTGCAGGTGAAGTAACAATAAAAACTACAAATGGCTAAAAAAAGTGAAAATTGTATTATTGCCAGTCCAGATAAAACACACATGAATACTTGTATCCTATGTGCTGTGTGCAGCCTTAACAACTCTAGGACTACAAACATATTTTTATATTCTGCAATTTTTGTGCAAAATTGCAGCTTTTTTGTCTCAATTTTCTGCAAATTATAGTAATGTAGGTGTAGTGCCAGGTTGTCCCCCCTTAGAGGAGCACATCCCAGCACTGATATTTGCATGCAAAATTTTTTTATTTTTTATTTAACATCCATTACATCTTGATGTGTAGCAGAAAGAGGGAACATGGCGGGAGTGCTTACAGCACTGTCCACAGATCTAGTCCCAAAGTCGACGTCAGGTAGTGAGGAGGCAGTCCGCTCCCTGCACCAGAACCTCACTGTTCTTAGGGTGCGTTTACACAGAGAAATTTATCTGACAGATTTTTGAAGCCATAGCCAGGAATGGATTTGAAAAGAGGATAGATCCCTGTTTCCTTTATGACCTGTTCTCTGTTTATAGTCTGTTCCAGGCTTTGGCTTCAAAGATCTGTCAGATAAATATCTCCGTGTAAACGCACCATAATTGTAGGGGCTTGTTGGATAGCAGGTAGCAGGGAGGGAGAGGCTTCCCTTCCTGCTGCTATACACTCTGCCTCTGAGGGCAGCACAGAGCAGGTTGGTAAGTAAGAAAAAACTAGAAGGAGCCCTAATTTTAATAGAAAGTCAATTACAAATATATCAAAGTCAGGCAGAGAAGAACAGTAAATAAAAAAAAAAAATCAGGAAAATCCCTTTAAAAAGTGAGATTGGATTGCTGTGATTTGTCTGGACATTTCTACTACTTTTAAATACTATTCTCCCTAATGCCACAGACTCAATTAGCAAATTTACATTATCTTTCCAAGAATTGTTAGACAGCTGTCATCAATTATTAACTATGGTAACGCTTTCCAAATGATAATACTCCTGCTTGTATGGCTCTAATAGCTGACACCCAGGAAATTTAGGTTCATCGATGTTCCATAAATTGAGAAAATGTAATGTTTAAGGAAATGGCTTCCGCTAACTATTTTGTGTTGGAATGAGAGACTCTATGTTCCTTCTGTGTGTAATCCCTCACCATGTTTTTTTCCACACTCCATTAAATGTGTTTGTTATTTCTGCCTTTTAATTTGAATTACATTTTAAATCTGAATATTTTGCACTGCTGTTTCATGGTCAGCAGATCATAAGGCTTAAAGAGTGAATTTTATTTATGTCTCATAATATTTTTGTCTAGTAAATAAGAATTTGCCACCTGTTTAGCTGCAGATTCAAAATCACTTATCTTAATTTGTCACAGGACTGAAGGTAATGTCATTTATTTTCTGTCAGAATGCCGTTTAATGTTTGCAGCTAGTATTTGATTAGTTTCTCAAGCAAAATGCAGATTTTCTATAAAGCAGGTATCAGTGAAGCTTGCTTCAGAAACTATATTATATGATCCATGTAGTGGACTAAATTTAAATACACTCTTTTTATTTAAATAGAAATCTTTAAATCTGTTGACCGGAATTATGTAAATGTATGTAATCAGCAGAAGAAAAGAAAAATTATACACTGTACTTCTGTAACAATAAAACAACCTGTATTATGTAGGCAGGTGCTCCACAAGACCTCTGAAAAACTATATATATATATATATATATATATATATATATATATATATATATATAATTTTACATGCTGTGCTATACTTGTTGATATTTTGTTATCGATTTTCTCTGAGGAATTTCATACCAAATGTTTATAACGGAGAACAATACATTGTATTGAATAGGGTTTTATAAAACATTATTTTCCTGTGTGGAAAATAAAAAAATAAATCTACAAATATTTAAATTGAAACTATCAGCAAGTTAGACGAATCTAACCTGCTGATAGCCCACTATTGTGCATGGGACACCAAAGAGGAAGATATGTCTCTTACCTTCCTTCTCGGCGCCATTCCCATGCTGTTAGCAGTGTAATTCAAGGCAAGGAGCACTGCCCCGCCCCCTTTGTGCAAGCTGGACTGATCCTTCTTATGATAACCAATGAAGTGGGTGGGCTGGCTCACTCTCTGGGGGTAGGGCAGTGCTCCTAACGGTGCTCCGGGCCGAGGATTACACTGACAACTGCATGGGAATAGGCGTAAAAGGCATTCTTTCCTCCTCAGTACCCCATGCGCAATTCAGGGAAATGATGGAATGGTATTCTATCATTTCCCCTGCAACATGCCTCCTGCTCCCCGCTCTGCTCCCCCCGCCTGCCTCAGGTCCCGTCTGGACGGCATTTTAGTAACCCTAGTAACCGGTGTTACACACTGAAGGCCAGGCACAGCAGTGGGGAGCAGGAGGCCCAAGATGGCTGTGGCCTCTCAGAAGGCACACGGCTGATGGGGGTGGACATGGAGCAGGAGGCCCAAGAAGGCATTGTATTCCAACATTTCCCTGAAAGGGGTCAGGGATTTGATCAAATCCCTGACTTTCTTCAGGGAAATGATGGAAGGGCTCAGCCATTTCATCATTTCCCGGGATTTGATCAAATCCCTGATTCTATTATTTCACTGCAACATATATACTTAGTAGAGACCTATAAATATGCTAAAGAAGAGCCTCATTAAAGAGTCTCAAAACACAGGGCTAGCCAGATATACCTCCGGGAAGGACCCAGCCAAGGGGTGGTTCCTGTAGGGAAACCACCATATTACATGGCCCTAAAAGTCAATGTAATGACAAGGGAAAAACCAAGGCCAGGTATCCATCCACATTCAGCTGTTTCAGGGTGTTGCCCCTCATCAGTGTGGAGCAGGATTCTTGCTAGGTGGAAGCAATGCTTAGTAAAGCCATAAGAGAAACAGATTGCTGATCTCAGGGAGACCAGCCAAATGATAACACTGCCAGCTGCTAGTGAAAGCGCTCGATGTAATGAAATCCTAGGTGCATTGCCCCTTGGGAAACATGAATATGCAAAAGAAGAGCCCGTGGAGCCTTATTAAAGAGTCCTGAAAGACAGGACTAGCCAAATATCCCTTCTGGAAGGACCCAGCCAAGTCCCTGATTCTATCATTTCACTGCAACATATATACTTAGTAGAGACCTATAACACTTGAAACTTACCAGTATAGAAATTAGACTTGACCCTAGAGTACAGCATAAAATCAGAAACCAAGTTGTATGTGGATAAATTTCAATGTTAATCTACATTACGATAATTAATTGAGTGATTTGAGCAACTTTGAATCATGCATGGTAATTGGTGCAAAAGTAGGATTTTTAAAACTTACCAATTTGTTGCAGTGGTGTAGAGAGTATACTAAGACGAGTGTGAATACATATCTGATGAATACAGATCTCTATTGCACCCTGCTGATGGGAAAGTCAGAATTGGACATAAACTCCATGGGGAACATTTACTATTGAGTCTAAAACAATTCTAACAATTAAGTAAATTTTTAGGGGGAATTCATCAGTTTTTTTCCGCAGCCAAATAGGACTAATTTAATAAACTATTCATAAATTTGTTACTAGAATATTCTCAACATATTTACAAAAAGTTACACAAGCAAATTCATCTTGCGCTGAAGGGACGTAGGCCTGCACCAGTTTGTGTGACTTCAAATGGTAAATTGGGCACAAATCCTGGATTATGTGAATTTTGGGGTAAATATTTCAAACAAGCAGATTAAAAAATATGGAATTGAAAAAATGTTGGCCCATTAAATACTGTTTCATAAATGGAACTAAGGCTGGGTTTACACTGCATTTTTAAAATACGTTTTTTTCTCTTCTGTTTTATGGGGGAAAAAAAACCTTCAAAAACGCAGTGTGACCCCTGGCTTAGACCAAAAAATAGGCCCAAAAAAATCCTATTATTTACCTAAAAATTGGTGCAAAGCCAAAGCTACTTATAAATTGACGTTGGAGTGATTGGGAAGATGTTTTCTTGGCAACAATTAGGGCTTATCAAAGCATTATGCCATCCTGCTCACACCAGGACCACACTTGTGGAGTAACCTGGTGGTGTCCTCTGGCTGCGAGAAGTCCGCCTTCCGCATTCTGCATCTTCAGGCAAAAAAACCCCAAACATATGGAGCACGATACTATGACAACACATATACCTAAGTTTTTTTGACCATTTTGTGACTAGTGGAGTGTTTGTGGGAATTTTCTACAAGTTTATAAATCAATTTGATAATGAGAAAATTAGCACCAGTTACTGTCAACAGTATGGGGCAACCTCCTATGCCTATCTAACAAGTCTGACAACCTACCATGTCTGAAATTATTGGCTTTCACTGTTGATGTTGTTGTCATATTATATGAAACAGACAATAACTGTAAATGCTAAAAAAACAAGGTGAATGTCTTCATATATACAGTAAAATACATTTTACTCAGTTCTCATTGCTTGTAATGGTTAAACGTAAGCTTCTCTTGGAAGTTTATTAGTGGAACAGGAACATCTTAGATCCTTAGGTTTCTCCATTTGTTAGATTGTAAGCTGGACATAATACAGATATGGCTTGGATTATTTTCACAGTAAAAAGGTCCATCGAGAAAAGGGACACAGAACAGACATTAATCACATGGACAATTTCCACCTGCAACAAATTAAGCCTTTTTTTGCCCTCAAAGTCGTGGGAAAGCTGCTTTCTTTTTACGTTGGATTTGGAAGATAATTTATATCATGTTGACTGAAATATTAACACAAAAAGAATAATGACTTTATGAGGCCTAAAACTTGAATTTTAATATCTCATTAAAACAACAAGGTTCAAAAACCGTGATCAAAACAAAATGTGACAATTCTCCACAGGCACTCACAGCAGGGGATGGATATTGGGACACATTCTAAAAAGGAGGAAGGGGAGGGAAAGTGCACACTAAGCTGTTACAGGTACACTGTCCCTGCCTTTTGGGGTGATCACCTCCTTAGTAGGGCGGCCCCAACCACGGTGACGGTCCCTACCCTCGTGTAAGTGCATGGGATAAAACAATAAACACCAAGTGTCAAACAACTAAATCCCACCCCAAAAAATCATAAGGTGACCACTCCGACCTCCCCACATACACCCTCTCTTTCAGAGTCTTCCTCTTTTTTAGCCAAAGGCCCACAGGCCGTGTAATAAATCAAGCTACATCTGAGCACCACAACAAGCAGATTGTCAATTTATCACACCATGTTCTAAATAGTGCAGAAATTACTCTATTAGGCTGCGTTCACACTACGTATATTTCAGTCAGTATATGTATATTTCAGTCAGTATATTTCAGTCCGTATTGCAACCAAAACCAGGAGTGGATTAAAAACACAGAAAGGATCTGTTCACACAATGTTGAAATTGAGTGGATGGCCGCCATATAACAGTAAATAGCTGCCATTATTTTAATACAACGGCTGTTATATTGAAATAATGGCAGTTATTTACTGTTATATGGCGGCCATCCACTCAATTTCAACATGTGTGAACAGAGCCTTTCTGTGTTTTTAATCCACTCCTGGTTTTGGTTGTAATACTGACTGAAATATACTGACTGAAATATACGTAGTGTGAACGCAGCCTTAGAGAGAGGTCTGTCATTCATACCAACTAACCGCCCAGATATCTTTGGATGGGTAAAGGATATCAATCTTTTTGCAAGGTCACTAAAATGAAAAAAAAAATCCACTTGAGAAACCAAAGAATATATGAGGATCTTCCCTTCACAAATCAGGATTTTTGGGGGATTGATTTACTAAATGCCCTACATGAGGAGAGTAACAGACCCATTGGTCATGGACCATTTACATAATGTAAGCCCAAAAGTACTAAATCACCACCATTGGGGGATAATGACTCTATTGATACTTTTGTCAAGGTTGTTGTACAGGCATTGGAGACCATAGATGGTACTCAAGGGTTTAAATCTAATCTTACATGGGTGAAACGTAAAGCTTTATTGGACCTGGAACGTGACAAGTTGGTGGTAAAAAAAGCATCTGATAAAGGTGGTAACTTGGTACTGATGGACCAGGAGGAATATAGAAGTATGGGTCTTCAAATACTATGTGATGACACTGCCTATCAAGTCCTCCAGTCTGACCCAACTGTGGTCTTTAAAAGAGAGCTGAAAAGCTTATTGGATGAAGCTAAGACACTTGGCTTGATAGACCAAAATGAGTGGATGTTTATGTATAATTCTACCCCTTTAATTGGCAAACTTATATGGGTTGCTAAAGATCCATAGGGGACTATCTCCCCAAAAATGCCGCCCGATAGTCTCAGGTATCAATACAGTAATTTAACACAAAATGTTGGTACCTATCTTGATAAAATCTTGAGGGATTTTGTGACATCACTAACTTCCTATTTGCGCGATACCACCGACTTGCTACTCAAATTAAAGGATATTGCCCTTGACCCTAATCATTGGTTCTGTTCCATCTATGTAGAAGCTCTTTATAGCTCTATGCCTCACCATCTAGGTATTCATGCAGTTGGACATTACTTAAAAAGTTGTAGTGTCCATGTCCGCCCCCACAATGAATTTGTTGTACAGCTCCTTGAATTTGTTCTAACATGGAATTACTTTGTCTTCTCCAATTGCATATACCACCAGATCAGGGGCACGGCCATGGGCACCCCTGTGGCGCCTACTTATGTCAATTTGCTCCTGGGCTGGTGGGAGGAAACCGTAGTGTTCTCTGATCTCCACCAACAGTATTAACACTCCATAATATATTGGGGCGTTATATTGACGATGCCATCATCCCCTGGGAAGGGAAAGAATTGGAGTTTAACAACTTCATTGAGGACCTTAATATCAACCAAATTGGCTTACTGTTCACTTCTCAAGTTCAGAAAAGTAATCTCTGCTTCCTAGATGTTTTGTTGGAAAGGGGCATGGATGGCTTTATCCAGACTAGTGTATATAGAAAACCAATGGCAGGCAATAGCCTGCTGAGATGGGACAGCCATCACCCCCTAGCCCTCAGGAGACAGTACCTGAGGACTAGGAAGAATTGCTCCACTAGAGAGTCTTTCAAAAAGGAAGCCTCAATATTGAGAGAACGCTTCACTACAAGGGGCTATCCTAAACCTATACTAAAACAGGCCTACCAAGAGGCGGTACGGAGGGATAGACGTGATCTACTTGTCCCACAACACAGGACTGAAGAGGAAGGCAAATCGCATATAATTGGCACATTTGACTCATGCCATAAGGAGATTAGGGATATAATTAGCAGATATTGGCCAATACTTACCTCGGATCCGATTGTGTCAAAAATGGTGGATACAAGTCCAAGTATCACCTATAGAAGAAGTAAGAACTTGGGGGACCGACTTGTGCATTCGCACTTTACACCTTCCCCACCACCATCATAATCAAATTGGCTAAATAGGAGCATACCTCCTAGGACCTTCAGATGTGGGAGATGTAAGGCATGTAACTTTATTTATGTGTCCAAATCTTTTATCACAAGGAACACCATGAAAAACTTTTACAACAGAGAATTTGCCAACTGCAGTAGTACTCATGTGGTTTACCTAGCTACATGCCCATGCGGTCTGTCATATGTGGGCAAGACAAGGCGTGAATTTCGCCGTCGGGTCTTGGAGCATGTTGGTGACATCACCCATTCCAGGGATAAACCCGTGGCCATCCATATGCATTCACAATATGCTTTAACCCCGTTTGCCATTTCCTTTCAAGCTATTGAAGTGGTACAACCGTCCCCACGGGGCAGGGACATAGATAGGGTGTTGCTCCAGAAGGAGGCCAGATGGATTCACTGTCTCAAAACGGTGTCTCCCTCTGGCCTAAATGAGGTAATATCGTTTGCCTGTTTTATTTGAATTGTTGTGACCTCTGTTCTACTGATTTGCCTGCCTTACGACATCTGTATTGATCAATCATCTTATTCATTTATTGGTTCAAATTTGTGTATTCATTATGCTTACATGAGGATGTTTGCACTGCATTTGTGATGTAGAATATCCACCCAACCCGATTTGTATCTGCTTATCCTATTTATATTATATCACAAATTGGTTCATTGTTTCCCTTTTCTTTAATCCCCCATCCACAGGGGCTATCTGAACTGGGCTTACAGGTCCCCACCTGTTTTGTGTACTGACATCATAATAGCCTGAGTGTGCCTTGTTATTCAGATGTAGCTATATCTATTGTGGCTAAGGGGTGTTCCCCCTGTTTTGATCATTATTGTAAAGTACAGCAATCGGCTATGCGGTGTGCGTGGAATAATGGTGGGACGCAGTTAGCGTTCCAGGCATGCGGAAGTTCATCTACTTACTCCTTTATCCAGTGGAATGCACGCCTGTGTTCCACTGAGGGGAAGAATGGTATCCGCTGACCGCTGACACACGTGGAGACATGGTAAACATCCTGATTATGTAGGGGGGGACTATTTAAAGAAGGGAGGTACATCAGTCTGTCCAGCAGCTCCATGAGGCAACCCATGCAATATGACACCACCTCTTCCCATCTATCGACTGTCTCTGCAGACGTCTAGTCCTACATGTGAATCAGGCAGGCTCAATTCATAGACCAAAAGCATGCAATTGCAAGAGATAATCCAGCTCCAGCCAGTGCGATAAAAATCCAAAATTTATTCACATGTAGAAAAAATACATAAATTTAAAAAACATGGACGTCCATACATGAAAACACCGACGCGTTTCAGAGTCTAAGCTCCTTAGTCATGGCTGACTTTCACTGAGTGAATGCTACTATATATATCCATTAATCATGATAGCACCTGGGGCTTGGTACCGCCCAAAATGGGTTGTACCAAAGCCTCATCACAAAGCAGACTATGTGGCATGAATGGCAACATATATAAATAAGAAAATGAACAGAAAAAGGAAAAGAACAAGAACAAGACATAGCACAAAGACATTGTGCTATGTCTTGTTCTTGTTCTTTTCCTTTTTCTGTTCATTTTCTTATTTATATATGTTGCCATTCATGCCACATAGTCTGCTTTGTGATGAGGCTTTGGTACAACCCATTTTGGGCGGTACCAAGCCCCAGGTGCTATCATGATTAATGGATATATATAGTAGCATTCACTCAGTGAAAGTCAGCCATGACTAAGGAGCTTAGACTCTGAAACGCGTCGGTGTTTTCATGTATGGACGTCCATGTTTTTTAAATTTATGTATTTTTTCTACATGTGAATAAATTTTGGATTTTTATCGCACTGGCTGGAGCTGGATTATCTCTTGCAATTGCATGCTTTTGGTCTATTGGTTTTGGATGGGAGTCGGCCCATCTTCATCCGTGCTCCACCGAGGGTTGACACACATTGAATAAGGACATTTGGGTGAGCTGATTTTTCTTTTTGTATGTTGCCATTTTTCAGGCTCAATTCATACCAGGACCTCTGAATATCTAGGTGCAGATGAGTATATCATACCTGACATATGCAATTATGCAATGTGGTACCCTAGTATAATTTGATTGGACTGTAGCCTCCATCAGGGCTATAGCATGCTACCATGTATTTAAGTGTTCATGTGTAATTGGCAATCTTATATGCCTTATATGCGGATATTAGGGGTGTTTGTAGCATGACATATCTGTTTCTATACTGAGCGTGCTGTTTGTGCTGTCCTCTATATTGTGAGATTAGGATGGTTTGGGGTAGCCCAGTACATTGATTGGAGCACCTCTGTAGGACAGCAGCCATCTTTTATTGTTTTACGGTCCAATATATCTTTACATGTATTTATCCCCTACATGCGGTTTAAAATGGATCAGTGTCCGTTGGTTCCCTGATGAACCCGTACTAACCAGACAGGGGAAACGCGTAGGAACAAATATAAGTGAATCTAGGTAATTGTCTAATCTTTTACTGTACATAGCTCACAGTGTGTATACAATTTCAATTATTTTTGGTGGGATTTAGTTATGTGACACTTAGTGTTTATTGTTTTATCCCATGCACTTACGTGAGGATAGGGACCGTCACCGGGGTTGGGGCCACCCTACTAAGGAGGTGATCACCCCAAAAGGCAGGGACAGTGTACCTGTAAAAGCTTATTGTGCACTTTCCCTCCCCTTCCTCCTTTTTAGAATCTGTCCCAATATCCATCCCCTGCTGTGAGTGCCTGTGGAGAATTGTGACATTTTATTTTGACCACGGTTTTTGAACCTTGTTGTTTTAATGAGATATTAAAAGTTAAGTTTTAGACCTCATATAGTCATTAATCTTTTGTGTTGATGTACTAAACCTGACTATAGGGCTATCCTAACAGGCAGTTGGCAGAAAACCCGTTTATTGTTTCTGCAGTTGGTCTTACTGACTGAAATATTAGCACAAATAATTTTTACATTTGATATTTAGTTCCCAAAGAAGAGAACTCAGCCAACTTTTTAAAGTAGTTTTGGTCTCAAAACACTAAAAATGTATGTATACAGAAGAATCTGGGTGCAGGGTACCTTTATAGAAGCTGATGCATATGGCGTTGACATGAAAAGATCATATGTGACATACATAAGAAATAAAAAATAAGTTATAGTCACCTGTCCCAATGCCCGTGCAGAGCCGCATCCCGCTCCTGGACTCCCACCAGCTACGTCAGATGCCGCTCTCAGCCAGTCAGTGACTGGGGCGGGACACCGTTGTAGTCACTGATTGGCTGAGCAGGCTAAATCCTTTTTATTTTTTTCCATTATTATCACTTACATCTCAAATTCTAGAGTTTAGGATATGGTGTGAGGTCCACAGCATTAGTCATGAGACCAAGGAGTGAACTGCATGGCGCAAACAGGTCACTTGTGTTCTAAAGTTTGCACCTTTAGGCCATAACATTCCAAATAACAACAGGTTCTGCATTTGTATAATGTAAGAAGGGCTCAGGGCAATATGTATTTTCTTAACCTGTGGTTAACCTGTGGCCTAATATCGAAAATATGTATTCTCTGGGTCAATACGTGTAATATAATGCAGTTAATAGTATATGTTCAAGATGATTGATTGTTTTCCTGTGGCTACACCACTTACCAGCCAGTGTTTTTTCACCTTACTTGCCATATGCAGCTCACATGTTTGCTTGCAGCTGTGGAGGGTGGTTAGTCCTGGCTTTACAACATTGTGTTGACAGGAAAAAGAGTTGAAGTACTTCAAAACTTGTGTCTAGATGGTTAAATGTAAAAAAAACCCCAAAAAACAAAAACATGCATACAAGAGAGTTGCTGCGTTTTTTTTCGCCTACTTTTTGGAAAGCAGACTTATTACTTATTGAAAGTAAAGACAGAAACCTGACTGTGTTCTCTATTTAAAAAAAAAAAAAAAATATTTACTTGTTGAACTTTTCCGTTAGTAGAAAGAAAAACACAAAGATAAATAATCATCAAGAGCTAGACAATTATGGTGTGGTTTAGCTTTATTTACCGTTATATAACAGAGTCACTTAAAATATTTTATTTCAATGTCATAAATAAACGCAAGGCATGTTTTTAAAAAATATAGCAGCAAGATTAGAGCAAAATATACAAAGTATAAAAAAGAGAACTGAAAACCGAAACATCCCCTCTCTACTGTCTGTGTTTTTATTGTCTTCCACCAAACCAGTTGCCTCCAAAGTAGAAAAATTTAAGTTTTCGCATAAACCGTCACTGCACCTGTCTACTGTGCCATAACTAGAGATGAGCGAACCTCAAACATGCTCAAGTCGATCCGAACCCGAACTTTCGGCATTTGATTAGCGGTGGCTGCTGAACTTGGATAAAGCCCTAAGGCTATGTGGAAATCATGGATATAGTCATTGGCTGTATCCATGTTTTCCACACAACCTTAGAGCTTTATCCAAGTTCAGCAGCCCCAGCTAATCAAATACCGAACGTTCGGGTTCGGATCGACTCGAACCCGAACCCGGTTTGCTCATCTCTAGCCATAACCCTTTCTCTCTAAAAGAGTCTCTGTCAGTGGATTTATGCTGTCCTACCTAAGGGTAGCATAAACTAGTGACAGAGAAACTGAACAAATAGATGTATCACTTACATTCTTCTGTGCAGCTAATTCGGAGATGAGCTCAGTTGTCCTCGATATTCATGAGCACCAACTCCCTCTGCCCACCGGATGCTGATCAGCAGTTGTCTATCTATTCTGTATATATACTGTGTATAAGCAGACAGCTGTCAAATAGCATCTGGAAGGTGGTGTAGCACAAAGCCCATTCTCCTGAATATTAAAACAGCTCAACAGAATAATGTAAGTTATACATCGTCCGGTTCAGCAATCTGTTCTGTAATTTAAAGCAGCATAAGCCTAGTGACTGATTCTCTTGAAGTGATGGTCACTGCCCAATCCCTTGCCTTTTTATACACACCCAATAGCAGAGCCAGTTATTAAAGTTTTGGGTTCCCAGATTATTTCTATAGCAGTCAGCTGAGCACTGTGCCTGCTCATTTTTGATTGTCACCACTCAACTCTGCCCTGTGAGTGGCAAAAGTGGTGTATGGATTAACAAAAAGCCCATATATAACCCATAAAAAATATAGTGTAATACTGCAGGGACACGTGTTTAAACCAGTGTTATGGTGCGTTTACGCAGAAAGATTTATCTGACAGATTTTGGAAGCCAAAGCAAGGAATGGATTTGAAAAGAGGATAGATCCCAGTCTTTTCTTTATGACCTGATCCCTGTTTATAGTCTGTTCCTGGTTTTGGCTTCAAAAATCTGTCAGATAAATCTGTCTGTGTAAATGCACCATTAGAGAAACCGCTCACCTTGTGCAGTCATGCTGCAAGCCAGACACTGCCAAAAGCTTTGTAGTGTGCCGTTAGAGCCATCTGCCACCCTTCTATGGAACTGGGGAGCCGGTGAAAAGATCAAGAGAAGTTTGACACTCTGGATGTCCAGTTGTGTATAAGGGAGGTATAGGCACTGATCATCAGGTGGAGGTTGCCACATCAAGAAGGATGAGAGCCTTGATGGACATAAAATACTTTTATTTGCAGGATAATACATTTTAAGGGAAGCCCTCTTCATCAAATCCATGCAATATATGTCAACACATTGGGGGAGATTTATCAAACATGGTGTAAAGTGAGACTGGCTCAGTTGCCCCTAGCAACTAATCAGATTCCACCTTCCATTTTCCAAAGAGTCTGTGAGGAATGAAAGGAGGAATCTGATTGGTTGCTAAGGGGCAACTGAGCCAATTTCACTTTACACCATGTTTGATAAATCTCCCCCATTGTATTTAAAAGACAAACCCCAGTGTCAGGATCGCCTGGGAACTGTTCACATTGATTAAAATGTTACTGCTTCAGTGGACAAGACTGATTAAGAGGTATTACAGTCTGTAGTGAAAGAAAAAAGTTGAACTCTATGCATTTTGTTAAAAAAATCATAAACATTATATAGTAAAATATGTAAAATTACAAATATAACTTGACCTGAGATCTGCGGTAAGCACACACTGGAGTATTGCCCTAATGTTTAGTTGGTGTAGTTGTAAGTGTTCAGGTTTTTTTGCAGGTGGTCAAGAGTTGAGACTGCTTAGGGACACATGCTTGACTTTTGATTTTGGTTGGTAAATTTATTTGGGGATGTGATTACACAGAATCTTCTAATTTGTACTTAATAAAAAAAGAAAAAAACAATGGAGAGGAGGATTGTAGATTATTTGGTATAACAGTGGATCGATCTAACAGGTGTTAAGCACATTCTTAAGAGAATGATGAAATATAGCAGTAATTGAGAAAGGCATAAGACACAAAGGATGGCGCCTTGGCATAGAGGTAAGTGCTTTTTTTCTTGATGAGTGAGGTCATAATATCAAGTCCCTTGTTTGATTATAATTTACTTAATTTGTACAATTTTATTTTATTTCATGTATTTTTAAGTTAAGTTTTTGTGAGGCAAAAATGGAATTTAGAACTTTGAAAAAAGGTTTTTTTGAAGGAGTATGTGGTTAAAGAGACTCTGTACCCACAATCTGACCCTCCCCCCCAAACCACTTGTACCTTCGGATAGCTGCTTTTAATCCAAGACCTGTCCTGGGGTCCGTTTGGCAGGTGATGCAGTTATTGTCCTAAAAAACAACTTTTAAACTTGCGGCCCCATGCCCAACGGGAGTATCTGTGCCCTAACTTTGCACCACCCCTCCGTCCCTCCTCTCCACCCTCTTCATCATTAGCAATGCCCCTGGAACATTTTCTCCTTTCTGAACATTGCACAGGTGCCTTAACGATCCAGCCCATGTTCAGTATTCACACAGCTGATGCATAGGAGACAATCTGGAGTATTCCTTATGATGAGGAGGGACAGAGAGGTTGTGCCAGCCTAATGCATACACAATCTAAGCCCCAATCGTTGGGCACGAGGCTGCCAGTTTAAAAGTTTTTTTCGTAGGACAATAACTGCATCACCTGCCGAACGGACCCCAGGACAGATCTTGGATTAAAAGCAGCTATTCAAAGGTACAATCGGTTTGTGGGGGTCAGATTGTGGGTACAGAGTCACTTTAATGATTCGGCTACTGTCATGAAGGGTGAAGTGGTAGAGTGTCCTTGAGCTACTGTGCTTGAGGGGACCATAAGGAGAGGGCCAGTGTGAACCTTACTCCTGAGTAGGGCCCTCAATCTGTGAGCAATGGCATTGAAAAAATAGGCAAAGACAATACATTTAATGCTTGCACTACTCACAAAACACTATGGGAGGCATTTATTAAGTCCGGCTTTTTTTACGCCGGACGTAAAAATGCCCCCGCAGCTCCGGCGCTACGGAGGCAGTCCGCCTCTACATAAATCCGCACCGCCGAAAACCTACGCCAGCTGAGGACTGGAGTAGGTTTTCGCCGTACTTTCCACCCCTTTTCCGCCCACTGGCGTACTCGGCGGAAAGTGCCAATTTGCGAATATTTTATTCGCAAATCGGCCATTTGCGTATAAAAAAATACGCAAATCGGCACTTTCCGCCGAAAATCATCCGTTCGCCGGATGATACATGTGGCCCTATGTTATGATGATCTAAAACTAACAGGTATAATGCCCAGGCTCCTGCCTGTTTATTTTGTGGAGATCTCAATACTTAGGCTACTACTAATCAAAACTTCTGACTTGTCAGAAGTGTTTTTTTAAACAGACGGGTAGCCTATAAAGGGAATTTGTCAGTTGCAATTCAGGTTCCAAACCGCTTACACTCCTAGATAGCAGTTAGGTCAGGTAGACACATGGGGGGGGGGATTTATCATCATTGTAGACCTTTTGTTTGGAGTGAAAATGTTGCAAAATTTTGCGATATTTCACCTACTTAGACTGATCATGCCTACTTCAGCTTAAGCTGAAAGTAAGCATGATTTATCATGTGCGACTATCTAAAAAAGTCGCACATGTGTCGCAAACTCACTCCACACTAGAGGTGATCTATTTCATGACCTATACTGTGGAGCGAGTTTGCTCCGTGGGTCGGGTGCAGTGCACCCAGTCCACGGAGTGTAAAGGGTTAAGTAGTGATGCAGCAGCATCACTACTAACCCCCTGGGGCTGTACAGTAAGGAGGGGTGCTTAGCGCACCCCTCCTTGCAGTACAGGAGCAGGGAATCCCCTTAATTAAGCCGGGATTCCCTGCCTACAGGGTTTCCCACCCAAAAGCAGAAAGCAGTCTACTTCTGGGCGGGAAATTTAAAATCCCTGCACATAAGTTACAGTCTGGCTCCCAGGGGCTTAAGCTCTTGGGAGCCAGACTGTAACTGCCATGCCCATGCTGGAGGTCACCCAGCTTCCCCAGCATCCTGTAAGGTTAACCCTTACAGGATGCTGGAAAAGTTGGGTGACCTCCAGCATGGGCGTTACAGTCTGGCTCCCAGGGACTTAACCCCCTGGGATTCAGACTGTTCAGGCACTGCATCTGCACCAGCAAGGAAGAGGGTTAAGTGCCCCCTTCCTTGCTGGAGCAGATGCAGTGCGCTCTCCAAGGAGGAAGGGTGATAGGGGCTGTTGGTTACCTGTTCCTGCTTCCTCGCTGTCCCGGTAGTCTCCGCCTCCATGACAGTAAGCCCCGCCCCCATCGCGGGCAGTACGGGGGAGGGGCTTACCGGGACTGCTGAGGAAGCAGCAACAGGTAACTCCCACCCCCTACCATCACCCCCCCCCCTCGGAGAGTGCACAGCACCAGCAAGGAAGGGGGTTAAGTGCCCCTTCCTTGCTGGTGCAGTGCACTCTCCGAGGGGGGTGATGATGGTGGTGGTGGGTGATGGTAGGGTCTGGAAGTTACCTGCTGCTGCTTCCTCAGCAGTCCCGGTAAGCCCCGCCCCCGTACCGGCCCGCGATGGGGGCGGGGCTTACTGTCATGGAGGCGGAGACTACCTGGACAGCGAGGAAGCAGGAACAGGTAACCCCCAGCCCCTATCACCCCCCCCTCCTTGGAGAGCGCACTGCATCTGCTCCAGCAAGGAAGGGGGCACTTAACCCCCTTTCTTGCTGGTGCAGGTGCAGTGCCAGAACAGTCTGGCTCCCAGGGGGTTAAGTCCCTGGGAGCCAGACTGTAACTCCCATGCCCATGCTGAAGATCACCCAGCTTTCCCAGGATCCTGTAAGGGTTAACCTTACAGGATTCTGGGAAAGCTGGGTGATCTCCAGCATGGGCATGGGAGTTACAGTCTGGTTCCCAGGGGGTTAACCCCTTACTTGTTTTTTCCAGATACCGACATGCAGAGGATTAGCGCGGATTCGTTTGGACTACGTCGATGACCGGCAGAGTTTAATGTTCAATAAAATGGTCAACGAGGGGTGTTTTTATTTTAATTTAAAAAAAAAATTCTAGGTGTATTTGTGTTTTCTTTCATTACTATATAGACTTAGTAGCGGAAGCTGTCTGATGGAGGGAATCCATTACTAAGTCAGGGCTTAGTGTTAGCCGGTATAAAATGGCTAACACTAACCCCCCATTATTACCCCAGTACCCAATGCCACCAGGGGTACTGGGAAGAGCCGGGTTCCAGTAGTCCCGGAGCGCCAAAATTGGCGCTCCTGGACTGGGGCGGCAGCAGGCTGGTAAGATTTAGGCTGGGGAGGGCCTAAACCAATGGCTCTTCCCACCCTGGTGTTACCAGGCTGCTGTGGCTTGGTTCTTAACTCGGCTGGTTATGGAAAAGGGGGGAATCCTACGCATTTTTTTTTTAAATTAATTTATTAAAAAAAAAAAAACTGCATAGGATCCCCCCCCCTTTCCATAACCAGCCAGGTTAAAAACCAAACAACAGCAGCCTGGTAACACCAGGGTGGGAAGAGCCATTGGTTTAGGCCATCCCCAGCCTAAATATTACCAGTCTGCTGCCACCCCAGTCCAGGAGCGCCAATTTTGACGCTCCGGGACTACTGGCACCCGGCTCTTCCCAGTACCCCTGGTGGCATTGGGTTCTGGGGTAATAATGGGGGGGGTTAGTGTTAGCCATTTTATACAGGCTAACACTAAGCCCCGACTCAGTAATGGATTCCGTCTATTAGACGGCTTCCATTACTAAGACTGTAAAGTAATGAAAGAAAACACAAATACACCTGGTTTTTTTTTTTGTTCAAATAAAAACACCCCCACACCCCTTGTTGACCATTTTATTGCACATTAAAGTCCGCCGGTCATCGACGTAGTCCAAACGAATCCAACGTAATCCTCTGCATGCCGGTATCTGAAAAAGAAAGGGAGAAGAAAATGCTCATTACCTGGGAGGCAAACCAGGGCCAATGAGACTATTTAGAGACAATTCTGAGACTATTTAGAGACAATTCTGAGCCAAACAAATCAGCACCACAGAAAATAGACCAGGCTTATCCCTGATAGTAAATTGCACTTTAAATAGACCAGTCTATTCTTGCCAAAGCAGAAATAGACCACATCTAGAAAAATCCCTTGTTGATAAATCTCCCCGATGGTGCCTTTTTCTTATATCAGTCTGTGCTTTCAGGACATAGAAAATGCTTTTATTTTACAGTACAGTCAAACAGTCAAAGAGGCTTTTCGGAGCTCCTGAAGTGCACCAATCTGTAACACCTCCTCACTCCCCTTACCATACTGGACCCTGCTGGCAGCTTCCAGGTGCCAATCAAGCAGGGTGGGAAGAGAGGAAGCTTCGAGCTTGAAGCAAAATATAAAACTTGGAAAAGCCTCTTTTAGGGTGGTATTACACGGGCCGAGCAGGGCCCAATAATACCTGTAAACGAGTAGCGATCTGCTAGATCGTTGCTCGTTTACTGGGCCTATTAAACAGCCCGATAATCGCTTAACATACATTACCCATCCACATTCCAGGGCTGCTCCTGCCGTCCGCTTCTCCCGGGGTCCCATGCGCACTGTAGCTTCACAGCGGCCTGTCAGCTGGTAGGCCGCTCAGCCAATCACAGGCCGGGACCGCCGCGGCCTGTGATTGGCTGAGCGGCCTATCAGCTGACAGGCCTCTGTGAAGCTAGAGCGCGCGCGGGACCCCGGGAGAAGCGGACGGCAGAAGCAGCCCTGGAACGTGGATGGGTAATGTATATCATTAGTCGCCGGCCACGCACCGCTATTACACGCAGCGGTGCGCGGTCGGTGCCCGACGAAAATAGGGTCTAACCTATATCAACGATCAGCCGATGATCGTTGTCATCGACTGATCGTTGCATTTATTACACGGACCGATAATCGGCCGAATCGGGCCAACTCGGCCGATTATCGTTCCGTGTAATAGTACCCATACTCTCATTGACCCTCATTTGTACCAGAAAATATAAGCATTTTTCTGTATTCTAGAAGCAAAGGTGGATGTTTGAAAGGTACCTTGAACTACCAGCTGCCAGGTACATACAGTGTCAGCTGTTTGGAAACTGAATTGCAGCTGACAGATTCACTTTTAGGGTGAGTTAACTCTTAAAATCCTCTGCAATTCCCCTCCTGTCATTTTTTATAGGATTACATGCTTGCGGCAGAATTGTCATCCTCTTACCCCTCAGCCCTCTTAACTAGAGATGAGCGAACCGGTTCGGCCGGTTTGGGATCCGGTTCGGATTTTTCCAAAAGTCCGAGTCCGGTCGGATTTAGATTTTTTGGAAGTCCACTCCAAATTTTTTTTTTCTTGCTTGCTAAAATGGCAGCCACCATTTTAGAAAGCAGGAAGTGTTCCGGGCTGGAAAAGCGCTTTCCCATGATGCCCGGAACGCATCCAATTAGCAGGGATCTTGCACTAGCCCACCCCCTGTGTGACGTCGGTATTGCTTTAAGAGGAGCGGTCACATGACCGCATGAGGCAGTCTGCAGAGAGAGAGGAAGGAGACTGTGTGACAAAACGCTGCTGCTGCTGTACTGACTACTAAGAAAATATTGTACAAAAGAAAAGACCAAAAGATTATTAGGAAAGTGGAGAGGAGAAACATATACTGATTGAGAGAGAAAAATAGAGAGGGCGAAAGATAGATAGATTAGTCATAGGAGAGCAAAGGGTGCCCAGAACAAAAACGTGCTATACAGATATATGCTACTTCACTGCATTCGTGACCTTTTTCCTGCATAGACCCTGTAATGGTGAATTTCCTGCATAGACCCTGTAATGGTGAATATTGAAGTCTAAAAAAAAAATTGACTTTGAGATATTGAAAAGAAAATGATCAGAGATGAGCGAAATGGGTTCGGGTTTGAGTCGATCTGAACCCGAACGATAGACATTTGATTAGCTGGGGCTGCTGAACTTGGATAAAGCTCTAAGGTTGTCTGGAAAACATGGATACAGCCAATGACTATATCCATGATTTCCACATAGCCTTAGGGCTTTATCCAAGTTCAGCAGCCACCGCTAATCAAATGCCGAAAGTTCGGGTTCGGATCGATTCGAGCATGCTCCAGGTTCGCTCATCTCTAATAATGATGTTACTGACATGTAGAGCCCTAAATTCTTTAAACTATGAAATTTGAAAAAATCCGAAATTAGGTCGAACAGAACTTTTCAAAAAAATCCGGAAGTCCGGTCGGAACGAACTTTTGAAAAGTTTGCTCATCTCTACTCTTAACCCCCTGTGGCCCGGTGCACACATCAGCCGGTCTGCACTCAGGCTTATTCTGTATGTTATCCTATTGAAACTGGCAGGAGAGGAATTACAGTGGATTTTGCTGCAAACTCGCAGCGTGAAATCCGCTTCGATTCCTTACCTGTGAAGCCATCCTAAATAATGGTCTAGTCATCCACTAGCAATTAGCCAAAAAAATATAATGTAAAAAAGAGATACAGCTCACCCAGAGTAGTATATTCACAGCAGCGGTCAGTAGCTGGTGGAGGTGGAGGTGCATGCGCTCCAAGGCGTGGGCTAGGCGCCTTGATGCAGGAAAAAGCTACAAAAAATTATCAGTGGCGAAGCCACTGAACTATTAAACTGAACTATGAACTATTAAAATTTAACTTTTATCTGTGCATTAAAAATGATGCTTCATAACAGGACCTGTGCCATACACTCAAGATAACTGTTTACTAAAGATGAGCGAACCTCAAGCATGCTCAAGTCCATTCGAACCCGATGGTTCGCCATTTGATTAGCGGTGACTGCTGAAGTTGGATAAAGCTTTATCCAACTTCAGCAACCACCGCTAATCTAATGCCGAGTTCGGATGGACTCCAGCATGCTCGAGGTTCGCTCATCTCTACTATTTACCAATCGCTCTTCCTCCCAATCACCCCATACCCTTGCACCCATGGCTCACTTTTGTATTTTAATCAACTCGAATTCGAAGAAACTTTTTAAACTTTAAAATACCACTTCCAGCAGTACTTATTGAGTGTGCTGAAATATGGAAGGCTTATTTTTCAGCTTGGCAGGATGTGTTGATTGCTCTTTAAGGTGTCTTAATGCTTTCACATTCTCAGTATTGTAAGTCTACAACACGTATTGGTAGTATTACTTCTGGGAAAATATGTAATTAAACTATGGCTGAATTTTACAATCGCTAAACAAATTATTAATCTTTTAAAATGCGCAAAAACGCTACAATGTTTTATAACTGTAATTCAGTTTTTGGCCATAAATCACTGGGACAGGTACTCCACAGGGGAATCACATATAACTCCAAAATGTTTCTGCCGCAGCTGTTTTCCCTTTTGTTTAAAAAACTTTAGATATTACTGTCGCAGATCATCTGCTGGTTCTTGCTCACAGTAAGCATCTTCCTAAAGATGAATTATCTTCCCATATATCTCTTCAGTTCATATATGTACTACTACATAGAACTTGTACTCTATGTAAAGTAAATAAACTCTGCATAACTAAATATCCCTTATATATCCTAGTGAAACTCTTTGCTCCCCAGAGTTGTTATTGGGTCAGGAAAATAAGGAAAATGATAAATACATTTCTTCAATGTCGTATTGGGTAAATCATTAAATGACTTCAAGGGAGGCCTGATGGACTCTTGTCTTCTTTTAACCTTATTAAAGAGGTTATCTAGTGAAAATCTTTTTCTTTCAAATCAACTGATATCCAAAAGTTATATAGATTTGTAATTTACTTCCATTAAAAAAATCTCTAGTTTTCAAATACTTATTAGCTACTATAAGTCCTGCAGGAAGTGGTGTTTTTTTTCAGTCTGACACAGTGCTCTCTGCTGACATCTCTGGCTGAAACAGGAACTCTGTCTCCGTTTTGTATAAATCCCCATAACCTCTCGTGGTCAGGACAGTTCCTGCCTTGGCCAGAGATGTCAGCAGAGAGCACTGCGTCAGACTGAAAATAAAACATTTCCTGCATGACATATAGCAGCTAATAAGTATGGGAAAACTTGAGATTTTTTAATAGAAGTAAATTACAAATCTATATAACTTTCTGATACCAGATGATTTGAAAGAAAAAGATTTTCGCTGGACAACCCTTTTTACTTTGTTGCTATGTTACTATGTATTTGTATATTCTGGACCTCCATTCTGGCCAACCCTGAGACCTCATTGGGCCCGATGAAACTCTCTAAACCCCACATTGGTCCGGATTTTTTAGACTGTCTCAGACAAAAAAATGTGTCTCCACTAAAGTCAATGGGAGACTAATAGATCAATAGTCTGTGTGATCCAGAATTCTCTTTTCTGTTCTATTCTCTATTGACTTCTATTGCCAATTCAGTCATAAAGATACATATTTTCTTCTTTATTTGTTTGGTGTGTCAGTGAATACATATGACAGGCCTTCCGTTTTCATTTTGGTTGGTACAATTCAGTCATCATTGAGGTTAACCAAATTGGTCATGTGACACAGTGACATCACAAACCTGGCACCCCACTTGTATAGAAGTTTAGAAGACTCGTCCTGTATACACCAATGACATTTAATTTCAAGGGAAATGTCTCAGCGCAGCAGTAATAATGCTAACTTAAATAGTAGCTTCAGGAGCAGAACAGGGCAAATTACAGCAAGCTTAATATGAATATAAGCCTGATGTAATCTACTCAGACATACTGCTCCTACAGCTATAGACGATGCTGTCACCACTTCCTTCAGTGCAGGAATCTAGGATCCCATATCTCTGAGATGTATTAGGGGCCCCAGGCTGGGCAGATAACATCAGGTACATATTCACACAGTATGGTGACCGCGATGTCATTTGCCCATTCATCCTGCTCTGAAACTATTACTTCAGCTAGCACTACTGCTCGGGCCACTTCTATATATTCACAGAGCAACCTCACCCCGGACCTCTTAAGTATGGTCTTCCTCACTGTCGCTGTCTTCAAGGAAGCGCTACAAGAGAACACTTATGTTTCATATACAGGGCAGAACTTTAAAACTCTATGCAAGCCATGTGCCAAGTTGGTGGCTTCATTGTGTCAAGTGACCAACCTGGGGAACCCCAAAAGAAGACTGAATCGGCAAAAGAAGGAAACTAGAGATCAGAAGGGCTAGGCAGGACATGTTTATTAAATGCATAAAAAGATTGGAAAATCCTTTTAAGTAGCCAGTTCTTCTCTACAACAGGTCTCTAGATAGATCAATCTATCCTAACACACATCATATGTTAGAACATGGAGAATATTACAATGAAGTTTGAAGCAGACCTTTGGAGGTTAGTGTCTTCAATTAGTATAATCCATTAAACATAATTGCTTATCAATCAAAAAGTTTGGGGAGGATTACAATGTAAATGTAATTTTTATGGAAATAATTGATTTTGTGAAGTATCCTGAAAATCTTTATGTAGTGTCTCTTATTATTGCTTAATTGAAAGTGAGAAAGAATGCAAATTTCAACACTATGAAGATGATGCTATGTGGACTGATTCTTCATTCTAGCAGTCCCTTCAAAGGGAATAGGCCAAATTACGGATGCTCTGTTCATGCTTGTTATTGAAATTTGAAGATTGTCTTGTGAGAGATGTCACCTTCTGACTGCAATTTCCAGACAATCTGATAACAATCCTCTTGATTTTAAGAGTGTAATTATGAGGAATTATAGCAATTTGAAGGACATGCATCCTGATATTGACTGTCATATTGGATATTGGATTGTAGAAGTGAATTTTTACTCAGTAGTCTTTTTTTTCCTTGAATACATAAGGTCAGGTCAATACGTTAATAACTGTTCAGATGATGATAGATAGATTTACCTCTTTTTAATCTCAATTAAATATGAGATTATTTATTTTTCTCATTTTGTGGTCCTAAAATACAGGGATTTAATGCTTCATAGCAAGCCCTGTTTAAAGAGATAATCCAGGACTAGAGATGAGTGAAAGTACAGAAAGTTTGGGTTTGCGAAACCCCAAACACTCTGCATTTAACCCTCGATGACTGGAGAAGATAGTTGCAGCCCTAGGGCTTCCTGCAAAACATGTATACAGCCAGTCCAGCCAAATGTTATCCTTGTGTTCCAGTAAGCCCTAGGGTTGCATCAAACTTCTTCAGCTACCGGTATTCTAATTCCAGATAATTGGATTTGAGGATGCTTTAGTTGCGCTCATCTCTACTAATGAGTCAGAAAAACCCTATAAGTTCCCATGTTACAATTTTTCAGTTTAATGTTTATTTTTTTCTTACAAATCTTTGTGATTTAGCTACAATTTCAATGAAATCACAGCAAATGATGAACCATATTTGCTACAAAACCATAGCGTGTGAACACAGCCTTACATGTACATAGAGCTGCCTGTCAATCACCTCTTAATTATAAGGGGTTATGCAATGATTGAAATTCTAGCAACTTTCTTCCAAAAACACCATAACAACTATCCTTAGGTTACAAGTTGGTTCCATAAACTTCAATGTAACTGAGCTGTAATAAAACACAGAGCACAATAGTGGTGCTGTTTCTGAAAGACAGAAGCTTTGCTTTTCTAACCCTAGATAACCCTTTTAAGGTGGGTTCATACGTAACATATCCACAGCGGATTTACGCTGTAAGTTGACAGCAAAATTCCTTCACTGTCACTTTCAATACGATTACATACTTGCAGTGGAATTGTCATCCCACTGCGAGAATGTATAAGACAGCCCCCTTAACTAGAGATGAGCGAACCTGCCGAGGTTCGGGTTCGTATGAACCTGAACTCTCGGCTTCTGACTGCCACTGTCTGCCTGCTCCGTGAAGAGGGTGGATACAGCCGGAGGACCGCCTGGAAAACTGGGATACAGCCATAGCCATAGTAGTTCATCTCTACCCTTAACCCCCTGCGGCTCCCGGCATCCTGACGTTCTCCTCTGCCAATCAGTGTACTGCCCCTCTGCAGCCACTGATTGGCTTAGCGGGATGTCCAGACACCGGGAGCCCCTGAAGCAAGCCGGAGCACAGACACGGTTAAGGGGGCTGTCTCTTACATACTCGCATGGGGATTACAATTCTGCTGTGAGTATGTAATCATACTGAAATAAAACTAAAAGAGGTGGGTGCAGCTCACAGAACTTCTAAAGCTGAGGTCAAATAGGCAGTGGTGACCCTAAACCACTAGTAGTCAAAATGAAAAAGGTAAAAGAAAGCCAAGACCTCTAAGCAATGATGTAAACAGAATGTATGAGAGTGTGTTATCAGTAAAGTATATTTAATCTGTCAATAGTGATGGTCACAAAGTATAAAAACACTTCTAATATTGCATGGAATGATACTCATAAAAACAATATATAAAACATGAACCATAAAATCATATAGGGCCTTCCTAATGATAGGCTTAAGTCAAACGTATTCTGGACTTGGGCTGAGTGCTGTAGAATGTCCGTTTTGAGTGCAACCTCAGGGCTGGATTAAAGGGAGGGCACCAGGGGCATGTGCCAAGGGCCTCGACCACTAGGGGCCTCCACCAGCCCAAACCTGGAAGTGGTGTCTGGGAGCCAGTCCCATGCGCAAAAAGCATGTGGAAACCCTACCTGGACACAGCACTGGCCACACTGCATGCTGTCCAGGAAGGGAGGTAGGTGTAGGGTTAATCCTGTGTAAGAATCTCCCTCCTGACAGGCTCAGACTCCCCCTGGTGGGTCTTTGAATGGATTCTTCCTGTCAAGCTTCCGGGTAGATGTCTCCTGCCGAGGTCCTCACTCCCCCCTCGCCCCTCCCCCTCACTGAGGAGAGGACAGCGTGGGACCTCAGCAAGGAAACCTGATCTCTCCAGCAGGGATGCGACATCTTGAAGCATGCTGAAGGATCTGTCACAGTGGCTTTCAGGCTGAAGGAAAAGAGAAGAGCCAGAGGAGAGAAGACCTGTCATCTGCCCAGATCAGGTGAGTATGAGGCTTTGTTTTGTATTGGCACATCAGAGCAGGGATATATACTATAGGGGCATGTATAGGGCTTGTGTGCAGCATATCACATGTAGCCTGTGTGCAGTGTATGATATATAGCCTGTGTGAAGAGTATGATATATAGCCTGTGTGCAGTGTATGGTATTAAGCCTGTGTGCAGTGTATGGTATTTAGCCTGTGTGCAGTGTATGATATATAGCCTGTGTGCAGTGTATGGTATACAGGGGCAGTCTTGGTATTTCGGGGGCCTCAAGCGAAGTTATGTCTGGCCCCCCCCCCCTCGACACGCGTTCCAAAACAATAGACCGCTGTGTGTTGCCCCCAGTAGTATATACCCCTTGTGCGCTACCGCCAGTAATATATACTCCTTGTGTGCTGCCCCCAATAGTATATACCCCTTGTGTCCTGCCCCCAGTAGTATATACCCCTTGTTTGCTTCCCCCAGTAGTATATAGACCCCTGTGTGTTCCCCCAGTTATACATAGCCCCCCTGTGTGCTCCCCCAGAAGTATATAGACCTCCTGTGTGCTGCCCCAGTTGTATATACCCCCTGTGTGCTCCCCCACTAGTATATAGGCCCCCTGTGTGCTCCCTCAGGGGTATTTATCCCTTTTGTGTGTTCCCCACTTGGATATAGACCTCCTGTGTGCTCCCCCACTTGGATATAGACCCATGTGTGCTCCTCCAGTAGTATAAAAACCCCCTGTGTGGTTCCCCCAGTAGTATATAGACCCCCTGTGTGCCCCATCAGTATTATCTAGACCCCTTGTGTGCTGCCCCAGTAGTATACAGACCCCTGTGTGCTCCCCCAGTTATATATAGACCACTTGTGTGCCTCACAAGTAGTATATAGACCCCCTGTATGTTCCCCCAGTAGTATATAGACCCCCTGTGTGCCCCGCCAGTAGTATATAGACCCCTGCGTGCTCCCCCAGTAGTATATAGCCCCCCTGTGTGCTCCCCTACTTGGATATAGACCTCCTGTGTGCTCTCCAAGTTGTATATAGACCCAATTCTGCTGCCCCAAGTAGTATATAGACCCCCTGTGTGCTGCCCCCTGTGAAGCCCCAGTAGTCTATAGCCCCCCTGTGTGCTCCCCCTGTTATAAAGCCCCCCTGTGCGCTCCCCCAGTTAAACAGACCCCTGTGTGCTCACCCTCCCATATAGTATATAACACAATAAAACAAACACTTATACTCACCTGGGTCCGGGTGTCTCCTCTTCTCTTCACTCTTGTGGCCGCAGGAAGGGTTTTCCCTGCGATCACAAGAGGCCGCACTCCACTTGTCCTGGCGCCGATGCTCCAGTGATGTCACTGGAGCGCCGGCACCACAAGGACAAAGCTGCCACTTGTGACCGCAGGGAACACCCTTCCTGGGGCCACAAGAGTGACTGACATGAAGGGAGCCAATGTCTCCCGCCCTGTCAGTGCTGCTGCATGTAACTATGAGCGCTCATTACGAGTGCTCATAGTTACAGTTCAGATGGCAGCAGCGAGTGGGCAAGCGGCCCTGTCCAACGGTCTTGAGCACAAGAGCGGGGCGTGGGGGCCCCCCTGGATGTTGGGGGCCCCAAGCGATTGCTTGGGGTGCTTGGTGCCAAGGACCGCCACTGATGGTATACAGCCTATGTGCAGCCTATTATATATAGCCTGTGTGCATTGTATGATATACAGCCTGTGTGCAGTGTATGATATATAGCCTGTGTGCAGTGTATGATATATAGCTTGTGTGCTATAGATTCTACACAACCTTTAAGTACTTTTTGGGTGCTCTTTACTGCTTCAGGTAGTTTATATGGTTGGGAACTGAAGATGGGACCTAGACTTGCAAGTCCAGGTTCTGCCTGCGATTCACAACTGCATATGCTGCTGTGGTGGCTAACACAGTGGGCAAGAGAGCACAGAAAGTACTTAAGTGCTATGTTCTCACATTGAATTAAGTGGGAACCCACCTCAATGCTCACCCCTTCCCCATCCTGTTTCTAGGGCCTGGCATCTTCCTCTGGACTGCAGCCTCTAGGGACCATCATATGCAGAACAGAGGAGAATGCTGAGCCATACAGCCAGGAGTGAGGAGGGGTATGTGCTAAATCCCCTACAGTAATCAGCCACCTATATAGATTGCTGTATGGTTTATTTGTGGGGGAAGAAAATGGGGGGGGGGGGGGGGGGGGCAACAAAATTGTTGCCCAGGGCCTCCACCAACCTTAATCCAGCCCTGTGCAACCTAATGCACAACACTGTCCCATATGAGTCAGTGTTTAGTGGATCTTGCTGCAGCAGTCTTAGATGCAATAAGCGGCATGCGGCGGACTAGAGGACACAGCCAGTCTTTGGATGTGGGTACCACAATAAACACTTGCTTGTTACACTAGGGGAGGTACAGTCATCTATGTGCCCACTGGCACTTCTCAACACTCCTGTAGTCTTGTGCGCAGCTGATGTCGCTCTCCTCCTCCGTTCTGCAGCGCGTCCCTCGGTGTCTCTATCCTCGCTCAATCGGTGGCGCGTCCTGGTGGTCCCCTGTATCTTCGCGCGGCCTCATTCTCGCTTCTGAGTGGTAGTTTGTACTAGGTCCTGATATTGATAGCTCCAAGGTTAACTGTGAAGTGGTTTGGAGCACTGTAGTACATATGTGATAACAATGGTAAAAATTTGTAATATGAATAAAAATTTATAAAAGTTTTTTAATTATTCCAAACGCGTTTCCAAACCTCACATGGGTTCCCTCCTCAGTGCCTCTTTCATCAAAAGTGCAGATAGATAGTTCATCTTACATTATCACTACTGCTATCACTCATACGCTGCATATATCCTATATAATTTTATGGTTCATGTTTTACATATTGTTTTTATGAGTATTATTCCATGCAATTTTAGAAGCTCAGTATTATCGGCAATCTATGCATAGAGCCTGCCTAAGAGCAGACTCTATACACAGATTTAGACTATGTTCACACTACGTATGAGACCGGCCGTTCCGTGACCCCGGCCGGGTCACGGAACGGCCGGTCTCTGGCCGTATCACCTCCTCCGGTACTTAAAGGGGTATTCCAGGATATTTTGACATTTACTCTACAGATTAGTCTTGTAATATAATCAATTTGTCTCATTAGTTTCTATTACGAATTTTGTCTCTTTCTCGCAATTTTTACATGAGTCACGTGGTCCTGTGACGTCACCGAACCGGAAGAGTACTGACTTGCCGACTCAGCCGGCCTCTAGTTAGTTATTCACTTAGCAGGCTTCAGAGCCTTACAAACGGCCCTCCCTGAGCACGGGACGTCACATGACGCCCTGTTCCAGAGCTGGCCTGTCAGTGTAATCACCTCAATCCTCCCGGCCCCCCTCCCTGTGTAATGATTGCGGACCCCTCAGCCCCGGCCCCCCTCCCTGTGTAATGATTGCGCCCCCCTCTCTCTGTAAATCATTGCGGACCCCACGGCCGCGTCCCCCCCTCTCTGTAATGATTGCGGACCCCTCCCGGCTGCGTCCCCCATCTCTGTGTAAACATTACAATATACAGATCACTCACCCCCTGTTGTAAGCCTGTTGCATCGCTGGACCCGATTTCGGCGCCTTTTTCAAGCAGCTATCCTCAGCTGACAGGCGCTCTGTGTGAGGCAGGAGAGATTCCTTTCCTGCTTTGTACAGAGCGCCTGTCAGCTGAGTTGTATTGGGCGATCTATAGGCGCTCTGTACGAAGCAGGAAAGGAATCTCTCCTGCCTCACACAGAGCGCCTGTCAGCTGAGGATAGCTGCTTGAAAAAGGCGCCAAAATCAGGTCCAGCGATGCAACAGGCTTACACCAGGGGGTAAGTGATCTGTATATCGTAATGTTTACACAGGGTTGGGGACGCGGCCAGGAGGGGTCCGCAATCATTACAGAGAGGGAGAGGGGGGCGCAATTATTACACAGGGTCGGGGGACGCGGCCGGGAGGGGTCCGCAATCATTACAGAGGGGGGGGACACGGCCGGGGGGTCCGCAATGATTTACAGAGAGAGGGGGGCCGGGGCTGAGGGGTCCGCAATCATTACACAGGGAGGGGGGCCGGGAGGATTGAGATGATTACATTGACAGGCCAGCTCTGGAACAGGGCGTCATGTGACGTCCCGTGCTCAGGGAGGGCCGTTTGTAAGGCTCTGAAGCCTGCTAAGTGAATAACTAACTAGAGGCCGGCTGAGTCGGCAAGTCAGCACTCTTCCGGTTCGGTGACGTCACAGGACCACGTGACTCATGTAAAAATTGCGAGAAAGAGACAAAATTCGTAATAGAAACTAATGAGACAAATTAATTTTATTACAAGACTAATCTGTAGAGTAAATGTCAAAATATCCTGGAATACCCCTTTAAGTACCGGACGGATGATCTTTCCGGCCGCAGGGCTCTGATGCGGGCGCATCAGCGCGCGCCCGCATCAGAGCTTACCATAGCCCACAGTGAAGCGAGTGGCCGGAGCCGCTCGCTTCACTGTGTGAACTGACAGGTCTTTCTGCGGCCGGAATTCACTGAATTTTAGAAGTGTTTTTATACTTTGTGACCATCACTATTGATAGATTAAATATACTTTACTGATAACACACTCTCATACATTGTGTCTACATCATTGCTTAGAGGTCTAGGCTTTCTGTTACCTTTTTATGTAATCATATTGAAAGTGACAGTTAAGAGATCCGCAGTGGATTTCCCTGCGAATTTGCAGCGTGAAATCCACAGCGTATCTGTTACGCGTGAACTCACCCGTAAGACTTAGGCTTTAACCCCTTCATATCAGCAATCTATATATACGTTCCTGCTGCACATATTCCATGCAGCAGGAGCGTATATATACGTTCCTGACTGTCAGAGGGGTTTGATGTGTGCGAGACTGCTGCAGTGAGAGTGGTCCCACACACATCAGTGTCCTGGGAGCCAAGCAAAATGATGGGCAGCTGCGATGTCATTAACCCCTTAAACCCTGCAATGCACACAGATTGTGGAATTTAAGGTAGTCAGTGACAGGACAAGCCATGGTCCGGGGTCCCGATAGCTTGTACCGCTGGGTGGTGGTAAGTCGCTTACCTCCGTACTGTTGGATCTTGAGGCTATGTTTACACTACGTAAAACTACGGCCGTAGTTCTCGCTGCAGAACAACGGCCATAGTTTTGTGGGGTGGGACATAGCCTTGTGTGCAATTGGATCCTGGCCGGAGCGTACACACATCGTATACGCTTCGGACAGGATCTGTGCGGCGCCGTAAAAAACTGACAGGTCAGTTTTCTGCGTCCGGAATTCAGTGAATTCCGGCCGCAGAAAGACCTGTCAGTTCACACAGTGAAGCGAGCGGCTCCGGCCACTCGCTTCACTGTGGGCTATGGTAAGCTCTGATGCGGGCGCGCTGATGCCGGAAAGATCATCCTTAAGTACCGGCCGAGATGATCCGGCCAGAAACCGGCCGTTCCGTTACCCGGCTGGGGTCACGGAACGGCCGGTCTCATATGTAGTGTGAACATAGCCTAAATCTGTGTATAGAGTCTGCTCTTAGGCAGGCTCTATGCATAGATTGCTGATAACACTGAGCTATGCTATGGCATACCATAGATCAGTATATGCAATCTATTGATAAGTGATGATAAATGATGATGACACCCCAACCAGCCTTGTAGGTGGAAAAATAAAAGCGCTATAGCTCTTAGAAGGTGGGGAGGAACATTGTAATATTTTTGACCGCGACATCCGTGCATCAATGTGCTCGGTCATAAAGGGGTTAAGTATGCATAATGTAACCTGAAGTTACCATAAATTTGCATTACAACAAGTCACAAATGGCAAATGTTTCCATACTTTCCCGATTTTTTTGCTAAATTTCTTGCAAGTAGTTTGTGGGTGCTGGAGATCTTTGGGAAACCAGAAAGAGCTGAGCATTACTGCATTGAAGTGAATAGAACTGAGTTTTAGGTTACAAACCCACTTGGCGGGTCTGCAGCGAGACTCGCTGCAGATCCCGGCCCTATACTTTTAATGGCAGACAAACACGCAGCAGGGATGTACATCCCTGCTGCGAGTTTGTCTGCAGCCCACCCCATTAACCCCCCGGCCGCCGGAGCTGATACTTCACCTGATCCCGGCTCCGGCGGTTCCCGATGTCTTCAGCAAGCCGGAGCGGGGATCAGGTGAAGTATATGCTCCAGCCAGCCGCCCGCAGCCCCGGCCACCCGATCGCCCCCCCCGCAGCCCGTCCGCCCGATCGCCCCCCCCCCCCGCAGCAACGATCGCACGTCCCCCCGCAGCACCGATCGCACGCCCCCCCCCCCCCCGATCGAGCGGCTAGGGCTGCAGGGGGGCGTGTAAGCGATCGGTGCTGCGGGGGGGCGTGCGATCGTTGCTGCGGTGGGGCGTGCGATCGGTGCTGCGGGGGGGCGGCCGGGGCTGCGGGGGGGCGATCGGGCGGCCGGGGCTGCGGGGGGGCCATCGGGCGGCCGGGGCTGCGGGCGGCTGGCTGGAGCATATACTTCACCTGGTCCCCGCTCCGGCTTGCTGAAGACATCGGGAACCGCCGGAGCGGGGATCAGGTGAAGTATCAGCTCCGGCGGCCGGGGGGTTAATGGGGTGGGCTGCAGACAAACTCGCAGCAGGGATGTACATCCCTGCTGCGTGTTTGTCTGCCATTAAAAGCATAGGGCCGGGATCTGCAGTGAGTCTCGCTGCAAAAACGCAGCATGGAGACTCGCTGCAGACCCGCCAAGTGGGTTTGTAACCTTAATATCACATACAACCAGATGACAGATGTGGCACAGTTTTTGTCTAGTTACAGATAACCTATTTAAAACCATTGATTTACAGATTTTACTCTTATCACAATACATGATCACAAAGGTATGCTATAAGTTGGAGTCATTTCAGAAGTAGCACCCAACGTACTTTATGTAGTGAAGCAATCTAGATTTGATTGCATGCCGCATTGGATGGAATTACCAGTTCTCATGTTCTCATGTTATAATAATGGGTTGCTCTTTACAATGAGGTCAGTATTGTAAGTACAGTAGATGCTGGATTTTCAATAAATAATCTTTTCATTTTTACTTATTTATTTTTTACTTTATTAGATTTGATCTGCTTTATGAGTGTTCTTGTAATACTGTTGAGCTAGGAGAAAATATAAAAAAAGAATTCTCCGAGTAGGAAGACGCAAGTCCTATTTTTATTCACTTCTTTTTATGTTTTTGCTGATTTTACATTACTTTCAGCACTTCAGTTCCAGCTGCCTGATCTTTTGTTCCTTTCCATTTTTTTGGTCTATTTTCAGATTTAATTCGAGATAAATCCTAAAAGGTGTATATGGAAGAATCAATATCTCTGCCCATGTAGCAGAATTCAGTAATATATTAATGCTGTCTGGTCATCAAGGAGATAAAGTAATGTGTTTAGTCTGGTGGTAGCCGTGCCGCGTCCACACCTTAATTAATGGTTTTTCACAATCACTGCATTAGGCTGAGGTTATTATTTTTGCAACAACTGAAGGTTACATTCTGCCTTGATATTTTTTGTCTCAACCATCTTTTTCCAGGTGTGATCAATAGCTCTTACCCCTCCTTCATACACGTAAAATGCTTTGACCAAAAAATCATTCTGAAAAAAAAAAAAAAAAACTAGAAAATCCCTATTTCCAGACTAGAAGCTCTAAGCAGCTTATAGGAAATATGACATTTACAGCAATTCAGCGAATTGCTACATTTAAAAGCAGTAAACCATCAAGTCAAATGTTCTGGTATTATATAAAGATACATGGACAATCGTAACGCTTTACTGAGAAATGCTTAGAATCCGGTCTGAGCAGAATAGCTGATCAACACAATTTACATTCAGCCACAATTAAAGGGAATCTAATAGGGCAGGGAGGCGGCAGGTACCTTTATTATGCTGGTGCAGCAATACTGAGTAATCTTAACTTTTATAATGTAAATTAGTGCACTCCCCCAGTAGGTTGGCAGTCAGGCGGATTGGTGAGGACCGCCCCCAGTGCACTGAATGCCTTTATTTTTATGTAAAAATAAAGGTTAGGATAGTCTAACTGGCTAATATATTCTCATGTACATTCGCTTATGTTGGAGTTTCACTGCAGTAATGCCATTCAGGTCAGCTGGACGACAATGAAATGATTAATTACTGCAATTAAAGGGGAACTATCAGCACGTTAGATTAGTTTAACCTGCTGATAGGCCCCTATAGCACCCGAGACACTGATGAGGAAGGTATGTGTTTTACCTTCCTCCTCGGGACTGGTCCTGCACTGTTAGTCGGCATAATCTTTGACCGGAAGCACTGCCCTACCCCCACAGTGTCATCAGTCCCGTCCACTCCATTGATTATCACCTTATATTTCTACATTCTTGAGGGACAGATGGATTTAAAAGATAGCCGGTGTCTCCCTGATCTAGCAGCTATCTAATGGTTTTAGCTGTTTTGAATGTAAATTTCAGCTGACAGAGTCTCTTTAAAAAATTTAAAGGAAAGGTACCGCTGGACACATCCCTATCTCACATGTGATAATCATAGGTAATATTATGTTATGTACTGTTTTCCCAATACACATGTTAATATAAAGACAATACTAGATACACATGTTTTTAACTATTTTGGATGCCCAATTGGCGTACAATTGCCAGATTCCTAGTTGAGACAAAGATCTAATGGAAGATTAGTGAGAGACAGTGGGGGCATTACTCTAACATATAAACTTTTCAGTTATGCATTCATTAATGACTGGCAAAAAATTACCCTGCAAGCTCTTTTTTAGTAATAATCTATAAACACCATAAGAGGAACTAATCATCTTGACAATTGAGAGACAATAGAGAGACAATAGAGACAATAGCGCATCAGGGCGTAAATTTACGCCCGATGTTTCCCCGATCGCTGCGTGTTCGCACACAGCGATCGGGGAAGATGACCTGCTATAAATCATAGCAGGCCATCTTAGCTTCTCGGCACAGGGGGTGGTTAAAACCCCCCGTGCTTACGATCGCCGCTATTGGCTGATCAATTCAGATCAGCCAATAGCGGCGATCGGAGCCTTTCCGGGTCATCGGTGACCCGATGACCCGGAAAAAAATGGCGGTCGGTGCTGTCCGAGGACGGCAACGACCGCCATTACTGTAAAAAGCAATGGTGGTCACGGTGCCACCGGCCCGATCGCCGTGAACGGCCGGCCGCTCTGCAGCTAGGTAGCTGAGGGGTCCAGAGCAGGTATTTGTACATTACTCACCTGTCCCGGGGTCCTGATCGGCGTCTTCCGGGTTCGCGGCGTCCTCCGTCTTCTCATGCGGTCTTCGGCTCTTTCAGGCGGTCCCCATCGGCTTTTATCGGCTATTTTCGGCTCCAGCCTCGACTTTTTCCGGATTTTGCGCTCTGCTGCCCCCAAGCGGCTGATATGTGTAATACACTTATCAGCAGCTACAGGGATGTTCAGAATGTAGAAAAAGTTTTGTTTTTTTTTCCAAATTTTTTTTTCTTCTATTTTCCGCACCCTATCGCCGCTGAGTGCTGATCAGCATCGCACAAAAGTGTGCTGCTAATCAGCAACTCCTACTTTTTGGCGTAGGGTGTTTTTTTTCTATATCCTACTGCCACGGTCTGCTGATAAGTGCAGGCACATAAGTGCGGCATTTATCAGCAACGCCTTTGTTGGCGTAGGTTTTTTTTATACTTACTGTAAAAAAAAAACACGTAAAAAACACTACATTACACCACACTACATTGAATAAAGTTTGACACTACACCACTACATACCCCATATACTAGTCCCCGTATAAAGATAGCCCCCAGGGTGTTTTCGGCGTCAGAGGGATAGGTTATTATTGCCTCCGACACCGAAACAGCCAGTGAGGATGAATGGGGGGGATCCTTCTTTCCTCCATTCATCCTCATCATCCTGTGACATGTCTGGTGGGTAGCGTAGCGTACGCTGCCCCCCAGACACGTCTTTTCCGCCAGTACCGTCCCAATAAGAGATGGCGGTATGGCGTGAAATTCTACAAACTCTGTGAGCGTACCTCTGGGTACTGTTACAGATTCAGGGTGCGTGCACACTGCGGAATGGTGAAGGATAACCCTTTGTGCATTCCGCAGCTGGCACCCGCCGGCGGACTGATGCGGGCGCATGTCTCTACCCGTGTCATAGACTCCATTCTATGCACGCGCGGATTCCATCGTCCATCCAAAGAATGAATACGTTGGACGGAGAGCGGAATCCGCCCGTGTATAGAATGGAGTCTATGACACGTGTGGAGACTCCGCCGGTGGGTGCCAACTGCGGAATGCACGAAGGGTTATCTGTCGCCATTCCGCAGTGTGCACGTACCCTAAGAGTGTATGTAGGAAGGGACACCCGAATCCAGCCCCCAGATGCCCCCTCCCCCCCATCCTCGGAACAAGTGGGAAGATCGTCCGGAAACTGATCTTCGCCCTGCTGGATAAAGGTTACCACCTGTACGGGGATAACTTTTATATCAGCACCCCCTCTTCTGGTCCCTCGCTGCCCTGTAGCTTGCGGCACAATCCGAACATATCAGAAGTAGTAATAGAGCCCTAATATTTAGCAGCCATGGAGCGGACCCAGCGCTTCTGGATATGAAGGACCCCGTATCGCACCAGGACAACATTTTCCAGGTGACGTCCCCCACACTGGAAGTGCAGAGTGTGGCGTAACAGGGGGATCAGGAAGGACACCATTTTCCCGTGTGACACCTGTCCTGATCCCCCCGGCCTCTGCATACTGGATCGCTTCAAGGTGTACCACACGTCATTGGGGTTCTACATTATCTAAATTCCGTCCCTTATTCCTATTTCAGGGGTCACGTTGATCCAGGGATTATTCTGATCGCCATTATGGAATCGGGAAGGAATTTTTCCCCTGTGATGAGGCTACTGTTGTCTGCCTCACGAGGGTTTTTTGCCTTCCTCTGGGTCAACACAGGTTGAGTTTGATGGACACCTGTCATTTTCAACCTTATAAACCAATAATTGGCCTAATACCCCCAAATAAATTAGAATTGTCCCTTTTCCCCAGCTAAGTAGGTATGGCAGCCATTCCCATTAGAGGGTGCCATGATGCAATTACAAAGCCTCTGTGCGGCCCGGACAGTAGAAACCCCCACAAGTGACTGCATTCTGGAAACTACACCCCATAAAAAATCTAACAAGGGGGGCAGCGGGGATATGGCCCCCTGGTGACGGCCACATTTGGGACGTGAAAATGAAAAAAATGTTTGTTTTTTTTCTCGCCACATGTTCTAAATAAGTGCCCGTCACCAGTGGGGTCCATATCCTCACTGCACCCCTTGTTAGATTCCTAATGGGGTGTAGTTTCCAGAATGGGGTCACTTGTGGGGGGTTTCTACTGTCCTGGCAGCACAGGAGCTTTGAAAATGCGACATGGCCTCCATCCTCCATTCCAGCCTCTAAATGGCGCTCTGTCCCTTTGGTGGCTTGCCCTGTGCCCATATGGCACATTATGCCCACATGTGGGGTATTTTCGTACTCAGGGGAAATTACACTACATGCATTGCATTCAATTTCTTTTTTAACCCCTTGTGGAAATGGAAAAAATCAAGGCTAGACCAACATGTAGTGTAATTTTTGTAAAATTTTTACTCTAAATCATTAATCTTGTCATGATTTTTTCATTTTCACAAGGGGCTAAAAGATAAAAAAAAACACTAAATGTGTAGCGCAATTTTCCCTGAGTACGGAAATACCCCACATGTGGACATAAAGCGCCATGCAGGTGCAGGGTAAGCCTCCGAAGGGAAGGAACGCCATTTGGTTTTTGAAGGCTGGATTTGGATGGAATGGATTTCGAGGGGCTATGTTGCATTCAAAAGGCCCCTGTGTTGCCAAGACAGTTGAAACCCCCCACAAGTGACCCCATTATGGAAACTACACCCCTCAGGGAATGTAACAAGGGGTGTAGTGAGCATATGGACCCCACTGGTGATGGGCACAAATGTGGAACAATGTGGCGTGGAAATGAAATATTACATTTTTTACACTGTAATGTTGGTTTAGCCTTGATTTAATCATTTTCACAAGGGGTTAAAAGAGGAAAAAAAAAATGTGTAGAGCAATTTCCCCCGAGTCCGTAAATACCCCACATGTGGACATAAAGCGCCATGTGGGCGCAGGGCAAGCCTCCGAAGGGAAGGAGCGCCATTTGGATTTTGGAGGTTGGATTTGGCTAGAATGGATGATGAACGCCATGTCGCATTTACAGAGCCCTCGTGCTGCCAAAACACTGGAAACCCCCCACAAGTTACCCCATTCTGGAAACTACACCCCTCAGGGAATCTAACAAGGGGTGCAGTGAGGATATTGACCCCTTGATGACGGGCACATTTGTGCCATGAAAGTGAAAAAATGAAAATTTTCCCTTTCAAGTCACATTGTTCCACATTTGTGCCCGTCACCAGTGGGGTCCATATGCTCACTGCCCCCCTTTTTAGATTCCTTGAGGGGTGTAGTTTCCAGAATGGGGTCACTTGTGGGGGGTTTCCAGTGTCTTGGCAGCACGAGGGCTCTGTAAATGCGACATGGCCCTTGAAATCCTTTCCAGTGAAATTCAGCTTCCAAAAGCCAATTGGCGCTCCTTCCCTTTGGAGGCTCGCCCTGCGCCCCCTTGGCGCTTTATCGCCAAATGTGGGGTATTTCCGTACTCGGGAGAAACTGCGCTACACATTTTTTGTTTTTTTTTCCTCTTATCCCTTTAAGAAAATGAAAAATTGAAGGCTAGAACGTTTTAGTGTAAAAAATTTATTTTTCTTTTTTCACGCCATATTGTTCGGAAAATCTGTGAAGCACCTGCGGGGTCCAAATGCTCACCGCACCCCTTGTTACATTCCTTGAGGGGTGTAGTTTTCTAAATGGTGTCCCTTTAGGGGTGTTTTTTAGGTTTTGGCACCCCAGAGCCTCTGCCAACCTGAAGTGGTACAGTCAAAAATGACCAAATATAACGGAGGCGTTGAAATTCACTAGGCGCTCCCTTATATCTGAGGCTTGTGGTTGCGTCAAATAGCGCAATAGGGCCACATATGGGGTATTTATATAAACTGAAGAAACGGGGCAATAATTATTGGGGTGCATTTCTCTGGTAATAGGTTTATAATTATGAAAAATATTGGATTACAATAAAATCCCTGCAGAGAAAATTAAAATTTTCAAATTTCTTACACACTTGGCTTTTATTTCTGTGACTCCCCTAAAGGGTTAAAACACTTTCTGGATATGCTTTTGCAGAGTTTGGGGGGTGCAGTTTCTGAAATGGGGTGCTTTGTGGGGCTTTCTAACATACAGGCCCCTGAAATACACTTTTAACCTGAACAGGTCCCTAAAAATATCTGATTTTGAAATTTTACTGAAAATTTGGAAATTTGCTGCTAATGTTTTAAGCTTCCTATTGTCTAAAAAAAATGAAACATCGTTTAATAAATGCTGCCAACATAAATTAGACATGTTGCTTATGCTATTTAATATATAATTTATGTGGTATAACCACTTTCTGTATAAGCAAAAAAGTTTCAAAGTTGGAAAAATGCATTTTTTCACATTTTTTCACATTATTTGGGGGTTTGTCATAAAGATTTGTTATGAGTATCGACTTCAATTTACCAGAAATGTAAAGTACAATATGCCAAAAGAAAACAGTCTGAGAATCAGCCGGATAGGTAAAAGCATCCCGAAGTTATTAATGAATAAAGTGCCACTGGTCATATTCATAAAATTTGTCTCTGCCATTAAGGCCATTTCAGGCTCTGTCCTTAAGGGGTTAATAGATGTTGTAAGCTTCTTTTGCAATGTTATTATTATAAATTTTTCTGTTAACCCCTTAAGGGGAATCTACTGCTAGGTTTATTCTGCCTTAAATGAGGGCAGCATAAACTAGTGAAAGAAATGCTGAACAGATCGATGAATTACTGACATCATTTTGTTCAGCTGTTCTTCTAATATGCAGGAGAATAGGATTTTTGCCTCGTCCTGTCCCCCCCTCCCCCCTGCTCTCCAGCTGCTGATTGACAGTTGACTGCCTATACACAGCATGGATAGATAACTGCCAATCAGCAGCTGGTGGGTGGAATTTTCTGCTTCTCATGAATATCAAGGAAAACTGGGCTCATGCACAGTGGGTTTTGGCCTTAAGGACCTTAATCTTTGTGTTTTTACTTTTACTCGTTGCTATAGCGCTTTGATTTTTATCACTTATAGGACTCTCTAGTTTTTATTCGTATCAAATTTTAAAATATAGATTTTTTTTATATTTGTCTTTTCACAATTTTTTTTCCTGATAAAGAATGTAACAAAAAATCTGCAATTCTGGTGCTTTCTTCATCATTTCATTTACATTATTCATTGTACAGGAATATGCTACACTAAAGATATATATATATATATATATATATATATATATATATATATATATATATAAAACTGAACTTGACAAACTGCTGTGGCGTGAAACTGTTGTTTGCAGAGACACTCCCCACCTATTCCATCCTTATCCCTCCCTGTGATGATTTGTTGAATTAAATCACTGAAGACTTCTACGTCGGTGAGTGCTATGGACCTATTTCTTGCTTGCATTTGCCATAGATATATATGTGTTTTATATATAAAATGGTAAAGGGGTCATTTTAACTTTTATTGGTAGAGGGGCTATGTCTTATTTTTCAAACTTTATTTATTCCACTTTTTAAGTCCCCAAGGGGACCATTACTTCCAATCACTAGATTGTATACACTGACCAATGCTATGCAATAGCATAGCATTGATCAGTATTCTCTGCGATCTTCCCATAGAGCCTGCCTGAAGCAGACTCTATGTGAAGATCACCGCCTACAGTCAGTTAAAATTATCAGGACCCCCACAGTCACACTGTGTGGGTGCTGATCAGATCTCATGTCACTGTTAGTTAAATGCTGTGATTGTGGCATTAATGACAGCCTGTCATTAACGTTGAGAACCAAAAGGCTTTCCTCATCCTCAGCTGAGCTCAGTTTATAGTTCTATACCCTGGATATTTAGGCTGGGGAGGGCCTAAACCAATGGCTCTTCCCACCCTGGTGTTACCAGGCTGCTGTTGCTTGGTTTTTAACCCAGCTGGTTATGAAAATAGGGGGAACCCTACGTGTTTTTTTTTATTATTATTTATTTATTTATTTAAAAAAAACGAGTAGGGTTCCCCCTATTTTTATAACCAGCCGGGTTAAAAACCAAGCAACAGCAGCCTGGTAACACCAGGGTGGGAAGAGCCATTGGTTTAGGCCCTCCCCAGCCTAAATATTACCAGCCTGCTGCCGCCCCAGTCCAGGAGCGCCAATTTTCACCACTGGCACCCGGCTCTTCCCAGTACCCCTGGTGGCATTGGGTACTGGGGTAATAATGGGGGGTTAGTGTTAGCCATTTTATACCGGCTAACACTAGGCCCCGACTTAGTAATGGATTCTATCTATTAGACGGCTTCCACTACTAAGTCTATAAAGTAAAGAAATAAAGACAAGACACAAGTGAATTTTATTTTTATTTAAATAAAAACACCCCCACACCCCTCATTGACCATTTTATAAAAAAAAAAATCCAAAGAACCACTAGTCATGGAATCGTTTTAATTAAATTATTGAACAACGAAAGTGACTTTATTACAACGAAAATGTGTTCTATTAATTAAATATATTAACCATTAGAGGAGTCGGCATTATTGCCGATTTGCCGGCTATTTTTTTCCCCACTATTTGTCCACTTTGATTTTTTCCACTTTTTTCGTTGTAATAGCAACTGCAACTACACGAAACTATACCCTATCACACTCCCACTATTGTAGCTGCAATTATTCAGCCGTTATTGCAAGGTTCTTTTTCGGTTCGGTTCGTCAGAACCCGAACTTCAGGAAAGTTCGGGGGATCGAACCGAACCGAACTTTTCAAAAGTTCGCTCATCCCTAATCCCCACTACTACCTCTATTGTGCTTACTAGAAATTTATGATTTAATAGCCAAAAGGGTGCTACTATGGGACATTCAGTTGACTATTAAGTCAAGCATTTGACTTAAGAATAACACATGAATGGCAGTACACACAACCATTGCCAGGAAAAATATATTTATATTCCTGTTATTGATAACTACATACAGTAGCCATAAAAATGGCTTTCCGTGTTAGAAAGTATTCTATACGTTTTTAGCATTAACAGGGCAGATTGAATTTATTTAAATGGAAAAAAAAACATCAGAACTGTGTTATAGCTCAAATGCAGTAAATAAATAAAACTAAGTAAAATAAAAAAAATAAAAAAAAATAGAGAAATGGTGAGAAAATGTCCAAAGGTTAAACCCTACTGCCAGTGTTTTGTTCAGATTTGACACCTCTCAGTGTGATCCTAACTGTCTTTTGTGCAACAAGCATTCAGCACAAATCCTCTGGAGATTGTCTACTATTCATCTCTGTAATAGTTTTCCTGCCGCTGGAGGCTTTAAAAGATTTGTATTGCCTGCTTTCTTTCTACTAAGAGTAAATGCAGAGCGCTTTCTCAATATTAAAATAAAATAATATGGGTACAAAATGGCCAATGCACTGCTATAATGTTTTCTGTAATAGAAATGCACAATGTTTGTGCAATTTACTATACAGCAGTGTGTACTTTCCTACACTCGGAATAATGTAACATTTGTAATGTTTTCTATGGGATTGAGAATTTCAGAATTAGAACAAGCTTTAGTCTGGCAAAAGCAATATTATGCTTGGGTGACTTTTGTCATGGGCATGTTAAAATTCTCGTTATTAAACTGACAGGGAGCCTGATTGAATTTTCAGTATAATCATAGCCCCTGTCATGGAATATAAAAGTGTTTAATGAATATTTGGTATTTCTATATGCTACAAAATGACATGTTTTGGAAGATGGTTATAACAGGAGCTTAGATAAAATTGTCATACTCTAAATTATATGAAATGGCCTGAAACACTGGTTGCACCAAAATAGGATTTATGCCAGTCTGGTGGGATTTCTCTCCTTTTCTTTTGTATTATATTTTCATGCTATGTTCTTAGAGACCATGATATTTTAACGTTCACCTTTAAGTTTTTATTATCCGATTATCGTACTGGGTTAATATTTATGACATGGGTCTCCAAACTGCTGCCCTCCAGCTGTTGCACTACTTCATTTCCCATCATGCCTGGACAGCCAAATACAAAGCTGTAGCTGTCCAGGCATGATAGGAACTGTGGTTCTGCAACAGCTGTAGGGTCGCGTTTTTGGAAGCCATGATTTATGATGTATGCTCTGTTGCTAACATTAGAATTTTTTACTGCACATGTTTCGGTTAAAAACTTGCACAGCTAACAAAATGCTTGGAAAGTGAATTCACAACTTTTGTTCCTTGTCAAATTACATATGTAAAATTTTATAATTTTTAAAAATTTTATGTAAAAGGTTGCGTGATCATGGTTCCAAATTTAACCAAATGGCCAAGTGTGGTTATTTAAATTTACATTTATAATTTAATTATTAAAACGTTTTTTTCAGCCCTGTTATAAAACTAAGATAAATGGTGAGGAGGTGAATAAGGAAGGAGCGATTTCTAGGATTAGTTTTTTTTATTTGTTTAACTTTAAAGCAATAATCACACTACATTTAACAGCGTCCGTTGCATAGCCAGATTTAGCACGTTCCTGCAGCAGATACCTCTGTATCGGCTGCAGGAACATTTTTTTTTTTACAGTTGACATCAATTGACAATAGACAATCAATTAGCCATTCACTTCAATATAAAGTGCGGCCGCCGGCCGACTTTACATTGTGCGAACAGCTATTTTTTCCTGACGCTGTTTGGTGGACAGTGTCCAGCAAAGGCCAGTAGGCCGAAACGTTGCATTTTTTTTTTTGTGTACCCTAATGTGTGAATAAATACACCTATTTCATTGCTGATTCCATTGCTTTACTGAAAAAGAATATTATGTGAATATAGCCTAAGTTATACCTATTATTAGGCAGGAATAACATCTAATATAAAGGTAATTTTTATCCCTTTGCATTGCTTCTAAAATGTTTTACTTTTTAAAAGTCTTTTACCTGTGCGATGTTGTAGTCATACCTCTGGACCAGAACACAGATTCCCAGTGTCACTATATAATTCAGCTTAGTGCTAAACTAAGGAACAAATCCTAAAAGATTTTGTGATTTTCAGCTTAAATGTCCCTTACAGAGATATGGATGTAATCCAGGTAATGCCCAGGTCACCTCCCTGGATTTATCGCCAATGAAAACTGCTGATGGCTTGCAAATGATATTTTCAAACTTAAAATCAATAGACAAAAGTGCAGTCAGTGAAATCCAAGGTCAGGACTGGTGGAGCTCCTTCAAGACAACAGACAAATACAACAGGCAGGTGACAACAGGCGGCAAAAAGTAGGAGAGGGTTTTTATAAACTCAAAATCAGCAAACTATAAACATCTTTACAAATGAACAGGGACCTGGTTGCTCAGACAAGGTGTGGCAGTTCTCAACAGATTACTAATAATAATCAGGCTGAGCACATACCAGCTAATATACCAGTAAGTTGTCACTTAGCTCACATTCTTTAAAGGGGTTATCCAGTGCTACATAAACATGGCCACTTTTCCACCACATTTGTCTCCAGATTGGGTGGGATTTGAAACTCAGTTCCATTGAAGTAAATGGAGCTTAGTTGCAAACCGCACCTGAACTGGAGGCAAGAGTGGTGCAAAAGTGGCCATGTTTTTATAGCACTGGATAACCCCTTTAAAATAGAAAGTGTAGCTGTTTCAGCAGTGAGACAAGAAGGACGTCAGCTGCTTAGTTGGGTGTAGTAATATATATCCTGCTATTGACATTTCCTGATTTTGATATTTGTTCCTAGCACCCCCCCCCCCCAGTAGTGCTATGAGTAGTGAGTAGTGCTATATCTCCCTGCCTATACTGTCCTCTACAACATAAGGCCATGTTCATGGTGTAAGAGACCGTCCGTTCCGTGATCATCACTGCTATACCGGCCGGATGCTCTTTTGGCCGGCAGAGTTCTGATGCGGATGCATCAGCGCTCTCCCGCATCAGAACTCACCACAGCACACTATGAAGCAAGCGGCCGGAACCGCTCTTTTTATAGTGTGCACTGACTGCGCTTTCTGCGGCCGCTATTCAATGAATAGCGGCCGCAAAAAACTGACATGTCAGTTGTTTGAGGTGCCGCTAGGGGTCCCGGCCGGAGCGTATACTATGTGTATACGCTCCGGCTGGGACTTCATAGACAGCAAGCCAACATATTTTTTCGTATTAACTACGGCTGTTGTTCATATGGGTAACAATGCCCGTAGAAATACGAAAAAATATGTTGTGTGAACATAGCCTAATGCTTCACAGAGACAAAAACATAAGGAAGCTGCCGATGCATATTTCTTCCCTGTTTACTCATAAGACTCCCAAAAACAAAGCAATTTTTTTATTCATCACTGGGATTTTAATACTTTAATCTTTTTTTTTTTTTTTTATTTTAAACAATATTGCTGTATACTTTATATTTATTATTATTTATTAAATGAGCAGCTGAACAGTTCCTCTGAATGGCTGAATGGCTCTGTTATCCTCTGCTGCCTTCATTGCAAGTCCCACTGTTCCAGGTGCTAACTTTATATACTGTAGCACTAAGGATGGCCAGACAAGCAATGCAGAAGCCATCTTGGCACTGAACAGATGCATGTGCAGTACAAAGTGTCAAGGCTCAATGCTTGCTCGGGAATGACCGTCAAATGACTGCCTCCTATGTGACTGTACTGATGACTGGGACTTCCTGCATTTCGGACCAAAAAGCTGCCTTCAAGAGACTGGACCTGGATCTCTGGTAAGCATAGCTTTGTTATAAAGCAGGATAACTAAAAAAAAATAAAAAATATGAAAGTAAATTGCAAACTTGCTTCATATTGCATCTAATGTTGATTTAGATTTTTGAAAGTTACAATTACAGTGACACTTTAAGTTGCATTGAGGGGACCTGGTCAATAGAAAACAATTAGGGTACCACTCTATTTCACTATATTAACATCAGATTTTTGGGGGGTTGGTTACAAGTCTTCTCTGAATGTACTAACTACAGAAATAATTAAATAAAAAAAAAATGAATACTTCCTATAATATTACCCACTGAAGCCACAATGATAATAGTTAATGCATTTGTACTGTATTTTTACTGGTTTTGTATGCAGTTGCCATATATGCTACAATAGGGCTTGCATGTGACTTTTAAGGATACTTGACCTCTTTTTTTTCAAAGGCAGGGAAACACCAGAATACATGCTACACAAGGCATTTCCACATAAAACCCAGACAGACTGTAAACCGTTTATAGCTTTTGTGCTGCTATAGCCTCACAAGTAGTGTTAATATGTGTTTTACAATAATGCAAGAAGACAGACCCTAAGGACATCCAACTTAGCACTGTAGGCTTTTTCTATTAATAAACTGTAACAATGCAAATTCTTAGTTGCTTACTGTGAAAAGTAGTAATATGATTTGACAATGAACAGCAACAGTGTATACTTGCCTTGTACTGGGGAGATCACAGTGTCATAAGTATTTACATAATTGCTTATTGTTCTGATTGTCCAAATATATGGCTATACAGTAATGCTGTATGATAACTCACAAATGTACAGTGTATCGAAAAAACAAAACAAAAAACAAACTAAAAAAAAACATTATGTCTTGGAAGATGTATGGTAAAAAAAAAGTTTTTGTACCTGTAGATTAGGCCACATTAATCTCTTTACATGTGTCTTTATAGGCCTCAAATACAGCGATTCTACTGTTTATATTTCATGTTACTGAAAAGAGAGAAATTGTTGAACAACACCCAATGAAGAGGAAGGTTGTGAAAATTCGTGGCACAGGATCTGTTTAAATCCAGGGCTCAAATCCAGTCAGAAAAGCTTGAAGAAACACTTTGTCATATAGATTGTATCATATAGAGGGACATTTATCAAGTCCATAGTATTTATGCGCCAGGCTTAAAAATGTCCCCGCAGTGCTGATGATTCGCTGATGATACAGAGGTAAAACTACACCAGCTGAGGGTTGGAGTAGGTGAGTTCTGCGGACCTTGAGTCCATGCCCCCCTTTCTGCCCCCTCTCCTCCTCCCCGCCCCCCTGATGCAACGGGAATAAAATGGATAGATGCGAACATGTATTCGCAAAACAGAAGTTATTCACATCTGGCACTTTTACGCCAAAAAATGTAACTTTTTCCTTTGATAAATCCCCCCCATAGAGTACAAAATTGGATTCTAAGGGAGGCATTTATTAAGTCCGGCGTTTTTTACGCCGGACTTAAAAATGCCCCCGCAGCTCCGGCGGTACGGGGATTTATGTAGAGGCGGACTGCCTGTACATAAATCCTGTGCGCGCCGGTGCGCACCGCCGAAAACCTACGCCAGCTGAGGACTGGAGTAGGTTTTCGGCGTACATTTTGGCGGAACGGATGATAAATCACGCGGACTCTGAGTCCGCGCCCTCCGTTCCGCCCACTTCCCGCCTACTTTCCGCCCTCTTTCCGCCCCCTGGCGTACTCGGCGGAAAGTGCCGATTTGCGAATATTTTATTCGCAAATCGGCCATTTGCGTATAAAATAATACGCAAATCGGCACTTTCCGCCAAAAATCATCCGTTCGCCGGATGATACATGTGGCCCTAAGTGTTCCAAGATATCCAGAATGGGGCCCAGACTTTTTGGTTTTTATTGGAGCAACAGGCCAGCTTATGCATTGCTCCTTGCTCTATCTCTGGCTGCTCCATAGGCAATGAGTGGAGAGGAGACACATAATGACTCACTCTCACAGAAAACAAAAGCATATGCACTAAAGGTAGCACATCACAAAAAAACTTTATTATGACAATATCAAAAGTACAGAAAATACAATAAGTTATGCAGGGGTATAGCAATATACATAATGACTCACTACTTCATTCGAAACAAAGGTGTTGGGGCCCCATTCCGTTGATCAAGAGGTGATTAGACCCCTGCAATCTCAGACCTGATAAAGTGCCCATGTTGACCCCAATCTTATGTTGCAGACACCTACAATGAGCATGTAAAACTGAAGAGTGCAAAAGCAACCTGCAACTTCTAAGACATACCGTATACATATTATAAATATTTAGAATGCCAACACTGCTATAGAAAATTTTGAAAAAAAAAAAAAAAAATAATGAGGCTCTTAGCAAACCATTCTATCAAATAGCTTTGACCAATACTTAAGCTAATAGGTCAAATCTATTTGCCATTTTGTTGCAGGTGCTAAAAATTTTATGACTGGTCATCATAAATAGGCTGAGGTGTGATATATATATATATATATATATATATATATATATATATATATATATATATATATATATATATATATACTGTATATATATATATATATATATATATATATATTACCCTGTGTGTATATTACTGTTTGTGCATTCACTTGCAAACATTTAACTGATTGACAGTGTATATAGTGACCATAGACTAGTAAATAAACATATTCACAAAGCAAGAGAACATATCCCCTGCTCCCCAACATAACAACACCCCTCCCCCCCCCCATGTCTGCAGTCTAACATCTCTAGCACGAATTAGAAAGTACGATAATAGAAGAAAGTCTAGAAGCCGCTAGCCGGCTATCATCTAACTTCAATATCAATAAAGTCCCAGCAATATCCCTAAGGAGATACCATTTGGTGTCCTTAAACGGTAGTACCACTTGTTGAATTTCTGAATGAGACAAAAAAAGTGCAAATAAAGGTCTTCCATTTGTTTAAAAAACCCCTTGTGGACTTTTCTTTAGTGCGGCATACCTCGATTTGATCATGGAACATGTATTTCCTGACCTGGGCCACCACTTCGTTGATAGACAGCATCTGAGGTATCAACCAGTGAGCGAGAAGGCATCTCTTAGCTACCAACGCAAAAATGTGGGTCAAAAGTGACAGCATGACACCAGGTCGGGAAATATGTAACACCAGAAAGGCCGGGTCTAGAGGAATGTGGACCCACAACTTGGAGGATAAGAGATCCTTCAGTTGCCCCCAAAAGTGGCGAGTGAGCGGACAGTGGACCAGGCCATGAAGCAGGTCTGTTCCAATGGCATTACAGTTAGGACACGCTTTAATCCTATCCGGTCTCTCAGGAGTTTTTGGCAGGGTAAATCCGTAAGTAGCGTGATGTATAAGTCTAAACTGCGTCTCCCGCCAACCTTCACTGATAACTGCCTTCCGGACCACTGACCACCCTTCTAGAATAGAAGCAGAGTATTTGGTGAATAAGAGGGCCGGAAGCAAATGAGATCCCGCCAAAGCCGCCTCTAGCCTATAGTTAGAATAGGGCCCCCCCCCCTTACCCAGTCAAATCCATGTCGAAGCAAGCAGGCCACATTATAACGACGGACATCAGGGAAGTTTAACCCCCCCCTGGTCTCTAGAGAGCTGCAATTTTTTTAAGGCAATACGAGGCCTCTTCCCCCCCCATATAAACTTGGTAAAGGCTGAGTTAAGCTTGGCCACATCACTATATGTAAGCAAGACAGGAATGGTCTGCAAGGGGTATAGGACCCGGGAGAAGGCCATCATTTTAAGGAGGTGGCATCTAGCCATGACCGGTAAAGGTAAAGTCCTCCATCGGTCAAGGTCCTGGTGGATCGACTGGACAAGGGGGGGGGGGGAGATTTAATTTGTACAGGGATCCAGGGGTCGTCCCAACCACTACCCCCAAATACTTGAGCTCCGTATGAGAGATCTTCACCGGGACCGATCTCTGCAGACCCAAACTTCTACCTCCCAGATCCAGCAGGGTACTCTTGGTCACATTCACTTTAAACCCTGACCGAATCCCAAAATCGTGTAGGCACTCTAACACATCGTCTGCGAATAGAGCAGTCTTAACTGCCCCCCCCCCCCCAATGCGTATCCCTTGTAGCTGGGTATGGTGAGTAAGGACTCTAGACAGGGGTTCCAGAGCAATGTTAAACAATAAAGGTGATAAAGGACACCCCTGTCTAGTTCCCTTATGAAGCTGGAAGGGAGAAGACAAAAAGCCTGGTGTGCCCACCCTTGCCTGGGGATGAGAGTATAACGCGTGTAAATAGGACATGAAGGGACCCTGGAAACCCATCTTATGCATCACTGACCACACCCACTCCCAACGCACATTATCAAAAGCTTTTTCAGCATCTAGTGATAAAATGGCGGGGGAGGGGTGTAGGTCAGGATGGAGCTGGATCTCATCCAAGACTGCTAAAACTTTTCGGAGATTGGTCACCGCCGATCTGCCCTTTACAAATCCCACTTGGTTGGGAGAGATGAGGCGAGGTAAGATGTCAGACAGACGCTCAGCCATAATTTTGGGCGCAATCTTTAAATCTATATTTATCAAGCAGATCGGGCGATATCCCCCTGGTACTGTAAGATCTTTATCAGGCTTTGGAAGCACCTTGATAACTGCGGTGTTAAGAGAGGGGGATACCTCCGATCCCTGGAGATAAAGGTTATATAATGTCTGCAAGGTAGGAGCAATCTCCGAGGAGAGCAACTTATAAAAATCGCCCGTTTAGCCATCTGGCCCCGGCGCCTTGTTGGGCTTGAGATCTTTTACGGTCTTACTGATCTCGTCTATCGAGATGGGGGCGTTCAGGGCTGCTAGCTCCTCATCCGTCAGCGTGGGGAGGGGAGCCTCCTGTAACCAGTCCCTTACTGAAGAGGAGGCCGGGGGGTATCTGAGTACAGACACTCATAAAAAGATCTTAAGATATTATTGATCTCTTCAGGATGGGCGTGAGGAGCCCCTTGAGGATCTTTTAAAGACTGAATATGGTGTAATTTGTAGTGGCCTTTTGCCAGTTTCGCTAGCAGTTTGCCAGGTTTATTGCCATGGCGAAACAGAGTAGCCTCAAAATGAGACCTGCTAAGATTCTCCTTGCGTTCTAACCAGCTTTCGTACGTAGACTTGGCAGACTGCCAGCGATCCTTAGCCTGTGATGTAGGCGACAGCAAAAAAGCAGTATAGGCCGTCCGCAATGCATCGCTATGTGTTTTGAGCTGAACCGTGATTTTTTTTTAAGGCTGGAAGTATAGGCCATTATACGCCCCCGTAACACGGCCTTGGCTGTTTCCCAGAACAGCTGGGGATCAGAAGCATGGGCTGCATTGTCAGCACACGCCACCACATAGTTAGGAAGGATTGAAAATTTTCGGCCCTAGAGAGGCCATAAGGGAACCTCCATATATAGTCTATACCCCTGGGAACGGTGTCCTGCAAGGTTATATAGACCGGGTAATGGTCGGATATGACTAAGTCTGCAATGTTAGCCTGCGTTAACCGGGGCAGCAAAGAGTCGGACACGAAGAGGTAGTCAATCCGTGACCATGAGTTGTGAGGATGGGAAAAGATGCGTGAATTCCCTGTCGTCAGGACTGAGCCACCTCCACGCGTCCGTCAAAGCCACCACCCGTGACCATTGAGATAATGTAAGATCACGACTGCGTAAGGGGACAGGTGTAGGCCTACCAGATTTTCTATCTTCCAGAGGAGACATCACGGTATTAAGATCGCCCCTTACCACCTTATGAGAGACCGGATCGGACAGGAGCACTGAGGTGAGGGAATCAAAAAAAGCAGTGTTAGTGTCATTTGGGGCATATACATTCATAAACACAATGTCTTCCGAAGCAAGTTTCAAATGTACTTTACATACCCTCCCCTCTGTGTCAGACCAGGAACTGACCACTGCATGACAGAATGACTTGTGAAACATAATAAGGACCCCTGCTTTCCGATCTACAGCTGCAGATCCGTACACTTTTCCCACCCACCCCTTGCACATACGAAAAAAAGTCGTCCTCAGCCAGGTGAGTCTCCTGAAGAAAGACCACGTCTGGAGATAACTTTTTCAAATGTCTCAAAACCATGTTCCGCTTGTGCGGAGAGCGGAGACCTTTAGTGTTCCATGAAATCACTCGCACCATGGTAACTCACACAAAAAGATGAACCAATAAAGTATAACATAACAAGGGCCAACGTTAGACTGCAGACATTCCCCCCCCCCAAAAAAAAAAAAAAGAGAAACCCCCCAACTGAACATTGAGTAACAATTCCCTGAGCGGAAGGAAGCCAAAGAAGGCATCACAACTTCCAATCATGGGACTAGAGACTTCACTTCTTCCCATGCTGGATCTCCTATCAATTCAAAAAGTGTTGGGACTTAAACTGTACAGCTCGCTATACAGCAGATGAGACGAGACCAGGCCTTGCCCGAGCTCCTTGGCCTTGTATCATACCTTTATGAGATCAAGAGAGGAGAAAGTAGACGGAAGGGAAAAGGTAGGTAAGAAAGGAGACATGAAAGCAGGAAGACTACAACTCAGTCAGGTATATTAGATGAACGGGCAGAGCATTGACTCTGTGGAAGTTCAGGCCATGCATCTTGAACTGCAACCCTTGGAGAGGCATCCGAAGCTGGCTTTTCCCCAACAGGATTGCGAGTGTCCTCACGAGGCGAGCGGCCTCTTGAAGACCCTAAGCCACTGCACTAGGCACGTCGATCAGGTAATCCCGGAGACCGTCCGCCGCATCTCCGGCCGTAGCAAAAGATTGTATGGATCCATCAGGGTGGAATACTCGTAGCACTGCCGGGAACATAAGGGCAAAACGCTCTTGTTTCCTGAATAGGGCTGTACAAATGGGGGATAACAGCTTCCTTTTGCGAGATACCTCGGCTGAGAAGTCCCCAAAGATCAACAGCCGGTGGCCATCAAGGCTAAGGCCATCTGGTCTGTTCCGGAATGCTCTCTGTATCGCCACCTTATCTGTAAAATCCAGGTATTTAACGATCACCTGTCTGGGTCTGTCTCTGGGCGCCAGGCCAGGATGGACATCTTTGTCAGGAGGAGAGGGGCGAGATTCAAGTCCCAATCTGTGTGCGCGTTCCACCTTACAATGATGCATTATGCCCAACAATGAAGGACAAGTCACCTCACACAGCTGCACCAGATCTTTCTGCCTGATCGATTCGGGGACGCCCACCACCCGCAGGTTATTTCTCCGAGACCTGTTTTCAAGGTCTTCTACCTTGTCACACAGGCGCTTGTTTTCCCTTTCCCTCGGCCACCACCCAGGAGGACCACAAATCAGCAGAGTCCTCGACCGCACTTATCCGCTCCTCGGCAGCGGTGAGGCGCGTCCCGTGGGCCTTCACTTCCGCTTGTACCTGTCGCAGGGCCTTAGTTACGGCCGCGGTAACGGAATCATGGAGTTCGAGTGTGATCCGCTTCACCACCTCGGCTGCGAGGGCGGCATAGTCTATGACGACGGAGTTTCCGTCCTCCTCCCCATCCGAAGATCTCCTCTCCGATCAGTCCACTGAGGCAGCTCTAGTTGAAGTGGGGGACGCCGCCATGTTAGCGTTCCCGCCGGTCAGCTTGCGGGTCGACACACGGCCTTTATTCTTGGCCGACTTGCCCTTTTTCTGTATATATCGGTCCATCAGGGTCGTCCGCTGCATCGGAGGCGGAGAAACACTCCAGGTGAGGCGTAGTGCGGGTGTTCGGGCAATATACGCTGTGACTGCTGAGCGGAGCTGAAGTGCTGTGAGGCTTACAGCATGGCGCCGGAACTGGAAGTCTTAACTGATTTTAAATTTTGCTTTCTATATCTTGTATTAACCTGTTTCTTGTATTGTTGAAATAGGAGAATGGTATACATATATTTTAGTTGGTTACTTTATGAAGAAAGAATAAAGGTCACTAAGGGACACATTGCTGGCACAATCTTGGAAACATTACGAAACAAACTCCACTACTGCCAACCATTGGCATCATTTTCCAGAGGGAATACTGCATGATATATAACAGAAGGCGGACTACAATGATATTAATGTTAATGAAGTTGAAGATGATACTTTATGGATCTGGTTAACAGACGCTGCCTATTATGATTTATTTAAGTGTAACTTCATTGTTGCCAATTCTCAGCAAATGTCTTTTGTTTTTTTCTTACTATGCACTTTACTTCACTTCCTCAGCACTTCTTCCAGGTCCGCAGTACTGTATTTCAACAAGCCACCTGTAAAAGGCCATTTTAAAAAAGAAAATGTATAATGTATTTCCTTCCATCCACAAGTTTTTTTTTTCAACTTAAAGGAAGCTAACTACTTTTACTACAGTTTACTGTTGCATTGTGAGCCTTTTTAAAGTGTCACTATCGTTAAAGTTTTCAAGATATAAATCCACATTAATTTTTTTTTTTTTTTTAGTTATCATGGAAAACACAGCACTTCCTGTGTATAAAGTCTTTTTTTTTTTTAAAGTCTAAACAGGAAGTCCCTTGTTTCTCAGGTCATCTGGGAAAGGCAGTCCCTTGATTGATAGATTTATATAGCCATGACATTCTATACTGGCCAGACTTTATGTGTTTTGTCCTGGACCTGGATACAGTAAGTAAAGCTTTGTTATAAAGTATGGTAACTAAAAAAAAAAAAAATATATAGAAAGAACAACCCCACAATTAATGTAAATTGAAAACTTGCTTTATATCACATCTACTGTTGATTTAGATTTTGAAAGTTATAACAACAGTGACACTTTAAGGATGCTGTCTAGCTTTTTTGGTATTTTTGTTGACAAGAAAAAAGGAGAGTAGTCTAAAGTACTATTATTTGTTCAGAGTTGACTGTTTATGTCCATTGATACGTGGATCTTGCTCATGGCTTATATTACAATAGTAATGCTAGTGTGAAAAGAGCATAAAAATATTCTGGAAGTAATAAGTTACAATAATTTAATGTTTGTTCTATCTTTAAGACTGGCCAGCATTATCTACACAGGTACAAAGGTACTGGGTATATAAATGAATTAAAGGGGTTATTCAGCGAAAATCTTTTTCTTTCAAATCAACTAGTGTCAGATAGTTATAAAGGTTTGTAATTTACTTCTATTTAAAAATCTCAGGTCTTCCAGTAATTATCAGCTGCTGTATGCCCTGCAGAAAATGTTCTCTCTTTAGTCTGACCCAGTGCTCTCTGCTGACATCTCTGTCCGAGACAGGAAATGTCTACAGCAGCAGCAAATCCCCATAGAAAACCTCTCCTGCTCTGGACAGTTCCTGTCTCGGACAGAGGTGGCAACAGAGAGCCCTGTGTCAGACGGAAATAAAAACATTTCCTGCGGGACATACAACAGCTGATAAGTATGGGAAGATTTGAGATTTCTTAATTGAAGAAAATTACAAATCTATATAACTTTCTGAAACCATTGATTTGAAAGAAAAAGATTTTTACTGGACAACCCCTTTAAGAATGTTTACCTTGATTAGTACCTATTGTTATTAGTCATCTAACAGTAATAAAACCCTTTAATCCTTGTTAAAAATGATGTTTCTGGGTCCCGCTTAAATTAATCATTCTCCGCCCCCATATAAGTGATTATAATGCAGTCACATCTAGTGTCTTACCCCCCTTACTTCTAAATGTAACCATTAAATCTCTTTCTAACTTTTGTTTATATATTTAAAATGTCCCTGGAAGGAACGAAAAATACGAAAAATGAGATAAAAAAGTTTGAAGCATAACTGGCGTTAACTCATGGGCTAGGGGCTAGTTAACCAGACGCCGTCCGCTGCTGAACAGGGGGCACCTAGTAAAATATTCAACTCTCCTGGATATTGAGGACTGAGGAAGCACACTTCTCAGCTCCTGATCCTTGCTCTCCTTCCACCTATCTTTTATGCCCCAGGGATCATCTAATCTGCTCAAATGGGCAAGAAGGAATCCCCTACGGTTCCAGCACCCTCCACAGTGATCCCAACTTGATCATTAGCCCGTCTGCTGTATTAGCCCAGGAGTTTATCCTTACACTTGGAGATGTTGGCTGTTGCCTATGCTGCAGACCTCTCCCCATCCACATCACTCGCTCCAAGTAAGTGCAACCTTCATCTTTACGAACTTGTTTCAAAGTTTGCAAAAAGTTTGGTTTGGTACTAAACCAAAGTTTTTGCAAAGTTCATAACGAATCTGTTTGTAAGATTCAGTTCTTTTATCTCTAGTTGTGAACCCTGATAAAGACAGGTATTGGCTGATAAATGACGATCTCTGTAAAGTGATGAAGAGTATGTTGGCACAACAAAAAAATTCTGTGACAAATGGCGACCATCTAAACTGAAATAAATAAATAGTTGGAAAATATATATAATATTTTTTTTTTTTACATCGAAATCTATTATACTGTGTGGACTCATTTCTGTGTTTGTACATTAGTGATTTTTATTTACATTTTAAGGAGAATACACCTGTCATGTTTCATGCAAATCTGTGCTTACACTATTCCCACCGGGAACAGTTTTATTCCAGGCCATATTATTAATTTTGCACTGACAGGTGCAGAACGAATATGCCTTCCTTGTGAGATTAGCTACTAATGTTTCTTGTGGGCACAGAACCATTGTGCGCAAATCAAACTTAATCAAAATGATCATAAGGTGATTTTCTGCTGCTTTTTTAAATACTCATACTGTGTTTCATATGCAGCATAAAACCTAGTCAGCTGGAAAATACTAATTTCACAGGCCAAACCACCACATCTTTAGGATTGTGTAAGCCAAATGAATATTAAGTATTTTGATCAATGAACCCTATCAAGCATCCCAAATGAAAAAGGATCATTTATTCTTTTTAGAAAATGCATCAAATATCAGGTCACTACACTCGCATTCAGTAACTGAAATATAAATGCAATATAACAAGAACACGTCCTGGGCGGGTACACACTCTGCTGTGGCTTTACATGAACCATACAGTATAATGCATTGTGCCAGCTAAGAACCATCTGTGATTACAACCTTTATATCACAGTAAAGGACAACGTATAAAGGTTCATGTGTTAGAAATAATTCAAGTAGGTTACTGATGACAATGAGCGAGGGACTCGGGGACAAAATGACTTTGAGTAACTACACTGAGTAACTGAATAGGGATTCTTTATTTTGGAACTCATTGGTGGTCATGAGCTAGATGGTATTACACTAATCTCCTAACACCTATCTATGGTATAGGAGCAATGTTTGGAGGAATATTAGAATGAATACCTTATGCCAATATTCAATTTTCAAATTTTGCCTTCATAGAATAATTATGCTTATAGTATATTATTGATTCCCCACCAGTCCTGATTCCTCATGCTTACAAACTGTCCCGACAGACATGGTATGCATCGTAGTGTTCCAGTGTACCCGATTCTCAGCAGGTGTGTAAGGTTATTGTATGGCTGCGGAATGCTTTATTTGGCTCTAAAAAACTCTAAACTGTCTTTGGGTATAGTATATTCTCTGTCCAACTAGTAGGTGCAACTCAGCACTACAGCTAGTCAGCTAATCAGTAGTCACTATATAGACACATTAAATACACGTCCGTGTGGTGCTCTATGATAAGCAGACTCTGTCCAATATACGTGAAATGAGAAAAAGATCAGGCACTCACCCATCAACGTGTCAATTTTCTTCTTTATTGTTCATAGAAAAATCGTAAAAACGCAGGGAGAGGGAGCATGGCAAGCAGGTCTCAGCGACGCACGTTTCGTGTCAAACAAACACTTCCTCTAGCTGATGATTGACCGCCAATCTGCAATCTGCCCCCCCCCCATCCTAACCCGTTTATACCATCGGGTAGCTGCTTTTAACCCAAGATCTGACCTGGAATCTGTTCGGCAGGTTATGGAGTTATTGTCCTAAAAAAAAACTTTTAATCTAGCAGCCATGTCAAAGTGACGTGGCCTAGAACACCCATGCCCTAGGCCTGTGCTACCGCTCTGTTTTACCTCCCCGCCCTCTTCGTCATTAGGAACGCCCCCCCCCCCCTTCCCCCGGGAATTCTTCTTCCTTGTCCTGTCAGTTCTCCGGCTCACTACAGTGCATGTGCAGGAGTTTGAAAACTGTGAAGAGGAGGAATCCCACCCAGAGGCGTTTCTAATGAGGACAGCTGGGAGGGGGAATGGAGAGGTGGTGCTCTAGGCACTGACAGTGCTCATTTGCTCCTCTCAGTTGCCATGTGTAATAGGGGCTTAAGTCGGTATTGAAGAGCTATGCATCATCTGACCATTCAATTATAAATAAAAAAACTTTGGGCATTTTTTACAAGCTACATCCCTACCCTTAGATGGTACCTGGAGGCCATTTACTGTGTGCCATTGTACCCCCCTTCTTTAGTGCTATTAGATTAAAATTTCCCTTTAATAATAGAAAAATCAAAACCAAACATCATTGTAGACATGTATGCTGCAGTTCATATTTTAGCATGATCATGATGTATAATATGCAGATAAAGAAAAAGTACAGCTAGAATGACTATTACTAAGTTAATGAGGTGTCTCCCAGGAAAATAATTGTAACTCGCCAAAGCGTTCATGGGCACAAACCCTTTCATTTCATTTGCAATTTGATTATTTTTTAATCGTATTACAAATGTTCATATTATTAATAAAATCATCCTTCACGTCCATGGCGATCTTTAAAGCTATTATAGCAATGTGTCACTGCTATTTACTATGGTGTCTATCACATACTGTATATCATATCTGCTCTCAAATGATTTGTCATTGCTCGATTAATTAATGGCACTGGATACAATTACAGTAAAATAGAAGGGAAACGACTAATGGAACCAAGCAGCCAGCACCAGATATTCTGCCATAATATCTCAATAAACTAGGAAATACTTTTTCATTTTTTCTTTCTGTCCATAAAACACACAATAGAGATTTGTTTTTCATTTAAAATGCAGATTTTTTTTTACTTTATTGCTTCTTTTTTGCTTTTGCTGTAAAGTTTAGACACAAAGATTTATTCTAAATGTCAGTACAATGCAATGTTCTCAGCACTTCCCTTTGTTTATAACTATCAGCAAGTATATTTTATAGACCAGTAGTTGGAAGGAGAGTTTTCTGAACAATTTCCAATCTGACAGACTTTAAACCAACAGATCTTAAATAAGATGCTTACTAAGCCCATAACTCTTTACAATCTCTTCCCCAGACATGCACGACATAGTTATCCTATTGCCAACAAACAAGGTCTTCTTTGTTTTGTATACGTATATAAAATCGGTATATTGAGTGTAGTTGAGCAATATCTAATAAACTTTGTATTTGTAATGTAATAAATAAATACCAGTCAGCTAAAACATATAAAACCACTGACCGGAGGAGTAAATGCCATTGATTATCTTATAACTATGACACCTATAAATAAATGAGATATGGCCGGAAACAAGTAAACTGTCAATTCTTGACGACGATATCGTGGAAGCCAAAAAAAAATAAAAATAAAAGTGTAAGGATATGTGTGGCTTTGATAGGGGCAAACATGTTATGGCTAGAGATGATCGAACAGCCGAAAATCTTAGGTTCAATTGAACTCAAACCTTGTGGGACCTTCGGCATTTGATTCCTGATGCCTTCCTGGTCTGTGGAGAAGGAGGAGACAGCCCGGGTACCGCCTGATATTTTTGTCTATATCATTAGCAAATCCCCAAGGAAAACCTATCCTGCTCTGGACAGAGATGTCAACTGTGACATACTGAAAAGAAAACTCCACTTCCTGCAGGATGTACAGCAGCTGATAAGTATGGGAAGACTTGTGATTCTTAAATAGAAGTAAATTAAAAATCAATATAACTTTTTGAAACCAGTTGATTTGATAGAAAAAGAATACCCTTTTAACAGCTTTTAAAGTAACTGATGATTTTTGTCCTCATCGGAGCACTAATTACGGATTTTGTAATGATGGATAGGCGAACAAGAAACGTGGCAAGGTGGGTAGAAGGTATGGCCTCCTCCCTTGCCTAATTTATCATGATTTAGGCACACATTCTGTAAATCATGGCAGAAATCTATGTGTGTTTAGAAGCAGGCATAGATTTCTGCACATGCGCCGTATTTACTTAGAGCTATGCACCTAAAGTCTGGTGGGGGGCATGCAGGCAGGGATTTATGACCTTCACACTTGTATACCGGTATCGAAAATTTCCCCCCCATTGTATCTGCTGAATTTTTCTTTTTTTAAGCCGGACGCTTTTCCACTATGCTAGTGATTCACCATGAGACAATCTTATAGGTCTGATAGGTCTACACTAGTCTAATAATAGAGCAGATACTCTGTATAATGAGTCAGCAATTCCTGCAATGTTACTTTTTTTTAGGAAAAACTGTTACAGCTCTGTCACTTAGGATGTGTCTTATATATGTATTGCCTTCCGCTTTGCATTTGTGATGAAAAGCTGTGCTAATGAGAGAGACACACACAAAAGACATGTGCTAGAGACAGAATGAAGATGGCAGTGTGAACAGCCAAACACACTTTGTGCAATACAGCATTATAAATAAGCCGAGGCAGTTGTAAAGGTCATTTTAATCCTGGTAGTGATCTATGATCCATGAAGCTTTCCCAGCAACTGTTAAAAAAAATAAAAACTACTGTATGAAGTACAACTTAGCATGCATAATCAATGCATATCAATTAACAGGATCAATGAGAGATAGATTCAGAGAAATTGACTGTTGCTCAGGAAAATTTCAAGTTTTATTTTCAGGGCCCATTCACACTGAGCAAAAGTGGCGGAATTTCAAGTAGCTGTCCCATTGTTTCAGTGGGATTTCTCGCACGCCTCTACTCTCTATAGCTCTGTGTCTAAAGAATTGACATGTCAATTCTTTGGGCTAAGAGCAGAGGTGCACGGGACATCCCATTGAAACAATCAAAAGTCAAAAGTATCATGACACCATTTTATTTCAGAAATGAAAGGGGAAATGACATACAGTACCAGAATACCCCAGCAAGTAATGGTTGAGAGCCACCATATTGAATGCTATGGAAAAGTGGTCAGGTAGCAATTCAAAGAAAACCAGAATTGTCCAGGAAATCAGATTTGAAATATCTCTGTTGGTTCAAAAGTTAGGCCAGTGAGTTAGTGATATACAGTCCGTAAGCTCATTGCATATTATGGACTGAACTTTGTCTCAAATGGGACTTCCTGCATCATAATTCATTATATTGCAGTGAGCCCTTGAAGGGCTAGAACAGTATGCTGCTGAATTGAATGGCTGCGTCAGTTCAATAGCGTAGAGTTTAATAGAGTTCACTGCATTATATTAAATTATGTTGAAACTCTAGAAGTCCCATAGAGTTCAGTCAGTAAAATACAACAAGTTCAAAAACCATATAGCACGGACATGTATATCAGGCCTTAATAACAATGTGATCCAACACCTTTGGCTTCCTGTTTAGCAGAGCTGTCCATGGTGCCGAACACAGAGTTACTTAATGGGGAATTCACATACAGTATGTCATTTACTATTTTATTTCTCAAATAAAAGGTTATCCTAAGACTTTTGACTCTACCCTTTGTAGGAGCCCAGATATGTAAGAAAAAGAGAGAGGAGATGGTGGACAATTAGGAATGTCTTCTCACTGCTAGTGCTTCTCTGAACTCTCTCTCTCTCCAGGGGGTTCACTGTAGAGGTTGAGAGGGAGTTGAACCTAGGTGGTTGATGATAATGGCAGGTGATGTGGTGGACCTTGTAGTTCCCCCAGGCCTAACTTCCTAATACTGTTGTTTGACAATAGCTAGGATGCCCTTGAAGTTGGTGAAGTGCGACTGAAGGGAGACCATGTTGTGATGGGGCAGTCAGTAACTTTTACTTCACAATAATCAGAAATATCTTTTTAGTTCTTTACATTAGCTGATGGCCTGGGATGGTTTACTGGTGTGGAGCTGGTATTGTTACCTTCAGATTGCCAAAAAAGAAGCATGCTCCAGTGCCTATTGTTTTTGCGTGTTGATGCATGGTTGTGGAAACCCATGCCGTGTATGTTCTCCCTTTGTTTCTGTGGGTTTACTTCTACACTTTAAATCATTTATTTGTGAGCCACAGTGGAAATTGGGACTGTGAGTAAAGCCAATTGTTCTACAGCAGATGTTGGTGCCATATAAATGTGCAGATATATGCTTGTGAATAGTACTTTAAATTCTTGTATTTCATAAAATAAAAACAAATCTCTACTGCTGTAACATACCAAAGCAACTGTACCACTTTTTTTTCACTGCTTAGTGAAAAAAAAAAATATATATACTACCGGTTTGGAGCTGGCACATACTGGTGATGCGGTCAATTTCTGATCGTTTCTGATATGCAACTTGGCCCACTCTATGCACAGGGATGTAAGCTCTGGCGCTGACCAGGTAGTACTGTATAAAAACATTTTTTTACTAAGCAAAGTGGTACATTTGCTTTAATAGCAGGTGCTTCTTACATCAAATTCTACACTATTCTTTTTTCAGATTCAAATTTTTGTTATAATATAGCTATAATTGTCAGATTAGTTGAATATATTTTGGTAGAATTACCATATTTTTTGGTGTATAAGACAATTGGGCCTATAAGACGACCCCTGACATTTAAGAAGATTTTCAGGGGTTTGTCTTATACTGTACATCTTATGACCCCTGCCTGACCACAGAAGGGCTCCCCCGCTGCCAGTCACCCATTTCTAAATTATAATGTTTACAGATTATAATTTAGAAGTGGCTGACTAGCTGCAGCAGGGGAGCCCTTCTGTGGTCAGGCAGGGGTTAACTGAAGCAGGAGACAGGAACTCTCCAACCTTCCAACTCCCCATGGCTGCAGGGCCCCCATTGGAAAAAAAAGCCGATCATCTCTGAGCTTCTCAGAGGAGACGCTCAGTTTCCGGGAGAGATTCAGGTAAATGGCAAAGGCTTCAGGGATTGCCGGCACAGGCATTGTCTCTGTATCACATTGCTTGCGTCTTGAACATGACAGGATATGCGTGGCTGATGGGAGAGAGGAGCTTTTGGGAACAGGTGACAGATGAGTTGAATTGTTTGTTTTTTATAGTGGTCACCACATACAGTGGGAATGCAGCCTTTTTTGAGCTGCCCCAACATATGCGGCAACCACACGCGGCGTATAAGACAACCCCTGACTTCTGAGGCGATTTTCTGGGGTTAAAAAGTTGTTTTATATGCAGGAAAATACAGTAACTTTACCATGTAAAAGCCTTAATTTTTATATAATAAATGATCATAAAAATGTATTAGCAAGGAAACTTCTAATACAATTCGCCAATAAGTACAACGTATGCCTACAAAAGTTTAGACATTCATACATTCATGGAATAAGATCTAGCAAAAATTACTTTAGAAAATATCATTTATGACAATCTGGAAAAAAAAAAGCCCCCCCACCAGGTGTAAGTAGTACAATTAAGTTGTCACCATATAAGTGATTCTACTGTTCACATTTAACCTACCTCCACCTTCATGAAGTCTAAAACAAAGTGTCAGCACTTTTCAAAGAAAAAAGTGTAAAATAATAATTACAGAGGCATGTCCAATAGAAACAAGCATGGATCTTATTAGTCCTTCTAATGTTATCACAAAGACGTTACCTCACAAGAAAACTGGCAAATTATACTCCATGATGATGTCTCTTATAATTGCTCTATTTCTGTCTACAGAACTGTTGGTGCCCTTTGTCTCACAAGGACCTGTTCTAAGAGAGCAGGCCTGACAGTTTCTTCAGTTAATCCACTAAAGCGAGCAGGAGGACGCTATTCAATTTTATTTGATTGCGTAAATGATTAATATAGCTGGTTTATATCTGAACCAGCTGACTACTCTCCCTGATGGAATGTGGGAATTAGGTTATAAAACCATGGGCCATAAAATATAAAATGTTCTTATAATTAATTCAATTCATACAACTTTTTATTTTTATAATATTATTTGTATAATTGTTTTCTTTCTCTGTGGACTAGATTCTCCAGACCGGGTGAATATAAAGCTTTTCTAAATACAAATTTGAAAATGTATAGACCGGTGTATAGACTGATCATGACTGATATAGGCTGTGTTCACAAGGGGTTTTTTTTGGCCTTTTTTTAGCACATTGGCTCAAACCGATTCATAACCTCTCCTACTGATTGTCTAGCCTGAATTTGTTTAGGCAACTATTAGTTGGTGGAATAAATGTGTCTAAATCACTGTGCGGCACAGTTTTAGCCTATAGTAAGTGAAGCCAAGATTCTGGGCATCATGCATAGTAAATGTGGACAATTGTTGGGTTGTCTGAGGATAGTGTGTTTGGCAGAATATTTACCTCTGGTGTCTACCAGTGCATCATCTCCTACTGATGCCAGACGACCATTGCAACTACTGTCCCCAGATGCTCCCAGTAGCGTATATTTATCTCAACAATACAGAATGCCACATCAAGGATTTCATCACTTGTAAAAACACTCAGGTCATTTATGCTATCATCTGTAAATGAGGGTGCTTTTACATTCGTAAGACAAAAAGTGCTCTATCTACCAGATTTAAAGAGCATTATTACTCTGTACAATCCGGTAAAGGAGTACCAAGGTTAACAGAACATGTCAAACAGGTTCACCAGGACAACGTAAAATGTCTCAAATATTGTGGCCTGGATAGGGTTAATTAACTGGAGAGGGGCGGTGATCACCTACAGATTCTAAAACAAAAAGAAATGCTTTGGATTTCTACGTTTAACCCATTAGGCTCCTTGGGCTTATGGAAGCTGCAGAGATAACCGAGATAGCACTGTAGCCTTGCAGCGCTGGGGTCCTGGGTTCAAATCCCACCAAGGACAACATCTGCAAAGAGTTTGTATGTTCTCTCTGTGTTTGCGTGGGTTTCCCCCCCATTACTCCGGTTTCCTCCCACACCCAAAACATACAGATAGGTGAATTTAGATTGTGAGCCCTAGTGGGGACAGGGAGCAATAATTTGCAATACTATGTAAAGTGCTGTGGAATCTGTGTGCGCTATACAAATAAAAGCATTATTATTAAAAAATGGCACAAGGAGGATGATATTTGGATTAACTAAAGTCATACCTGAGTTGTCAGGTGTTAGGCTTTAAAATGTAGTTGGCCTTTTAGTGAGGTATTAACTTTAGTTATTGCTAACATCTTCTTGCTTCAAAAGACATCCATGGAAACCTGACCTAAATCCATAAATGAATACTGACTACCAACCCTATAGACCTAAATTGCTGTCATAAATAGAGAATGATTTTCTTTCCAGGGCTGCACATACATCTAACTTTGAATGGACAAATCAAATCCTCCCTTGGATTAGAATTATATTAGCTAAATGCCTAACAGCTGCTTCAGAAGCATGAGACTAGATGAAGCAACCAAGCTTTAAATCTGTGCAAACGGCATGAAATGCACATAATGAAACTGATTATGTTACTACTAACATTAATATGGCTGTGAACAAAAATAACACACCAACAAATCCTCAAGTAATTTAAACAACTGATGAGAAACACATCTTAACAGATGGACCATTTTGAAGCATAAGGCTCTAATAAATTAACATTGTGATCAAAGAAAATCTTAAAATTACTAATCCTCATGAAGTAAGAGTCCTAATCTTCATACAGAAAGACAAACATTTGTGGATTAGACTTGACTTTACCCAAGGAACCTTAGGCATATCAATTCATTTGAACGCTATAGACAGAAATACCTCAGGTTATTTCTGGTAAATATTGTAACAAGTCACCAGCTGTTACCAATCATATATTTCTATTCAACTAATATAGGTTCTTTCTATGAGGAGATATTAAAGGAGAACTGTCACCCCCCCCCCCCCCCCCGTGCCGGGGTGAAGGCCGCCCGACCCCCCGCTAGAGACCCTTATACTTAGCCCCAGGGGTGTAGCTAATGGCTCTTGGGCCCTGGTGCAAGAGGTCAACTTGGGCCCCCCCTTACCACATACTGACTAATAACACCACATACTGACTAACACCACCGCTGCTATTGTCTAATACCACCACATACTGACTAACACCACCGCTGCTACTGATTAACACTACCACATACTGACTAACACCACCACATACTGACTAACACCACCGCTGCTTCTGAATAAAATCCTCTGTACATAGACTAATATCACTTCATACAGTCATAAAGAGGTGGACGCACTGTACACAGGCTCTATACACCATGTACATTACAGTACAGTTATATCAAGTGACTCACAGGGGACGTCTTCTCTGATCGGAGTTCTTCCCTTTTCATCTTCTCCATCTGCCCTGGGCCATTATGAAAACTTCTCCAAACCACAAATCCACAGAATCTGCCAGACAAACATATTAGGCTCCTTGCTCCTCACCATCCTCATCTCTCTACAAACTGCACATCTGTATTGGCCCCTTTACACACTCATTTAGTAGGTAGGCTGACTCTATGTAATCCCCCTTATAGTACATATCCCCCTCTGTGCATGCCCTATTGTATACACCCCCTGTGTAGTCCACCTTATAGATGGCCCCTCAATGTTTCCCCCTTATAGATGGCCCCCTGTGTTGTCCCTATTATAGATGCCCCCCATGTTATCCCCCCATATAGATGCCCCCCATGTTATCCCCATATAGATGGCCCCCCCATGTTATCCCCATATAGATGGCCCCCCATTTTATCCCCCTTACAGATCCCCCCTATGTTGTCCCCTCCTCCTGCCCCTCCATCATCATACTACTACCCCTTTCATCCTCCTGCCCCTCCATCATCATACTACAACAACCTCCATCATAATACTACTACCCCTTCATCCTCATGCCCTTTCATCATCATACCACTACACCCTTCATCATCCTCTTGTTCCTTCATCACCATACCACTACACCCCTCATCATCCTCTTGTTGTTTTTTCATCCTCTTGTTCCTTCATCATCATACTACTACACCCCTCATCATCCTCTTGTTCCTTCATCATCAAACCATTACACCCCTCATCATCCTCTTGTTCCTTCATCATCATACCACTACATCCCTCATCATCCTCTTGTTCCTTCATCATACCATTATGCCCCTCATCATCCTCTTGTTCCTTCATCATCATCATACCACTACATCCCTCAGCATCCTCTTGTTCCTTTATCATCATACCACTACACCACCCTTCATCATCCTCTTGTTCCTTCATCATCATACCACAACTCCTCTCATCATACTCTTGTTCCTTCATCATACCACTACACCCCTCATCATCCCCTTTTAAACAAAAAAATTTATACTCACCTGTATGATTTCTCTAGTCTCCTAGTCACACGCGCTGGCGGGGCTTCCCGCGGCGAGGGGGCAGCGATTCATTCTCTATGGGCGTCAAACTCATCTCAGGAGCGCGCACCAGGCTGCCGATGGTGATATCTCCGGGACCGGCTCCAGGTGTAGGACTTGGAGAGAAGAGGTAAGTATAAGGGTCTCTAGCGGGGGGGTCGGGCGGCCTTCACTCCGGCACGGGGGGTGACAGGTTCCCTTTAAATAGCTCAAGATGCTTTTACTGCACATGTTATTTAGGCCTCGCTAATAGGCAAAGTGACTCTTAAACATGTAGCTAAGGAAAAATATTAATGTATTTGTAGCATCCTTAAGTTATAGTTAAGCTCTAGTGGAATGGAGGTCTGTGCATACTAAGACACCTAAGTCACCTAAGTGACTAAGATGAAGTCACCTATTGCCTCAGGGAAGCTCCATAGCTATTGTGGCCTAAGTTTGAGACCAGCTTCTGATAGATACAGCCAGATAAGACTGGTGCCCAAAGTTGTGTCACATTAAAAAATACGTAAGTACCAGAGAAGCTCCAGAGTGCATTGTAAGTACTAAATCAGTGCTAGAGAAAGCTGCAAGTACTAAGGCAGTACCTACCCTATGGTACAGTCCAGCCATAGCCCCATTGAGAGTTAAAAGGTGAAGCAACATAAGTCTTCAACCAGGTATACAAACCTATCAGGAGTGCTTTGAATAGTAAAGAGTTAAAATACAAAGTTAGGTGTAGTCATTGTTGTCCAACACTTCTGATCCCCTGTCAAAACAAAAAAAGTTCTCCTTCACTCTTAACCCACTTACTGAGATATAGAATTTCCCAACTAGATTCCCTAATCAGTCAGGGATGTAAAGGACAAATACTGTATGATCTATAGATCAGGAAGAGTTAGGGCAGGTTCACACTACGGAATTCTCGCGGACAATGTCCGCGGAATTCCGTCAGCTGTCTGCCCGCACGGGCACGCGCTTTTCCGCCGACTCCATAGACACCATTCTAATGGCCGGCGTATTCCGCGATGACACTTCTTTCAGCGTATAGCGGAATACGCCGGCCCATAGAATTGTGTCTATGGGGCCGGCGGAAAGACGCCCAGATGTGCGGGCGGACAGCTGACGGAATTCCGCGAGAATTCCGTAGTGTGAACCCGCCCTTAAGGAGTAATTTATAATTTCCAGAACAATTTTGTGGAAAATATTTGCAAAGTGTTTTGTTCAAAAGATAGAGTTTGCACAAAGTGATATAACAGTATGGGGTAGGGCACAGTCCACCAGTCCTGGTAAGTCTATTTGGTCACAAAGCTTAAGCACACAGGTCTCGCTGTGCAATCTATGACCATAACTAAGCCTTCCGCATAGCAAAACTAGTCCAGTCTAGCGTTTCACCGCCTGACAAGTTGGTACTGTCCCAACCAGTCCTGTAAACCATACTGTCACCCAACGTGTTTCGGTCACCCAGGTAGGGAGTCTAAAGTACTAAAATCAAATACAAAAATGACCGGTAATCCTGTATATGTTGAAGCAGAAACCAGTTACTTAGCAGCGGATAGTGGAACAATAGGGGAGAGCTGTGGCTTTTGTTACTCACTGTACCAAAATGTAGATGATCCTATCCAAATGGGTCTTGCTTCCAACTGGGTCTTGTGATGTACAGGTGAGTACATTGGGGTCTGTGTTTTGCCTACAGGCTGTCCTCTGACTGAAGATGTGTTCCTGTCACGCTGCAGTGGCAGAATGATAAATACTCCTCTTAGTCAATATTCATCAAGAGTATTAAGGCGCATCATGTCATAGAAACTGGAGATGAAGTCAAAAATAAGAAAATGAAATGCAAGCTGATAGGCAAAGTTAACAAAGGACAAAACATGTTTGAGGTCAGAAGGAATCAAGTTTTTGTATCTGGGCCAAGACGTTAAATACAATAAGGATAGAGACAGGTGAGATCAGGAGAGGGACCTGTCACTATGAAAATGCTATCTTATTTATCAATATCATGCTATAGAAATGGAAGAGCAGATTGATATATAACTGATGTATAGCCTGTTATTAATTGATTGAATTCACGGAGTGCAGTTCCTAAGCCAAAAAGTATTTATTTTAGTCCAAATCATTTTTAGATATGGTGTACTTGCAGAGTGCAATCGTTACTCTGAGATAGACAATCTCTGGTTTATAGAAAACTGTGCAACACTTGACTATTTTTTACAAAAGAGGTGGAACACCTTACTAGAGCTTGTCCACTGATGTTAGGTAAGAAAAAAAAGAAAACAAAAATGCTACAAAAACATATAGCATTGCTTTTCTGTTTGCCCAATTTCACTTGTGCCCAATTTTGCTTTCTCTTAGCTGTTCATCACAGTTCTGTCACACTGCCTACTGCCTTCCCTCAGCACTCTTGCAAGTTCCCCAACTAAAGTTATTGAAGATCTCTTCACTGCAGAGTATTGCACAGTAAACTTGTGACAGCTTTTGCTTTTACTTTCTTTCCACACTTCTGCCACGAGGCAGCATGCTGTAATCACACTGTTATCTTCCTAAATATCTCAATAAAGATACATGTATATGACAGAGAGATGGTGGTTGTAGGCTGAAAGGGCTGGTTAGAGATAGTGATGAGTCAGCGAGCTGGAGGCATGTTTTACGATTTTCTATTTCTTGTGGTTAATCATGCGAAAGCACTCTAAAGTAAGTTATATAAGTCTTGGGGTGATAGTTTTATTTAAATATAACTGGCCTCATTGCCTGTCAATCAGAGCGTGCTGACAGGACAGAAAGCCGAGACTAGTCACAGCCCAGGTGACTAGTTTACAGCTCTCCCCCTGCCTCGCATGAAGGATTAAAATGTAACAGCAACGGCCGTGGCACATAGCCCTTCCCGCGGCTGCGTTGTCTCTTCTGGCTGCAGCCGCACATGGTCTTGGGCTTTTCCAGTGTCCTTCAGTGCCTCCTCCTCCCGCATGGTCTGGCGTGCATCCCGATCTCCTAGGTGATTCCTGCCCCTTATTCCTGCTGCCCCTGGTTCCTGCTTTTCCTGGTTCCAGATATCTGTGGTTCCTGCCTAAGGGTGCATACACACCTACCGCAGGGCCGTTTTAATACACTGGTGGGCCTAGTGCACAGACCTCTAGAGTGGGCCCCCTCTCCTTATAAAGCTCACAATGTGAGGTGACGGCGACACGAGCTGAGGCACTGGCAAGGCTGGACCGAGAAATTTACACACACCCTTAACACATGAACACAGGCAGCAGGGTTCACTTTACTGACTCAGTCTAAGACCTACCACTGTAAACTTGGTGGTGTTCTTTCAACACTGCTGCTGCCTGGCTGCTGGGCACAAAGTTCTGGCTGGGGGCTGTAGGCGGTCTGGCTGATGGGCACAGCCTGAGATGCACATATATCTGTCCTAAGATAATAAGGAAGTAATTACTTAAAGGGTAAACTAGATGGATCATGTGGTCTTTTTCTGCAGCCAATCGTCTGTGTTTCTATGTTCTGGCTTAATGCAGGGTGACACAAGAGCTTAAACAGTAGAAGGACTGACTAAGTCCTCCTAGTCTGTAAGCTCTTGTGTCCCCCCAGTCATCGTCCGCCTAGTGTGTCAGCTCACAATGTGCTGATAGACTAGGAGGACTAGGGTGACACAAAAGCTTACAAACTCGGAGGACTGAGTCAGTCCTCCTAGTGTGTAAGCCCTTGTGTCACCCCTCAGTCCTTCTAGTATGTAAGCTCTTGTGTCCCCCCAGTCCTCCTCCTAGTCTGTAGGAGGAGGACTGAGGGGACACAGGAGCTTACAGACTAGGAGGACTGAGGGGTGACACAGGAGCTTACAGACTAGGAGGACTGGGGGAACACAGGAGCTTACAGACTAGGAGGAGGACTGGGGGGGGGGGGGACACAGGAGCTTACAGACTAAGAGGACTGGGGGGACACAGGAGCTTACAGACTAGGAGGACTGGGGGGACACAGGAGCTTACAGACTAGGAGGACTGGGGGGACACAGGAGCTTACAGACTAGGAGGACTGGGGGGACACAGGAGCTTACAGACTAGGAGGACTAGGGGGCACAGGAGCTTACAGACTAGGAGGAGGACTGGGGGGAGACAGGAGTTTACAGACTAGGGGGACTGGGGGGGGCACAGGAGCTTACAGACTAGGAGGAGGACTGAGGGAACACAGGAGCTTACAGACTAGGGGGACTGGGGGGACACAGGAGTTTACGGACTAGGAGGACTGGGGGGGACACAGGAGCTTACAGACTAGGGGGACTGGGGGGGACACAGGAGTTTACAGACTAGAAGGAGGACTGGGGGGACACAGGAGCTTACAGACTAGGGGGACTGGGGGGGACACAGGAGCTTACAGACTAGGAGGACTGGGGACACAGGAGCTTACAGACTAGGAGCACTGGGGGACACAGGAGCTTACAGACTAGGAGGACTGGGGGGACACAGGAGCTTACAGACTAGGAGGACTGGGGGACACAGGAGCTTACAGACTAGGAGGAGGACTGGGGGACACAGGAGCTTACAGACTAGGAGGACTGGGGGACACAGGAGCTTACAGACTAGGAGGAGGACTGGGGGGACACAGGAGCTTACAGACTAGAAGGAGGACTGGGGGGACACAGGAGCTTACAGACTAGGAGGACTGGGGGGGACACAGGAGCTTACAGACTAGGAGGAGGACTGGGGGGACACAGGAGCTTACAGACTAGGAGGACTGGGGGGACACAGGAGCTTACAGACTAGGAGAACTGGGGGGACACAGGAGCTTACAGACTAGGAGGACTGGGGGGGACACAGGAGCTTACAGACTAGGAGGACTGGGGGGACACAGGAGCTTACAGACTAGGAGGACTGGGGGGACACAGGAGCTTACAGACTAGGAGGACTGGGGGGACACAGGAGCTTACAGACTAGGAGGAGGACTGGGGGGACACAGGAGCTTACAGACTAGGAAGACTGGGGGACACAGGAGCTTACAGACTAGGAGGACTGGGGGGACATAGGAGCTTACAGACTAGGAGGAGGACTGGGGGGGGGACACAGGAGCTTACAGACTAGGAGGACTGGGGGGACACAGGAGCTTACAGACTAGGAGGACTGGGGGGACACAGGAGCTTACAGACTAGGAGGACTGGGGGGACACAGGAGTTTACAGACTAGGAGGACTAGGGGGCACAGGAGCTTACAGACTAGGAGGAGGACTGGGGGGAGACAGGAGTTTACAGACTAGGGGGACTGGGGGGGGGCACAGGAGCTTACAGACTAGGAGGAGGACTGAGGGAACACAGGAGCTTACAGACTAGGGGGACTGGGGGGACACAGGAGTTTACGGACTAGGAGGACTGGGGGGGACACAGGAGCTTACAGACTAGGGGGACTGGGGGGGACACAGGAGTTTACAGACTAGAAGGAGGACTGGGGGGACACAGGAGCTTACAGACTAGGGGGACTGGGGGGGACACAGGAGCTTACAGACTAGGAGGACTGGGGACACAGGAGCTTACAGACTAGGAGCACTGGGGGACACAGGAGCTTACAGACTAGGAGGACTGGGGGGACACAGGAGCTTACAAACTAGGAGGACTGGGGGACACAGGAGCTTAAAGACTAGGAGGACTGGGGGACACAGGAGCTTACAGACTAGGAGGAGGACTGGGGGGACACAGGAGCTTACAGACTAGAAGGAGGACTGGGGGGACACAGGAGCTTACAGACTAGGAGGAGGACTGGGGGGACACAGGAGCTTACAGACTAGAAGGAGGACTGGGGGGACACAGGATCTTACAGACTAGGAGGACTAGAGGAACACAGGAGCTTACAGACTAGGAGGACTGGGGGACACAGGAGCTTACAGACTAGGAGGAGGACTGGGGGGACACAGGAGCTTAGAGACTAGGAGGACTGAGGGGGGCACAGGAGCTTACAGACTAGGAGGAGGACTGGGGGGACACAGGAGCTTACAGACTAGAAGGAGGACTGGGGGGACACAGGAGCTTACAGACTAGAAGGAGGACTGGGGGGACACAGGAGCTTACAGACTAGGAGGACTGGGGGGACACAGGAGCTTACAGACTAGGAGGAGGACTGGGGGGACACAGGAGCTTACAGACTAGGAGGACTGGGGGGACACAGGAGCTTACAGACTAGGAGGAGGACTGGGGGGACACAGGAGCTTACAGACTAGGAGGACTGGGGGGAACACAGGAGCTTACAGACTAGGAGGACTGGGGGGACACAGGAGCTTACAGACTAGGAGGACTGGGGGGACACAGGATCTTACAGACTAGGAGGACTGGGGGGACACAGGAGCTTACAGACTAGGAGGAGGACTGGGGGGACACAGGAGCTTACAGACTAGGAGGACTGGGGGGGACACAGGAGCTTACAGACTAGGAGGACTGGGGGGACACAGGAGCTTACAGACTAGGAGGACTGGGGGGACACAGGATTGTACAGGACAGGTCAGGATTTCTGAAGACCGCCGCCAGCTCCCCCTTCACCTCACTCACTGTGACTACGCAGGCAGAGGAGGCAGAAAATGTAGCGCGGCGCCGCTGCGGCCGGCCGTTAGCTGCGCGCGCTGCCCATCCAATCAGGTGACAGGCCGGGTGACGTCACACGCAGTCAGACGTCCCGGCGATACAAGGGGGCGGTCCCGGCAGTGGTGGTGCCCAGGGAGCTCACTAGAGGCCGCGCACAGCTGAGCAGCGCTCTGTAGGTGGTTGGGGCTGGGGATTTAAATTTGTGTCGACTCGGCCGGGGGGCCCCTGTCACGTGCCATGTGCCCCCTGGTTAAAGCGGCCCTGACCTACCGACTCGCAGCGTTAATAACGCTGCGAGTCGGCTAGGTCCTGGCAGACCGCTGCGTGTATGTTAATCTGCCGGCCGCTTAACCCCTTCTGATGCCGGCCGGCCGCCTTCCCTCTCCGCTCTGTGTACATTACCTCCTTGCTGCACGTGGTCCCGGCGTCCTACTCTCGCGCCCAGCCAATCAGTGTGTTGCCCTGCCGCAGCCAGGGACCCCGTGGAGCGAGGACAGGTAATGTATACAGAGCTGGAGCGGGAGGCGGGCGGCATCAGAAGGGGTTAAGCGGCCGGCAGGTTTACATACACGCAGCGGTCGTTCAGACCACTGCGTGTATGTAATGACAGTGATCTGCCAGGACCTAGCCGACTCGCAGTGTTAATAACGCTATGAGTCGGTAGGTGTGAAGGCACCCTAAGACTGCTTTGTTCCAGCCTGCTTTCCTACCTGTCTCCAGCTGCACCTCGCCCGCTGCCGCTAGCAAGCCAAGGCAGGAGTGGCCACCTGGGGGTCGCCTGCCGCAGCAAGTCCATCCCACCTTGTAATGGGCACTGGCGAAGACCAGCGGCCCCTTAGACTCTTCTCCCTGGTGTGACTTACGTCATCGTAAGTGTTGGTACAGCTGATCCATGACTCCAGTCGTTACATAAAATGCATTTTACCGGACATGAAGACCACAGAGCCCGGAACCTCAGACACCACAGGAGACCCAGCTGCAAGGTGCATGCAGCCATTCTGGGAGCCCAATCAGCACAAATGTGCTCACTGGTTCCCTTTAAGTCAATATGCAAAACTAATGCTAAGTTTACACAGAGCGATAATTGGCCCGATCGCACGATTAACGATTTCGAAGTAACAATTTTTTTTTATAGACGGTACGATATATCATACGGAAAAATCGTTTTGCGATCACGCATTTGCAGCCCGCAGCCCCCTGCGCCGCCCCGATCGCAACCCCCGCTGCTCCGATCGCCACCCCCGGCGCTCCGATCGCCCCCGGCTGCCGCTCCGATCACCCCCTGACCGCCGCTCCGATTGCCCCCCCGCCGCTGCTCCTATCGCCCCCACCGCCGCGGCCAAGAGCATACGCTACCTGCTCCGCGCAGCAGGTCTTCCGACATCCCTGGTTCCCCTCTTCAGCGCATTGATTGGCTGAAGAAATGAGCCGGGAATTTCAAACGGCTCCACTTCAGCCAATCAGTGCTCCTCTTCAGCACTGATTGGCTGAAAGGGAGCAGTTTGAAATTCCCGGGTCCCCTCTTCAGCCAATCAATGCAAGGCAGCACTGATTGGCTGAAGGGGAGCCGTTTGAAATTCCCAGGAATTCCAAACGGGGGGGGCAATCGGATTGGCGGCGGGGGTGGCGATCGAGCCAGCGCAGGAGGCTGCGGATGAGCGGGGGGCCGGGCTGCAAGCGGGGGGGGCCGGGCGGCTGGCGGGGCTGCGGGTGGCGGGCGGCCGGACTATCGCGCAACGACTGTTTACACGGAACGATCGGCAAATTTTTTGCGCACTACGAACGACGATTTATGAACATCTTAAAAGATCAAAATGAAAGATTTTTCGATCGTTCGCTGCGTTTACACGTACGATTATCGTTCAAATTCGAGCGCTATCGCGAAAATTTGCCCGATAATCGCTCCGTGTAAACTTAGCATAATGGTGCGTTTACACAGACAGATTTATCTGACAGATCTTTGAAGCCAAAGCCAGAAACAGACTATGAACAGGGAATGGGTCATAAAGGAAAGACTGGGAATTCTCCTCTTTTTAAATCCATTCCTGGCTTTGGCTTCCAAAATCTGTCTGATAAATCTCTCTGTGTAAACGCACCCTAAGGGTCCATTTACACAGAAAGATTATCTGACAGATTATCTGCCAAAGATTTGAAGCCAAAGCCAGAAACAGACTATAAACAGAGATCAGATCATAAAGGAAAGCCCGAGATTTTTTGCTTTGGCTTCAAATCTTTGGCAGATAATCTGTCAGATAATCTTTCTGTGTAAATGGACCCTAATGCTAAGTTTACACGGAGCGATAATTCGCCCGATCGTACGATTAACGATTTCGAAGTAACGTTTTTTTTTTCATAACGATCAGCGTTTAGATGGAACGATATATCGTACAGAAAAATCGTTTTGCGATCGTTTAAGCCTATCTCGCATATAGGTAAAATCAGTAAACGACTGTTTACACGGAACGATCGAAGAATTTTTTGCGTACGACGAACGACGATTTAAGAACATGTTAAAAGATCAAAATGAACGATTTCTCGCTCGTCGTTCGATCGTTCGCCGCGTTTACACGTACGTTTATCGTTCGAACCTGATCGTTATCGTGCAAATTCGCACGATAATCGCTCCATGTAAACCCAGCATAATGCTAAGTTTACACGGAGCGATTATCGGGCGAATTTTCGCGATAATGATCGAATTCAAACTATAATCGTACATGTAAACGCGGCAAACGATCAAAAAATCATTCATTTTGATCTTTTAACAGGTTCATAAATCATCGTTCGTAGTTTGCAAAAAATTCGCCGATCGTTCTGTGTAAACAGTCGTTGCGCGATAGTCCGGCCGCCCGCCCCCCGCAGCCCCGCCCGCCACCCGCCTCCCCGCTTGTAGCCCGGCCCCCCGCTCATCCGCAGCCCCCTGCGCCGGCTTGATCGCCACCCCCGCCACCTCTCTGATCGCCACCCCTGCCGCCCCGATCGCCATCCCCCGCCGCCGCTTCAAAATCGTTAATCGTATGATCGGGCCAATAATCGCCTCGTGTAAACTTAGCATTAGGCTATTGATGGGGAAGATACATTTTTCAATTAAAGTGCTTTATGCTCAACAGCAAATACAAGACATGACAATGTGCCAGAGGCTTCAGTTACATAGTTTGTTCTAGAACATTTCATAAAGAAAATATCAGCATAACATTTCATCTAGACTGACAGATTCTCTAGATTTGCAATGTGAATTTAAGTGAAAGCCATCAAATAAACATCGCAGAATAACAGAGGCATTAAGAAGCTTGAACAACTTGGAAAGTAATTTACCATTTTTCATAAGCTAATCTCTATAATGTCAGGGCATTAAACAATAAATAATAGAGTTCTTTCATGAAAGACATCTCTTGCTAGGAAATCTCTGGCCTCAATCTACCCATAAGGATTAAAAAGTCTGCCTTATCTACATGTTGTCCAATCTGCTCTTGATACACATGTGTTTGATGTAATATCTGTGATATAAAAGAGAGAAAAACTCATATACTTAATCTGCTAGCTCTTATCAATACGGTTCTTAAAATGATCCTTTACTGAATATAAAACTTCTGAAATTGTTTATATAATAGGTGTGTGCAGTTAACAGGGGAACATTTCCTTGCTTCATCTAAATTGACAGTATCTAGGCTTGAAGCGATTTTAAAGTTGTTGCCGCTGTTATTTCACTGCATTGCAGAAGTGTTCTATACAACTGAATATAAATATTGGAATTTTTGAAACTCAAGCATGGAAGCCAAGTACTACATTTAGAGTTATGAATTCAGGAGACACTTGCATCCCCCATCCCTCCAAAGAGACACAGCAGCACCACTAGCCCTTAGGAGTTTATGTAGCTGTACCATCTCTAAATGTAGTAATTAAAGCAGACTTCCCCTTAAAGCGTAACTGTCATTTCAGGGTCATTTTTCTGAAACCTTAAATATCAACAGTACAAGCGATTTTAAGAAACTCTGTAATAGGTTTTATGTACTAAAAGAGTTTCCTTCTGTACTGAAAAAGCAATCTCCCAGCCTCCCCCCTCACATCACAAGAAGCAGGATTTCTGTCTCCATTATGTGGCTATGGAGAGGGGAGGGGCTGTTAGGAGTGACTGAGCACGGAGCAGTCCTGCAAAGCACAACAGCCTGCAATCTTCTCTCAGTAAGTTTATAGATAAGCACTGACCTTTCTGACACCTGAATTTAGCGTTTTAGGTGCCCAGAGAGTCTACAAACAGCTGACCTTCATGTCACCTCTTCCTGCTCCCTCATCTCCCTCAGCCCCTCCTCCCTCCATAGGCTTACAATGGAGAGAGCAGAGCCCGTCTTCACTGGCTTCTCTGTAATGAAGAGGTGTTTGCCTGATAATGCACAGATAAGAAGTCAGGGGGGGAGGCTGGGAGATTTCTTCTTGAGTACAGAAGGAGGCTTTTTTGGCTGATGAAACCTATTACAGAGTTTCTTAAAATCGCTTTTACTACTGATTTCTGCAATAAAAAAAAAAAAACATGACAGTTACGCTTTAAGATTCCAACTCCAAAGTCAAGAAGAAACTCTCTATAGCTCTTAGCAGACTTGGGTTATGTCTCAGCTATAATGCCACTGTACTCAGCAGGCCCATGAAGTTAAAGGGGTTATCCAGCAAAAATATTTTTCTGTTAAATCAACTGGTTTCAAAAGGTTTAGATTTGTAATTTGCTTCTATTTAAAAATCTCAAGTCTTCCCAAACTTATCAGCTACTGTATGTCCTGCAGGAAATGTTGTTTTAATTTCAGTCTGACGCAGTACTCTTTGCAGCCACCTCTGTCCAAGACATGAACTATCCAGAGCAGAGCTTTTCTATGGGAATTTGCTGCTGCTCTGGACAGTTCCTGTCTCGGACAGAGGTGACAGCAGAGAGCACTGGGCCAGACTGAAAAGAAAACATTTCCTGCAGGACATACAGGAGCTAATGAGTATGGGAAGACTTGAGATTTTTATTAAAATAGAAGTAAATTACAATTCTATACGCCTTTCTGACACCAGAAAGTAAATAGAAGTAAATTATAAATCTACATAACTTTGTGAAACCAGTTGATTTGACAGAAAAATATTTTTGCTGGAGTACCCCTTTAAGTAAAGTGACAGTGCATATGTCCAACTACAGCTCTACTATAAAGGAAGACAAAGGAGCCCTGTTCTTGTGATTGGTGGTGGTTTCAACAGTCTGACCCCCACAGTACTCACATAGGCCCACCTTACATCACACTTTGCATCTTTGTTTTATACCTAAACGCATTTTATTAAAGTTTATTGAGCACAGTTGGCACCTAACATACAATGGATAGTGTCACAGAACGGCCGCTGTCATACACTGTGTGAACCTGGCCCTAATGGAGAAAGGGGAAAATGACCCTGTTTGGATTAATAGTAAGTTATAGTTCTATATTGATGCTAACTTGTTCACTTGTAAATATTGAACGGTTTTATACGATAACACTTCAACCTTTCTTCATACTTAAAAAAATATATTTTATAATTGAAGTATAATTTTCAGCGTTCAGGAGAACCTTATGTTCCATATTGTTACTCTGTCACAAACCTTGTGCCAACAGATGGTGTTTTAATGTAATCTCTTACCTTGCTGGCTGTAGTATTATACCGGAGAAGCAATAGAATCACATATAGGGCTATTTCCCTTGAATTAGTAGATCATGAAGTGTTGAAATTCTCTCAAAATTTGTGACGTTACGAATCAGGGTGTAATCCCTATAGAGTGTCCAGCAGGGGGCGCACTATATGTAGAAGTCTATGGGCTTTATTGTGTCAATGGTGCTGTATGTAAGTAATGGAGTGTCATACCATGTCAAGTGTCCTGCCGCTGCTGCTGCAGCATCATGTCCCCATACATTACTGGCATTCCCCCAACCAGCCGCCGCTGCTTCTGCTCCAAGCTCACTGCCGCTCCTGCCTCCTGCCAACTTGTTCCCTGATGTCCCCCCAGCACCGGATGATGAGAGCTGCCGGGGGGACATCAGGGAACGAGTCGGCAGGACACTTGCTCCCCAAAGTGCTCCCCAAAGTATTCCGTAAACGTAATCAATAAAGCATAGTATACAGTAACACAACACTCTATTACATACATACAGCCCCATTGACACAATACAGTCCATAGACTTCTATATATAGTGCGCCCCCTGCTGGACACTCCATAGGAATTACACCCTGATTCGTGATGTCACGAATTTTGAGAGAATTTCAACACTCCATGATCTACTAAATAAGGGAAATAGCCCTATATGTGCATTTCCCATAATTAATGTACATTAGGAATTTGTATAACTTTCCATAAGTAATAACATATTAAAAAATACTTTTGGCCGGAGTTGTCCTTTAAAGTTGGAAGTGACGTAAGGACAGTATAGTGACGATCATGCACATCTTACTATTATTTTAGTATACAGTATGTATATATATATTTTATAAATGCATTTATACAGTGTGCATGTGAAAAGTTGTTACAGGTTTTTGTATAAAAATCTGAAAAAAAAATCTGAACATAAATAATAAATAAATAACTAAATAATAATAATAATAAATAATTAAAAATCGAAATAGTTGGAACTATACTGACACATTGAAAAAAATAAGCATGTCAGATTTACGGTATGGAAAACACAGAAGGTAAGGAAAGTGGTTTAAGAAAAATAGCTATCTACATTCAGTGATAGGTATAGCCTAGAGACTCTGAGGATTGATAAATAGGTATTTATTGTATAGCATTTAGTTTGATCTATGGTACACACTTTTGTCAGTGCACTAGGTCTTCAAAGCAAAGGTGAGCCACTCTGGTTTATTCTCATTTTCCTTTAATTTGCTGAATATAACATTTCAGTATTTTCCATTAAACTGTGAAACAGAAGCCAATTATCTAATACTACAGAGTTTGACTGTCAAGTGCTATTTAGTCACAGCAGTACAGTAAGGTGGTGTATTGATAATTTTTACAATTTTATAACATGCACGTTTTAGTTCTGCAATTTATACCCTGACTATATTTTTAATGATATACCGTTTCTATTCAAGAAATAGGTTTGCCATTTGGCATAATTTATTGTTTAGTCCTTTAGGTTTTTGTTTTTTGTTTTTTTAAATTATTTTATTGTTTGGTTAATACGGTACATTATATACAGATAACAAAAAAACAATGCTTATCTTGTTACAGTGGCAGATGCTAATAAATAAGACAGTGAGTAAACAGTTAATTGATTAATTCGATGCATTGAAAGCAGGAAAAATAGGCAAACATAAGGGTTTGAGGGTTGCTTAACACTGGAGACCGACTGGTTACAGTGGCACCTGTATTATACAATGAATGTCCTCCTGGGTGACAGAAGACATTCTCTCACCAGGGTTAAAGGGGTACTCTGAAGAAAAAACGTCTTTGAATTAACTGGGGTAAAAAATGTTTTGAAATCTTTCAGCACTTAGCTGCTGTATGCCTGGCAGTAAGTCGCGTTTTCTTTCAGGTCTGACAAGGTTCTCTCTGCTGTAACCTGTCCGATGCAGAAGAAGTTTGTTATAGGGATTTTCTGCTGCTCTGAACAGTTCCTGACATGGACAGAGATGGCAGCAGAGAGCACTCTCAGACTCGAAAGAACACTCCACTTCCTGCAGACCCTTCAGCGGCTGATAAGTAAGTGAAAGACTCTAGCAATTCAAATAGAACTAATTTACAAATCTGTATAACTTTTTGATACAAGACGATTTAAAAACATTTTTTTTTTAATTTAAATTATTAGATCTCATCCAGAAATATTTGTAAATGTACAGTGTATAGAGCTTCTGATAAATCAATCCAGAGTACAATAATTTGAACTCTGCATTATATGCGGATATGTATATGTATACCTGTCATGGACAAAAAAAAAAAATCCCTTAAAATGAATCTTCCTAAAGGTGGGTTCACACTGCATTTTTGCAATCCGTTTAACGGATCCGTTTTTTTTTAACGGTCAAAAAAGTAGTGTCAACAGTACTTTATTGTGCGCAAAAAAACCCATCCGTTTTAATCCGTTTTTTTTTTTTATAATGGAAGTCAATGGAAAAACAGATCAAAAACGGAAGCACACAAATGCATCCGTTTTTTGCAAAAAACGGATCAGTTAAATGGATGCTAAAAACGCAGTGTGAATCTAGCCTAAGCAGATTTCAGATTTGCAGGAGGAATCTGCAAAACAGATACCAAGAAGCATCACATGTGACTCCGGCAAGTTTAGCATCTTCTTTGAAGTCTTTTTTTCAAACCTTTAAAAAAAAAAATATATATATATATAAGCACATTAGAAGATGTTTTATTTAGTTATGCATAATTGGAATATTTTGTTATATGAACAGCTGGATCCATACATAGGGAGTGACAGATACTTAGAAAGCCACATTAGAAACTGTGAAGCAAAAATAATTAATTGCAGTAGAGGATTATTAAATTGTGCATATTTACTTGCGGAAAGTCTAACATTTTCAAATCAGGCGAGCAAATAAAATGAATGCTGAATGTTTGTGAGAACAAATAACACAATATCAAAAGTCAGGACAATGTCGTACTTCTTGCTTTCCCTAAAGCACTGAAAACGTATCAGATTTTCTGTATACATATTCTCAATACGATTCTACCCCCTTCACTTGCTCGTTTCCTTTTTTATTATTGCTCTGTACATTTGTCATTTACTAAACCTCCTTGTCCCCTGATGGTTTTTCTGTTGTGTACCTTAATCTGGAACATCTGGTTATTCACATCACCAAACCATATAACACGCAGCTTCAATCAATCTTTCTGACACCAAACAAGCTCATACATTCAGGGAATTTCAGACAGCAGATTGTCATGATTAGATGTCTGTGTTTTACATAAATATTAGTATTTACAGATGCCGACAGATACTGTATTTGTAAAAGCCAGGATAACTTTAAATGTCAGAACCATTTTCCTTTGTTGGTCTTTGAATTAGAAGTGGCTGGTTACTTTTTCCCTCTTGCTATTAACGTCCTTTGATTTTCAGGAGGACATTCTTGTCCAGGAGCAGCTCTGGGAAATCCCAGGGTAATTATTTTGAAATCATTGAAAATGTTCTGATTTTATACTATTATTTTCCGTTTCACGTTATGTTACTGTAAACCAAGGGCATATGTACCATACAAGAGGACTATGTGTTTGATACGGTTCCCTGGAGGGACAATCCTATATTGATTGCATTCCTGACATTGAGTTATGGAAACTTATGTACAGGAAGTACTAATTGGAAAGCCTCATTACATTGTTTTGGGCCTTTTAACTTTTTAAATGTTCTTTGCCATAAACAATAATTTATAGGGGGCAATGTAAGGGGCATTTTTAAATTTAAAGGGGGCAATGTATCAATGGAGACTCTTGAGTGAGGACTTCATTGGATTTTTTTTCACTGATCTCCCTGAGCTCAGTGATTGCTGTGTTTTGTCCATAAACAATAAAGCAAATAAAATAATTAAAGATTATTAAACTACTATTTGCTCAATCTTTAAATATAATAAATGTGGTGAAAGCACAAAACATCTAGGCATGAAAACCTGATTCATATGAGTGCGGTGTGTTTATTTAATGGTTTCCTTAACCATCATCTAGACATCTTTTCTTTGATAAATAAATTTTTGACTACAAACGTTAAAGGGAATCTGTCACCTTTTTAAGAGATATAGCGCTTCAGACCCCAGCAGTTAGGGCATAGGGAGATTAGAAACACGGTGCCTATTTACTGTGACCTCAGTTTGTAAAATCATATCGCTGCTGTTTTAAAATAAAGTGGAACAGTCACAAAGGTGGGTTCTCTTTCCTGCTCTGCCCTATTCCCTTGACATTGATCAGTATTCTACCACCACCTGTTTCCATGTGAGAAACTGTCCACCATATGGACACAGGCAGTGGCAGGGAGCACTGAATCAGATAGAAAAAAACTATACAACTTCTTTCAGACCAGACAGAAGGCTAAAAAATGTTTAAAGGGAATCTGTTAGTTGCAATTCACATTCCAAACTGCTGACACTGTTAGATGCTATGGAAGATACATGGTACTTTTCATATATCTGTCTGTGATTCCATAATGTAGAAAAATGATTTTATTCTATAGTAAGATTTAAAGAAGAAACCTGTAACATCTCCTTACTCAATCTTCCCATACCTGAACCTGCTTAGGACTCAGTTTCCAGGTGTCAATCAAGGAGAGAGAAAGAAAAGACAGGACATTTTCTAATTTGCAGTAGATCAGGAGCTTGGAAAAACCCTTTTGAATCATTGTACCAGAGAATGAAAGCATGTCTCTACATTCTGAGAAGGAACAAATAGCAGCCAAATTGTCCTTGAGAAAGGCAACTTAGCATTCAGTAGCTGAAACGCGTTGCCACATTAAAGTTTTTTTTATTTTTGACTCTTTGGTCCGTAATATGTGTGTCTGCCATTGTCCTTACCTGCACTCCTGCAATAGAAGTTGTTTGGTTCTTTCTGGTCCAGGCAGGACACTTTGGCTGCTATTTGTTCATACTCAACTCCATAAGGTGAGTGGAATCATCTCTTTAAATCACCCACCCATTTTCCGTGCTGCAGGTATTGCACTACAAAGCGCCTTCCTTTTATTTTCTGGTCTCTACAACCTGAAGCACAGCTCAATATAGAAAAGGTACCATGTGTCTCCTTGTCCTAACATCTATTTAACAGTGTCAGCAATTAGGAAGATGAATTACAGATGACAGGTTCCCTTTAAACTAGGTAATGTACAAATTTGTATAACTTTCTGGTACCATTTGATATGAAAACATTTTACACCCAGAAATCCCCTTTAATTGTCCATTAGGAAATAAAAGGCTACACCTCCAGACCATAACAGATGAGTGTATCTTCTATGCTCTATTGGTGTTATTAGCTTTGCAATTTATTAATGTATTATAGAATGAAACCATTGCTAGTGTCTCTATATGGCATGTCAGTGCTTAATAGTCTCAAATGAAACTGATCAACTTGTTTGAACCCATTTTACATTTCAGTAAGCCAAGACTATATATTTACTGTTTATACTCTGGTCCTAAGTTTAGCTCTAATTATCAACCATATCCTATACTATTAATTTGACTGTGACTAAGATGTCTGTAGTGTCAAAAACCTATGCACTAGGGGAACATATTGGTCCATTAAAAGGTAACACATAAAGGAAAGTCATTTAATCCGAAGCACTTTTATATACACAGTAGGTGCATTGGCAGACCCTGTTTAATTAGAACATCACGTCTATTCAAAGTTTAATTTTGATAAAAGAAACAGTTTGTTGCTATATTTCAATGGCTTTTTAGTGGCTTACTTCATTAATATTAGGTACATATAAATTATATTTTTGCAGACTTAAAGGGATTGTGTTAAAGGGATTGTAAAAAAAAGAAAAAAACACATGATAGTGGGGATGGATGAGCAGCATTGGTCTTTTGGTTATGAATGTAACAGAGTCAGGCTATGTTCACACAACGTATATTTTCATAAAATCATTCGTACAATCATTATTACGAAAATATATGTTACCTCTCCGTCTATGGGATCCCGTCCGGAATGTATACACATGGTATACGCTCTGGATGGGATCCCTAGCGGCGCCGCAAACAACTGACATGGCAGTTTTCTGAAGCCGCTACTCATGAAGGAAAGTCATTTAATCCGAAGCACTTTTATATACACAGTAGGTGCATTGGCAACTATTCATTCATTGAATAGCGGCCTCAGAAAACTGCGGCTCCGGCCGCTTGCTTTATAGTGTGCTGTGGGGAGTACTGGTGCTGGCGCACACGGATGCGCCCACATCAGAACCCTGTGGCCAAAAAGATCATCTGGCCAGTACTGCAGTACTGGCCAGGATGATCCTTTCAGAGACCAGCCGTTCCATGACCCGACTGGGTCACGGAACAGCTGGTCTCTTACAGTGTGTGCACATGGAGCCTCAGTGTGGATGGAGGTGATGAACAGTGCTACCCCCCCTTCCTTCTCAATCCATCGCCTGATATACTTTCCTTATATACTTTACAGTGTTAACAGCAGTCATAGGGACACCATACATTAGCTAATACAGAAAGTGCAGTCAGTAAAGCATGAAACTGGGAACAAGGCATACAGAACACAGATGCTGGTGGTCCCAATGCTCATTTTGCTGTGGCTCCCTCAGGAGGTCTGGATAGATATTATTAGACCATTTGGAAAATATTTACCCAAATTTCAAATCATCTTCATACTAAAAAGAGGGTTAAAACAGTCCTGACATCAGAAAGAAAGGGACTGAGCATAAACATTACAATGACCCATGCACAGGAACCCTATTTAGAATAAGCATGGGAAGGGGAGGACATCACACTATGCATATTCATACGATGCTATGGCAATTATGGCTCTCTGTGTAGTTTCGGTGGTGCCCCACACTGGGATGCCATCATTAAAAAGTATACATTACATACCTCATGCTCAATATAAGGTAAGTACCTTATTGTAGAGCATCCCTGCTTGCTGCAGAGTAGTAAAGTCAGCGGTCAAAATCCCAGGAGCTTTTCTGCAAGAAACAGGTAACATGTTCACCTGGTCCCCACTCCTGTGTATAGGCTAAAAATTGCATTTTCCTCTGCAGCCTCTAGAGGTCACTGCAAAGGTTTGGAGATCACTAAAAGGTCACCTAAAGCTAAAAAAAAGAAGACACTACTCAGCCTAGTCAGGCTACAGACAGGAGCAGGGAGCAGATGAGTATGTTTACAGCACATACTAAACCACTATGCCTTGCTAGCAAATTACAAAAAAGTTGCATTCAGTTTGAATTAATTTGCTCATCACTAATATTGACCTACATCAAGCAGATGCATGCTAAAAAGGAAACTCATTTGGATTATAGAATATGGAATTGGCATATGTCTTTCCCATTATACAGTTAGTTATGGTAACATTCAGCATATCTACAGGGTGAATGTAGCGTAAGATTATTATGATCAAGCTGGAAAATGCCACACTTTGTTCCTACTTTTATGATTAGCTGTAGAACATATTACGAAGAATTCTCCTTGATTGGCATATTTCACATTTCCTTTTAAATAAATTGTGTGAAAATGTATGTTATGTGAAATCTAAGAGTACGTCCTAGTTGCATTGTGGCTTAAAACCGCAGCGATCATTGTAATTGCTTATCACAGAAATGTCTTTGTAGTCTACAAAAAAAAAAAATCATAACTTATTGTCACCTGGAACATGTGGTAATTCTGCTCATAGCTAATATAAGTCATGATTAGTTTGCCAATCTGCATGGAATTCAAAGAACTTACAAAAGAATCACATTTGCTGTACAATAGCCTGTACGGAGAGAAGACATTATTAATCCTTTAAAATGTCATGCTGCTACAAACAGTGGGTAGAAGACATTCTGCGTGATAAAGTAAGCATCATTAAGCAATATTGTAATAAATCAATAATGAATCATGAACAATACTGTACGACAATAGAAAGTAACAAGAAGGTTCGGGTAATTTGTCATGTCAGAATACTAATGAAGGGTCTCCAATATGTTACAATTGAAACTGCAAAAGAATAGATTACAGCCTTTATATTATAAAGTTAATAACAGATCAGAAATCTCACATGATGATTATATACAAGCCAGAATGAAAAATAATGAAGTTTAGGATCAAGTTTTAAATGGACAGACAGGCATGAAAAACTGGGAACATTGACACAAAGCACCCCATAATAGAACCCCCTTTAATAAAACAAAATGAAATTTTTGTGAGCAGTTACCTTATAAAAGGCTCTTATCAAAATCCTTGCCTATACACCTGTTGGTAATAATGCCATTTTATTAGAGAAATAGTCCTAGTACAGTTGTAGTGTCCCACTACCTGGCTTTCTAGCAACTAGGTTGTCGGACACTATAACCCAACATCAGCACTTGATTATATTGTGCCTGGTGTACTCTACTGACATCTAGTAGTTGTTTTGTAAAATGGTAATGTAAGTAACTGTACTGTAGTTAGAGGGTTGGATGTCCCTGCTCAGCCACCAATCCTCTATCTGGCTGGAAGAAGGATATCCTGCCTAGATAGGATCTAGTGCTGTATAGAGAAATCTCAATGGAGTTGGAGTTCGGAAAGTGTAGAGTCTGCAAAAAACCTAAGAGCCAGCAGTTGTGAAGTTTTTGCCCCTTGGAAAAGAGTAACTTTGGGGTTGGGAATACATTTGACCCCTATGTTATGGCTGAGAAATGAAACAGAAGCTCAGGGACCCCCATACTTACCAACAACAGGGTGCACCCCTTCTCTAGCCTCACAAGTTGTGTAATACATTTATACACCGAATCTGTATAACTTGTGAAATCTACCCATTGTTACCTTTGGAGGAAGTAAAATGACTGTTGATTTATCTAACTCATTGTTGTCTGATTACTTCTGCACTAGCCCCTTCTAAGTTATTCTTTTCTGATCACATCAGGTCTGATACAGCCTGATACACTGATCCATGACAAGATTGTGTCTTGATTGTGCCCAAGGCCTCCCTCATTGTTCCGGTAAAACAGCATACACAAAAAAGGGAGCCATGATTCTGTAGTACTTTTAAAGAGTATTTCAATTACGTCTGTAATTTGTTTATTCACATGAATTACATTTGGCCCAAAAAAGCTATCTAATTGTGGTACGTGCTGGAAGCATATATGAGTTCCTGAGTTACAGATAGTGATGAGCGAACATGTTTGTAAATGTTCTTATGTTCGTACGAACATGACGCTAATTGTTCGTGTTCGCCAATCACAATTTGTTCGATGATCGAATGGTTGTATCAATCACTTTCGAACATATTTGAACTTGTGAATGTACGCAACTGCGTAATTAAAACTTTGCCCCTGATACTCTGTATGAATGTGCTTAACTCTAGACCAAAACGTACATAATCTGTACACACACTGTACGCACATATGCATATGCTAATTATGTAATTTACGCTTTGCACCTGATAATCATGTGCGTAGACCAAAATGTACACTTCTGCTGTACGTTTGTTATTTGTTTGTGAATGTTCGGTGAACACAAACTGATCACAATATATTTTTTTTCAATGTTCGTATTCAGGATCCGAACCAAACATCGGGATGTTTACTCATCTATCTATCTATCTATCTATCTATCTATCTATCTATCTATCTATCTATCTATCTTTCTATCTATCCGTCAGCTGTCGGACTGTCAGCACTACAATGAATAAACCTTTTCAGCACGACAGGAGTGATTTGAGGTTGTTTTTGTGACTATGGGCATTCTTTATCAATATATAATTTTTGACACTAAAAACACTTAAAACACATTTACTATTGTTATTACTGGTCATTTTATCCTGGATTCCAGAGTGACAGTAGGTGTATACAATAGAATATTTTTATTTTGCTCTGTTGGCATGCCTCTCTGATTCTAGTAAACATTTAAAACAACAACTTCGCTCTCCATTTTTTCTTTAAATGAGAAAGCTCATTTAAAATAATTCTAAAGACATTTGTTTGTTTTTCATTAATTAAAATAATTGCACAGACCATGTTCAAACAACGTAAGTTCATTATTAATCACGGCCGTTGTTGCAATTCGGCAACAATGGCCCTGATTAATACTAAACTTACATTGTACTGCAGTTAGAGGGAATCCCGGACGGAGTATATACACATAGCAGATGCTCCGGCTGGGATCCCTAGCGGCCGTACAAAAAACTGACATGTCAGTTTTGTGCAGCTGCTATTCATTGAATAGCGGTCACACATCGATAACATGTCACACAATGGAGTGTGCTGCACAATAGTGTTCTGCACAATAGTGTTCAATGGTGAATTGGGATGCGGGCGCACATAGATATGCCCGCATTCTAATTCAGCACAAATGGAATACTGCAGTACTGGCCGAGATAATCTTCACTGACACCGGCCGTTCGGTGACACAGCCAGCTTGCTAAACTGCCGTTGTCTCACACCGTGTGAACATGGCCATACAGTGTATCCTCAACCCAAAGTGAATGTTTAACACAGCTATGTCAATTAATTTAAATAGACCTTAATCTGTGTTCAGCCAAGATTATACGTTTCAATTCAAGTGCCTGTCCAGGATTATCGAATGTCAGGAATACAAAACCTTCTAATATACTATACATACTATATGATAACTAACTAATATGGCTGCAGTAAATACTACTAACTATAACCTATCATTTTCAATTTAGCAGAATACTGCAGCAGCAGGATGGTTAGAGCAGAGTAGGGAGAGACTAACAGAACAACTGAGGGACAGAGAGGAGAGGAATGGTGGAAATTGGATGACTGGCTGACTATTTTTTTGAATTGTGATTTTTGACACTTTAACAATAACAACATGCTTTAACATGTTGAAATAGTCTGTAATACTGTAATAGTCCCAGTATTACAGCTACTATAGTTTTGGCTGTTTTAATTAAATTTGTTTACATTTGATTCGCGAAACTTAAGGAGCTTGACCGAACATTCGCGAAGCTTGTGAAAAGAATTTGCAGCTGTTTCACTAATCTCTACCTAGGACCATCTGAAGCCAAAAAGGAACAGGAAAAGGATCATACATTGCCCCAGTTTTACTGCACGCTGCCTGCTCCTTTTCTGTGAGGAGTAAGAGATATAAATGTATGCAGCTTCCACCTCAACCTACTCTACATCAGGCTAGACTGCAGTTAGAGTCACGATCCTGATCTTGTTTAAATGCAAAATTCTTTACATCCTATGCTAGAGCTTTTAACATCTCTCTGCAGTTGTGCCATAGAATGAGTTGTGTTCATTTAACCCTAGAATGCATACCTGGGGCCCGCTCTGTTAATTGTTTTCTATTTACTGCAAGATTACTTTAGTTAGAATTCTTAAACTCTAGGTATTCCTCAGGTATATAGTTGTTAGTCTTTTCCAGTTGTTCATATATTTTTATGTTACAGACATTTCGGTATAACATCTCTTTTTTGTGAATACCCCATATTCACATACCTGGGGCCTTTTAGGCCCGTACTAGGTTTACATGTGATTCTACGTCTTTTTGTCTTTACTGTTGCCCCCATTAGCCACATCTGGAATCTTTTTTTATCAAGAACTGTACTAAGCATTACTATTCTAGTGAAAATGTGACAGTGGATGAGCAACTTCTTGCATTTAGGGGACATTGCAAATTCATTCAGTATATGCCCAGCAAATCTGCTAAATATGGTATTAAAATTTTCTGGATGTGTGATGCTGCAAGCTATTATGGAATGAATGGACTGATTTACTGTGGCAAAGATGTTGACGCTCCAGTCCAGAAGAACCTATGTTCTGACGTAGTAAAAACACTTGCTAAACCAATTTTCCATTCTAGAAAAAATATAACAATAGACAACTACTTCAGCAATCTAAAACTGGCCAATTTTTTTGCTTCAGAAACAAATTACACTTGTTGGTACAATGAAGCAAAACCGCAGAGAAATTCCTCCAATCATGAAGCACAATCAACATCGACAACTTTATGATGGTGTATTTGGCTTCTGCAATCAAGCAACAACGGTGTCTTATAAAGAAAGAAAAATCGATGATATTACTGAGTACAATACAACATGATGTAAGTATAGACACCAATAACAGGAAACTGAAACCCGAAATAATCTTGCATTATAATAAAACCAAAGGATCCCCTCCTGCAATTTTTAAATAAACTTTGAAAAGTATTTTTTTTTATAGTTATTCCATGTTATTTGCACACGGGCCTAAAAGGCCCCAGGTATGTGAAAGTGTAGATTTTTATGGTCATGCATTCTAGGGTTAAAACAGTAATATCCTTTTTAAGATGAATGGACACAGCATGGGGTAATCTGTAAGGTTTTCTTGTGACCAGAACTTGTACTACAGATTGTATGCATTTTACCTGGGCATAATATGTTCTAATGAGAGTGACTGTACGTTCCCTTTAATAAGTTACAGCAATTGGCCATTTAAATAAACGAACATTCAGCATATTGTTCTTTCAACATGGCCAAATCACTTAGCTTGTTGGTTGGGCCATTAAAAATATAACAGACCTTTCAGGTTAAAACAAAACAATATTAATATGATTATGCATTGCAATAAGGCCAATTTAGGTCTATTTTATATATCTCCTACTGTCTGATGATTCTGTCTCTTAATGTGATATTTTGTCAAGCAGCATGTAAAATGTGGTGAAGCTTGGCAATCAGACCTACAAATAGATTTAATTTCTTGAAGGCATCATTTGCCTTGAGTGCCTATCTAAACAGATGGATAACAGTTTCACTTCAACCATAAAAACTCAGAACCCAGGGAGGTGGTAAATGAAGTACAAGCTGAATAATCTTATCTCTTAGTTCTGCTTCCCTCTGATCCTTCTGCATCACGGCCAATCACTGTATAAAAATCCAACATTAGCGGTTTCAGTGGCAAAAATATTCTCAGGAAATTTTAATTTACCTTTAGGCTGGGTTCACACACTGTATACTTCAGGCAGTATTTGGTCCTCAAGTCAGGTCCTCATAGCAACCAAAACCAGGAGTGGATTGAAAACACAGAAAGGCTCTGTTCACACAATGTTGAAATTGAGTGGATGGCCGTCATATAACGGTAAATAACTGCCATCATTTCAATATAACAGCCGTTGTTTTAAAATAACAGCAAATATTTGCCATTAAATGACGGCCATCCACTCAATTACAACATTATGTGAACATAGCCTTTCTGTGTTTTCAATCCACTCCTGGTTTTGGTTGCTATACAGCCTCACAAATACAGCCTCAAATATACATAGTGTGAACCCAGCCTAATGTAGATTAGTTTTGCAGATCAACTTCGCAAAGAGTTGAACTTGTTTTCAGATGCAATCGTTTTGGCCAACAATTTTCTAGTAAAAAATAAAATAAAATCCCTGGGGGTCTGCATACAGCTCTGTACTCTGACCCAGGAAGTCTCCCTCACCTTCCAAATCATAGCAGATCCACTTCAGGCTGGGGCTTGCATCAGGGGACAGGACTGTGGAGGTAATCTCTTCATAGCTTTAACTCCTCTCTCCCTGGACAGAGAGTGCTGCATCTATGTGCCCACATCTTCCTTGCTCATTCCTTCATGCTCCCTGCAGTCTCTGTCAGTCCTTGTGTTTCCCATCCTCTCCATTAATGTACAGTAACTTATAATATAACATATTCAGCTGTTACTAAATGTGTGTTTCACTTGTTTTATCTTTTTATTCAGAATAAAAAAACATTATTTTTGGAGTGTGAAACCAATTTTCAACTGTTTCTTACTGGAAAATTTGCTTTGGTTGAAGAGTGGAATGCTCTTTCAGTATGCAACAAACTAGATCACACGTTTCTAATAAACTTGAACATGCCAATAAAGATAACCTTCTTTTACTCTCCTGATTTGTGTCATTATATGTTATATTCCTTCTTGTCCGATCTATATGGTTTTGTTTCACATTTGTAATGGATTTTGACAGGTTATTAGTAGGGTTTACAATGGCAGTCTGGTGCGTCAATCCACCTTCGCCATATAGCCTCAAACTTATGAGGGTAATTTCTTTTTAGGTATACACCTCTTTCCAACCTTATCACTAGGTTAATTTTATGCTTAAACTCCGCTATAGTAGGCGGTTGGGGTAGAATCCATTTGGAGGCTATAGTTTTCCTCGCCTGGTATAAGAGACATTGTACTTCTATTAAGGTATGATCGTCCAGGTTAATACTTTCTAATATTCCGAGAATACACTGTTTTTGGTGTGGATTAAAAGCAACCCAAAAAACTGTCCTAATGAGATCTAGTATCTCTTTCCAGTAAGTTTCAAGCTTCCTGCAATCTCAGAGCATGTGTAAGATATGTGCCTCAATCTCTCCGCAATGTGGCATAGAGAGTAGAGATGAGCGAACTGCTCGGACTTTTGGTCCGAAAGCAGTTTGCTCTCTCATCGTGCCTTTGATCTTGGCCGCATACTTGCGCTCACTGAAATATGCGGCCAGGATATTCGAGGGAATCCCTGTTGAATTCCCTGGAATATCCTGGTCGCATATTTGCGGAAGCGCAAGTATGCGGCCGGGATCAAAGGCATGATGAGAGAGCGCCGATGCCGTCCGACCAAAAGTCAGACGGTCCGCTCATCGCTAATAGAGGGTCAGTCCTATACCCGATTTTACATAATACCAATAGAGTGCAGTATACGCGATGCACCAGGAACAACTAGGGCATACGTTGTGCCTAACACAGAGAGAGCATAGGCGTTAAAGAGAGCACCTCACTTCACTGCGTGTCATCTATCGCCCCAACCTCATCTATCCATTTTTCCCTAGCTGACAAGGGAGTCTTCTCAACTTTAACAGCTAGAAGGGTATCATATACAGTGGATATAGTACCTCTTAGCGTACCTTTGCTCCCTATTTCTGTCAATAAAGTATATGCCCCAATGTGTAATGGCGAGGATGCATGCTGTGTCTGGAGAGCGTGACCTAAATGTAAATATTGGTAAAATATACCATTAGGGCCGGTTCACACTGAGGAATCCCGCCGCTCTCAGTGTCCTGCTTTCAGCGAATGGGAGAGGGCACGCTCGTCCGCTCCCTCTCCTCTCCGCTTAAAGAATGAACATGTTCATTCCTCGAGCGGAGAGCGGCGGCAGCGGACAGGCGCACACTCTTCCATTCACTCAAAGCAGCACACTGAGCACGGCGGGATTCGCCGCGGAATTGCACCGTGTTTGCTCCATGTGAATTGGCCCTTTTAGTCTTCTTTTAGTTTTTCAAATGTTATCATGCCTTTTTTCCATACTAGGTCTATATAATGTATTTCCCTTTTTAGCCCATGGGGAGAAGCCCTCTAATTTAAAAACTTCTGGTATAGCTGGGTTATTTCATAAAGGAGAAAATATTGTGAGGCCCAGGACTCCCAACAGCATCTTTACTTTATCCCTAACTCTTGTCATAAGGAGTATTGCACCTGCTTAGATGATTGACATCTGGTTTCTCCATCCATTCTTGCTGTGTCTGTCTGTTTGCGTGTGTTTGTGTGTGGTCAAATAACATCCTGGACCAGGTTCCTGACCTCCTATGAAGTGTATCAGTGCCCTGATATCCATGCTGGCTACTAGACTAGTTTTCTACAATGCAAGTGTCTCCATATGTTTTCCTGCACTGTAACCTGGCTTTTTCCTAAATTCAGCCCTGTTACTTCTTTCTTGGATCCAGTTTTTGTATTTTGCTGCCCATTTGGTTTGACCCTGGCCTGGTACATAGCCCTTGTATGTAAGTATGTCTTGTCCTTGTTCCAAGTTATCACCTTATTGTAAGTAGGCACCATCTCTCTGGTTATCTGCATTGATCTGTTAAGGCAAGTAGTCAGGGTCAGCTGGTGGGACCATATTAGGGCTCATTGTCTGTGTCCTTCTCTGCCTCTTTTTAGGCTATATCCTACCTACGGCCATGTCAGTTACAGTCTTCTAACCTGCAGTTCATTTCCCTTTAATATTTACCATGGAAATAGTCTGTAGAGGCCCCTGGAAACACAATATTATTTGGTTGAGTTGACCTCCCCTTTAATGTTTGCCTCTAACCTGCTGTTATGTTCCCAAAGGACCTAGGAGGCTGAGAATAAAAGTTATTTTCTTACCTTCAGCTCAGTTTTTGGGAAATCTTCACTTTATTTGTTATGCAAATTAGGTGGTTTAGTGAATTGGGGATGTGGCTACAACCCTCAGTGCACAGATCCACCTGCCAACCCAACCCTTCTCTTGATGTCACTGCAGAGAACCTTTAGATTTATAAGGAGGGGTGATCCACTAGGGTTGATTGGTGCACTGAGGACGATAGCCCCACCCCCCAGTGCACCAAACCACCTAATTTGCAAAATGAATAAAGTGACAATTTTCAGAAAACAATGCTGAGAATGAAGGAAAGAAAATTAATTTTATTCTCAGCATCCTGTGCCATATGGGAACTTAAAAGCAGTTTCAAGTCTTTAAAGCCACAGAGATGGTGATGCTAGTGTAGAAACCTTGCATTTTAGCTTTGGTGGCTCTTGGTGTCAGGATTGTATCCTTGCGGAGCCTGATGCGCCCCTCGGCTCGTGCTGTGCGGCCAAGAAGGCGCTGTTTTTTTTTTTTTTGTATTCTGTTTTTGTGTTTTGTTTTGCTGTGTCTGAACACTGGTTTATCTGCTCACTTGGTTTGGTGGACACATCCGACTGCACCTGCTGATTTCTGTCTGGCCATGTCATGGTTAATCTGTGTTTCGGTTCTGCTGTGACTGGCAGGTATTACTGCCAGTGGATTTGTTTTGTTGTCAGGTGTCTGTGCTTGGAGATCAGGGGAATGGTCCAATTACGTCCTGGACCAGAACCCTGGCCTCCTGTATATACTAGCCCCTGCCTGTGCACTCATTGCTGGTTATTGACTTTGTCTCTGCCTGTTATTTGCCTCTCCTGATTTTTGCCTTGTATCTTTGACCTTCCTTGCTTGCTGTCTGCCCCTGACCATATTGCCTGTAATTTAACTTTGCCTATTGGATTCTGATTTTGCACTTTTGCTGCCCGATTGTTGTGACCAGGACTGTTTACTATTCTTTATTGTGTTTGTGTGTCTTTCACTGTTCTGTGTTACATTCAGTGTAGGGACCCCCTTTGCGGTTGTCCGCTGCTGCCTAGGGCCATTTGAGGCAAGTAGGTAGGTGTTGGTGGGTTCAGCGTCAAGGCTCACTGTCTTGTCCCTGCCGTCTGGTTCCTGATGCTTGGCAGGAAATTCTTGATGGCAACTGTATTATAAATTATGAAAGCTGTAAGTGCTATTACTCTTCAGCACCAATTTTTTTACTTTTGAAAAGGCCCCTTAAATGACTGACATACTAGATAAGAACACAGTCATTGTCACTTTACAATAAATCTAGAAGCAGTCTTAATGACAGTTACACAATATTTACTATGATATGATACAAACTATATTTTTACACTTGCTGCTTTTCACAGGTAATACTAGCTTGTATGCCTTGGGCAAAGCGAGAGGTCAAGCAACAGTGTAGAATATCCAGTGAAACATCCGATTTTATTTAAATCCAAACATAAAGGTAAGCCCGATGCCTGACATGACTGTTTGATGTGGATACAAACTCCCCAACCAGCTCTTGCACATATGATTGACAAGTACACAGGGACATGTTATTTATAGCATATGAGGGTCTGATCCCTGTGCAGAACTTAGGAGCTCTAGTAATCTATTCATTTATTTGACGTGTATTTTAAAGAAACAGTACAAAAAGATTGATGATAAACAAATTATACCATTTACAAAGCTGTAAGAAATCTTAACAAAAAGCTAGGAATGTACAAAATCTGATTTTAATTTAGTGTGTAATGGACACAATCTTGCTTATTAATAGAGATAAGCGAATCACGCAAAATTTGTTCTGCAAATTTTGCGAATATTCGCTTGATTTTTTATTAAAACAGGCAAACTATAGTAGCTACAATAGTGGGACTATCACAGAGTAGCAATTGTTTTTCAACAGCTGTTGCTGTGACGGAGTCAAATTGTGAAAATGTCTTTTTTTTTCTTTTTTTTTAAAACTGTCACTTAAACTGTGAATCATTCAATTTTTACCATGGAGAGCAGTGGACGTTGGTGGATCAGCGGCGTCATATTAATTTTCTGTCAGGACAGCAATGTACATTGATAAATGAGCACCCAGTGAGGTATTAAGATGGACACTAGCACCCAGTGACTTGGTATAATGAACAACAGTCACCCAGTGACTTGGTATACTGGACAATGGCTTTACTGCTCCCACAGAAAACCACCCACTATCCACCCTCCTCTCCTCTCTGTCCCTATCTCTCTGTATTTCTCTCCCTGCTCTAACTGCCTGCTGCAACCTACTCTCCACTTTACACAGCCAACTGTCCGCCTCCAGGAAGCCAATCACCTTATATAGAGGGTGAAAGAGATTGCTGACACCACAGTGGGGTTTGCAGCTCATTGGATGCGCACTAGGGATTATGGATAATCCCTTACTCCCACCAAAAGACAATTCTGTAAATTAACATGTGTGGCCACCATGATTAGCAAATTTGCGAAGTGAATCTGGCAAATTCACAAATTTAACGCCTGATTTGCTGCAAATCGGAAATTAGTCAGATTCGCTTCGCGCATCCCTACTTATTAAGTATTAAAATCCATCAAAAGCTGTTTTGATAATGGTTTACGTCTATCTGAGAGGGTGGTAAAAGGAATGGAAGGTTCTGAACAGAAGGAAAGACTCAGTGCCAAGGCAGGCACTTGCCGATTACAGAGTTTCTGTTATGGTCAGTATGGCAAAGGCAGTCTAACAAGACACGGACAGTGAGCCCTGAGCTGACCCCACCCACTGACCCTGCCTAATTGCCACAGACGTCCCTAAACGGCCCGGACAACCACGGAGTCGGTCCCTACACTGAAAAGGTGCGACACACAGAGCACGGACAGACAAACAAAACACAACAAGAGGTGTCAGACAAACCAGGTCAGCAACAGTCGGGCGGCGAAGTACAAAAACAGCAAACAGGAGAATAGTCGAGGTCAGATGCAGAAGGTCCAGAATACAGAGAATACAGAGAACAGGGAGCTGAGCAGGCAAGTGAACTCTAATAGTCAGCAGGGAAGAGAGAAACTTGCTGCTTTTTATCTAGGATCAGAGACTAAGGGTGGTATTACACGGGCCGAGCAGGGCCCGATAATACCTGTAAACGAGCAGCGATCTGCTAGATCGTTGCTCGTTTACTGGGCCTATTACACGGCCCGATAATCGTTTGACAACCCCCGACAATCGTTACCGATGTCCTTGCAGCCCTTGCTAAACTGGCATACATTACCCATCCACGTTCCAGGGCTGCTCCTGCCGTCCGCTTCTCCCGGGGTCCCGCGCGCGCTCTAGCTTCAGCATGGACCGAGGAGCGCAAAGTCATATTCTTAAAAATACCCCCCCTCTTATGAGGGGCCACCGGACCCTTACTCAAAGGACCAGGCTTAGAGGGGTTACGGGCATGAAACTGCCGGATAAGGCGTGAGGCATGTATGTCCTTACTGGCAACCCAAGTATTTTCCTCGGGACCGAATCCTTTCCACTGGACAATATATTGGACAGAATTTTGAACTTGGCGAGAGTCCAAAATCTTGTCCACTTCAAACTCCAGCTCACCTTGGATGACCAGAGGAGCAGGGAGGACTGCTGGAAGCACAGGAACTACATATTTTTTTTAACAATGATTTATGAAAGACATTGTGAATCCTCATATTATTGGGTAACTGTAGGCAGAATGACACAGGATTAATGATTTCTGAAATTAGATAAGGACCAATGTATTTGGGTGCTAATTGCCCAGAAGGGACTCTGAGCTTAAGATTTCTCGTGGAGAGCCACACCTTGTCCCCTACCTGATATTCATGGCCAGATATACGTCTTTTATTAGCTTGTATGCTAGACGACCTCTGGGCCTTAGTCAGGCTCTCAATAGCCTGGGCCCAGACTGTGCACAGTCTTTGATAGATAACTTCAGCTGAAGGATTTACAGACTCTGGAGAATGAGCCGACGAATACCTGGGATTATATCCATAATTGCAAAAGAAAGGCGACATTTTGGTAGGCTGACTCTCTCTATTATTAAGCGCGAACTCTGCTAGAGGCAAATATTTTTTCCATTTATCCTGAGAACACAATACAAAACATCTAAGAAATTGTTCTAAAGATTGGTTTACTCTCTCTGTTTGCCCATTAGATTGGGGGTGAAAGGCAGACGAAAAAGAAAATGAAATTCCCAAACGACCACATAGTTCTCTCCAGAATTTGGAGACAAATTGAACTCCCCTGTCAGAGACAATATTTTCAGGAACCCCATGTAACCTTAGGATATGGTTTATGAACAGCGTGGCCAAGGTACAAGCATTGGGGATTTTTTTCAAAGGAATAAGGTGGCACATTTTGGAGAATCTGTCCACCACCACCCAGATCACTGTTTTCCCTTTGGACAATGGCAAATCTGTGATGAAGTCCATAGCGAGGTGGGTCCAAGGTCTCCTAGGTATAGGAAGAGGGTAGAGGAGGCCCTCTGGTAACCTACGAGGGACCTTGGACCTAGCACAGACCTCACAAGCCTCAACAAATAATTTTACATCTTGGGACCAAGATGGCCACCAAGATTGCCTTGAGAGGACATACTTGGTACCAGCAATTCCCGGTTGACCAGCCAGAACAGAACAATGAGTTTCCTCCAAAACTCTAAGCCGGAGATTGGGGGGAACAAAGAGTTTTCCCTCTGGAGTATTTTCAGGGGCAAGGGACTGAGACTCTACCACCTGAGTGGCAAGATCAGGTTGGAGGATGGCAAGGACCACCCCAGGCACAAGTATATTTTCTGGTTCACCTTTGAGGACATTACTGGCATCAAAACTCCGCGATAGGGCATCAGCTTTGACATTTTTAGAACCTGGACGATAGGTTATCTGAAAATCGAAACGAGTAAAGAACAATGCCCACCTCGCCTGTCGAGGGGTTAGGCGTTTTCGCCTCGTCAAGGTACAATAAGTTTTTGTGGTCAGTTAGTACCCTGACCTTGTGTTTAGCTTCTTCAAGGAAATGCCTCCATTCGTCGAATGCCCACTTGATGGCAAGCAATTCCCTGTTACCAATATCATAATTTCCTTCTGCTGGGGAAAATTTCCTGGAGAAGTAAGCAATTGGTCGGAGGTTGGTGAGACTCTCAGAGCCCTGAGAAAGAACCGCACCAACTCCCACCTCTGAAGCATCAACTTCAATAACAAAAGGTTGCTCCAGATCTGGCTGGATGAGCACTGGTGCCTTGGAGAAACATCTTTTTAACTGTCCAAATGCCTCTATTGCCTCGGGAGTCCAGTTATCTAGGTCAGCCCGTTTTCTGGTCAGGTCAGTAAGGGTTTAGCAATTATGGAAAATCCCTTAATAAATTTTCTTTAATAGTTGGCAAATCCCAAGAATCTTTGCAAGGCCTTAAGGTTAGTGGGACATTCCCATTTCTCAATGGCTGCCACTTTGACAGGATCCATACTAAACGAGTTGGGAGAAATTATGTACCCCAGAAAAGAGACCTTCTGTATTCCGAAATGGCATTTGGACAGTTTGGCAAACAAGTTATTACTTCTAAGCAAATGCATAACAGTGCGAACATGGTTTACGTGGGAAGACCAATCCGGCGAAAAAATTTGGATATCATCCAAATACACCACCAAGAATTTCCCCAGATGTTCCCTGAATATGTCATTCACAAAATGCTGGAATACTGCAGGGGCATTACTCAGACCAAATGGCATCACCCGATACTCAAAATGTCCCTCAGGGGTATTGAAGGTGGTCTTCCACTCATCCCCCTCCCTTATTTTGATCAGATTGTAGGCCCCACAAAGATCTATCTTGGAAAACCACTGAGCACCCACAATCTAATTAAAGAGATCTGGAATAAGGGGAAGGGGGGTGCTGGTTTTTGATAGTGATCTTATTTAGTTCTCGGTAATCAATACACGGTCTAAGACCACCATCCTTTTTACAGACAAAAAAGAACCCTGCACCCATGGGAGAGCTGGAGGGACTGATGTGACCTTTGCAGAGACTTTCCTGAATGTACCTTTGCAGAGACTTTCCTGAATGTCTGCGACATAGCAGATTCTACCCTGGGCCAAAGGGGTAGAATCTGCACCAGTGATGGTTAACGGATTATTGAGCAAAAGCGGACATGCCTCTAAACGTGACCAAAAACTGGAGCTAATGAAATTGGCGGAGCCCCCAGAATCCACATGAGCAAAACCCGAGACCAATTTGTCCCCCAAACAAAGTGAGATAGGTACCAATAATTTGTTTTTATGTTCAAGGGATACCTGTGCACCTGAATGACCCTCTCGATGGTCACTCAGGCGCTGGAGTCTTTAAGCCGGCTGGTCAGGTCTAGCAGGACAGGACCTCACACGATGACCGAGTTTACCACAGTATAGGCAGAGGTTGTGTTGCAGGAAGGCTCGTCGGGTCTTGGCATCTGAGGCTCCAAGCTGCATGGGTTCTTCTTGTGACAGAGGAACAAAAGGAGGAGGCTGAGAAACAGAGTCAATGACAGGAAGAGAACTAGAAGACTCAGAAGTTCCTTTCTCCCTATGTCTGTCTCTGAGTCGCCTGTCAACCCTAATCGCCAAAGTCATTGTTTCTTCTAAGGTGTCGGGGTAGGGTATACCACTAATAGGTCTTCAAGCTGGTCCGACAACCCCATACAGAACTGGCACCGCAGTGCGGGGTCATTCCAGCCAGATGACACACACCACTGTCTGAATTCCGCACAGTACTCCTCCACCGGTCTCTTTCCCTGTTTCATGGAAGTCAGTTGGTGTTCAGCTTCAGCTACTAGGTCTGGATCGTCATACAGGAGTCCTAGGGCAGCAAAAAATTGATCCACGGAGGCCAACTCAATGGATCCAGGGGGTAATAAAAAAGCCCACTCCTGAGGAGGACCCTGAAAGAGGGACATAATTATGCCCACCCTTTGGTCCTCATCTCTAGAGGAGCGGTGGCACAAACGAAAAAACAAATTGCACGCCTCTCTTAATGTTCGGAAACGCTTCCTGTCTCCCTTAATCTTTTCAGGGAGCTGCACAGGAGGTTCCGGAAATAGAGGGGTGGTCATGGTCACCTGTCGGGGTGCAGTCTCTTGTTCCTGGATGCGCTCAGCAAGGTTCTAAACCAGCGTGTTCAGACCTTGCATCTGGTTCACCAGAGTCTTCATGGTGTCCATAATGCTAGGTTACCCCAACAAATTTTTGGGCTGACTATTCTGTTATGGTCAGTATGGCAAAGGCAGTCTGACAAGACACGGACAGTGAGCCCTGAGCTGACCCCACCCACTGACCCTGCCTAATTGCCACGAACGGCCCTAAACGGCCCGGACAACCACGGAGTCGGTCCCTATACTGAATAGGTGCGACACACAGAGCACGGACAGACAAACAAAACACAATAAGAGGTGTCAGACAAACCAGGTCAGCAACAGTCGGGCGGCGAAGTACAAAAACAGCAAACAGGAGAATAGTCGTGGTCAGAATACAGAGATCAGAGTAACTAAACAGGGAGCTGAGCAGGCGAGTGAACTCTAATAGTCAGCAGGGAAGAGAGAAACTTGCTGCTTTTTATCTAGGATCAGAGACTAAGTCCAGCAGATGATTGGACCAGCCCTGATCCCAGCAGCAAGTTCAGCTGAAAAGATCAAGCAGAGCAGTAACCCCTGCACTGCCAGGAGTCGGCCAGGAAAAGCGGGTGTGGCTGGCAAATACAACACAATTCAGACAGAGTAAAAAAAAAAACACAGACAAGCTCAGCGCTTCCTCGACCGCCCAGCACGGACCGAGGAGCGCAAAGTCATATTCCTAACAGTTTCTTAAAATCGCTTGTACTTTTGATACTTATTTACTGTATTTCTGAAAAGTGACATTTAAATGACAGTTACATTCTAGGGTGCATTCACACGTACAGGATCTGCAGCAGATTTGATGGTGCAGATTTGATTGTGTGTTCAGTTATTTAGATCAAATCTGCTTTGTATCTGCTGCGGAACTGCTTTGAGTCTGCTGCAGATCCGCAGCAGAAAATCCGCTGAGGTGCTGTGTGTGTGAAGCTACCCATAAAGTGATAAAGTCACCCCCACTTCCCCCCCATACACACACTCTATGTGCAGTTCTGTGCGGTGGACAGTCTCACCTAGATTGGGCTTCACGGCAGTTGGGAGGGGGCCCAACTGCTGCGAAGCTTCACCTAGACAATACTGTCCACTGATTAAATGAAGCGATTTTAGAGCAAAAAGAAGACGCAAACAGGTTTTATACAGATATATATTGAGGGTATAAACCCACACACCGTATATGCAGCGTATTTACTGCTGCGATACGCAGCAAACTCGCAGCAAACTCGCAGCAGATTAGATCTAAATAGCTGAACACAGCTTAAAATCTGTACCAACAAATCTGCTGCGTATTTGTTGCATATCTGCTGCATATACGGTGTGTGGGTTTATACCCTGAATGTACAACATCTAAGCTTATGGATAGTGTAGAGAACCTCACATAGAGATGCAAGAGATTTCCTTCTATAATGTTGTTAAATTAGTCCTGGGTTTCTAAGAAAATAGAACATTGCTTACTATGTGGAGCTGTACCCCCCTATCCCCTGTTAACTAATTTAGTGAATTTTAAGCAACCCTTAAGGCAGTATAATGTTGTGATGAAGCCCCTGTATTTATAGTGCATCCAGCTAATAATAGCATCTTCTGCAGCTTGAACTCTTTTATTGACTCAAATCATTAATTCTGTGCAAGATAAATGCAAGTATTGTATATTAATGACTTAGTACTTTGACACAATAAATCAATATTGTGAATATTTATGTCAAGAGAAATGACAGCCTCTATTAGGGAAGAAATATCACACAGCCAGACATAAAAAGGCACCAAATCATTTTGTCACCGTGAACTTCAGACGCTATGCAAGTATTTATAGCAAGTCATAGTATTTTGCGAATGTTAAAATTGCAAATATTTGTTCTCTTGAATACATTTGGGCGAGAAGTCTGACTTAGAATACGTGTTTATATTCATGCGAATATAATTAAATCGTTTTAGTGACACTGCTGTCTACCTGCTGAGGACATGCATGCATAATGTGGAGAATTTACCAACTAGAGAGACAACAGGACAGATCATTCAACCTATGGTAAGGTCTGCAAGATTTATAAAGTAAAGCATTGACTTATTCAGTGTTTGTAGAAATCATAAATGATGCAGTTTAATATTTGTATATGGAAAACAGCATTTTACATATTCATATGCAGGAACCATTGATATACTTTAAGCGAGTTCAAAAGTTTTAATATAATCATGGTTGGAAACCCCATTAAATGGCTGAAACCCCCTTTAGATTTGATTGGATTCCGGACTATAAGAAACTGAAAACTAACTATGGCTTTGTTGAACATCAATCATTTCCATGCCCTGCCATATTTTAATGCATCAGCAAGAAAACATAGGAGATACAGCAGTCCCTGTTCTTATTAAAAACTGCCTAGGACAGATGGGGTGGATGGAGAGGCGTGTATAATGCAAACTAAGGGCAGATAAGAAAAAAAAATTATGTTAGCAAAGTACATTTAATAGATGTTCCAAAATAAAACGCTTAAAATAGCCTAAATACATGGCAGTATAACTTAAAGGGGCATTATCCTCTGACATTTGGAGTATTTCAAAAGTATTTGCCATGAATGCATTATTGGTATTGGTTTCAATTCCGGGACTATTACTTAACAATAAAATGGGGTTTTCCATCTCTGTAAATTGCGGCTCCACTGAGGAGAAATTTGTGGCTGCATGTTGAAGTTTCCATTGTTATATATGGGTGTTCTGGTAATAATGTTCTGGTGCTTGCTCACTGTGCTTGCTGACAAGTGGTTGAAAATAAGTGGAGTTTAAAAAAGGAGTTGTTGGTGATTCTGTGGGTTTGGAGTGACTGATATATTGTTGTTTTTGTGCAATTGTGTGGTGTGCATTGCTGCAGTGCATAGATAGCTAGTGCCATAGTTGCTTAGTTAAACAGGTCCAAACAGTTTTTTTTTCTCTGGTCTGCTCAGCACCTGGGGGTGGGGTTAATTGATCTCAGGTGCTTAAATCAAGGCTCAGCACTCACTGTGTGTGCTTGCTCACTGTGCTTGCTGACAAGTGGTTGAAAATAAGTGGAGTTTAAAAAAGGAGTTGTTGGTGATTCTGTGGGTTTGGAGTGACTGATATATTGTTGTTTTTGTGCAATTGTGTGGTGTGCATTGCTGCAGTGCATAGATAGCTAGTGCCATAGTTGCTTAGTTAAACAGGTCCAAACAGTTTTTTTTTCTCTGGTCTGCTCAGCACCTGGGGGTGGGGTTAATTGATCTCAGGTGCTTAAATCAAGGCTCAGCACTCACTGTGTGTGCTTGCTCACTGTGCTTGCTGACAAGTGGTTGAAAATAAGTGGAGTTTAAAAAAGGAGTTAAAAGAAGACGTTTCAAGTTCTGGTAAGTGCTAAATCTCTTTCTTTTTCACTGTTTTTGTTGCACTGAGGATGATGGCTAGCGAGATGGAAGGATTCATTCAGTGCGCAGTCTGCCGCATGTACGCACAACTGGAGCAGGTGTTCCAGGGTGAGTACCGCTGTGACAGATGTGAGCATGTTGCCCATCTAGAAGCTCGAGTTAGAGATCTGGAGAAGCATATTGCAACACTGAGGGAACTTGGCCACCTTGAGAGGGAACTTCGGCTCACTGAGTAGGAAGTTAGTGGGTTAGAGATGGAGGGTGGTGATATAGATCAGGAGGCCCAAGTAAGTAGCTGGGTTAATGTAGTTAGAGGGACCAATAAGGGATCCAAGAAAAGGAAGGCCACTTCTCCTACTATATGCCCAAGCAAAATTGCCAAGTTAGGTGATGATGCAAGGGCATCCGTGTCAGAAATGACAGCTCTAGTGGAACCTGTTCTCCCTAACAGCCGGGGGAACAGTCCAACTAGTAGTGGGCGGGATGGTATTGTAGGTAGGCCTAGACAGCTAGTGGTTGTAGGGGATTCTATAATCAGGAAGATGGATAGAATAATTTGTCGCCAAGACCGCCTCAACCGAATGGTTTGCTGTCTCCCTGGTGCCAGGGTTTGGCATGTGGTGGAAAGGGTGGATAAATTACTTAGGGGGGCTGGGGATGACCCAGCTGTTGTGGTCCATGTGGGAACCAATGACAGGATACAAGGTAGGTGGAGGTCTATTAAAAATAATTTTAGAGAACTAGGTGCCAAGTTGAAGGGAAGGACCTCCAAGGTGGTATTCTCTGGAATACTGCCTGTGCCATGCGCATCACAGGAAAGACAGCGGGAGCTTAGGGAGTTAAATGCATGGCTCAAGTAATGGTGTAGAGGAGAAGGGTTTGGGTTTTTAGAGCACTGGGCTGACTTTTCATTGGGGTACAATCTGCTTTCCGCAGATAATTTGCACCTTAATGGAAGGGGGTCCGCTGTGCTGGGGGAGAGAATCCTAGAAGGGGTGGAGGGGTTTTTAAACTAGGGATGTGGAGGGAGGACAATGTAGTATGTAATGTAGTGGCGGATAGGTTAGAGAGGGGACAGAACATTGAGGAGGGAGGAGAAGGGTCCTGTGGGGGGAGGATAAGAGCAGTGCATAGGGAGATCCATATGTTGCGGATGAATGGTGAGAATGATTGTAGCCACAGCACAGTAATAAATCCCATTTCTTATAATGAAGCGGTTAAACTCGATGGTAATATAAAGTGTATGGTTACTAATGTCAGAAGTCTAGCCAGCAAGATGGGGGAGCTGGAGGCCTTGGTTCTGGAGGAGTCCATTGATGTGGTTGATGTGACTGAGACATGGCTGGACTCCTCACATGACTGGGCTGTCAATATTCAGGGATTTATGTTGTTCAGAAGGGACCAGGTGGGCAGAAGGGGAGGAGGAGTATGTCTGTATGTCAGAAATGATATTAAAGTGAGTGTAAAAGATGCAATAGTGGGCGATGACTGTGATGATGTGGAAGCATTATGGGTAGAACTACAGAAGGAGGTAAAGAGTGAAAAAATTATTCTTGGTGTAATCTATAGACCCCCCAACATTACTGAGGAGGTAGATGGCCAGTTGAATAGACAAATAGAGCGGGCTGCCCGGGAGGGGACAGTAGTGGTAATGGGGGACCTCAACTACCCAGATGTAGATTGGGGTCACGGTTCAGCTAAAACCACAAAGGGGAGAGAATTTCTTAACCTCCTGCAGGATAATTTTCTGGGCCAGTTTGTGGCGGAGCCAACTAGAAGTGATGCCTTGTTGGATCTGGTTATTTCTAACAACGTTGAGCTGGTTGGGGATGTCACTGTCCATGAACACCTGGGTAATAGTGACCACAATATAGTGACTTTTAGCTTAAAGTGTAGAAAAGAAAAACATGTTGGGAGGGCAAAAACTCTTAATTTTAAAAGGGCCAATTTTCCTGGGTTAAGGGCTGAACTTCAGGGCATAGACTGGGAGCGGCTGCTGTCACATACGGATACAGCTAATAAATGGGAAATCTTCAAATCCACATTAAATAACTGTACTGCCAAATATATTCCTATGGGTAACAAATATAAACGGTTAAAATCCAATCCCACATGGCTTACAACCGAGGTTAGAAGGGCTATAAATGAGAAAAAAGGGGCATTCAAAAAATATAAATCAGAGGGGTCAGCTGTAGCATTTAAACATTACAAAGAAGTCAACAAAACCTGTAAAAATGTAATAAAAGCAGCAAAAATTCACAATGAAAGGCAGGTAGCTATAGAAAGCAAAAGAAACCCCCAAAAATTCTTCAAATATATTAATGCAAAAGAACCAAGGTCAGAGCATGTAGGACCCCTAAATAATGGTGAAGGGGAATTAATAACTGGGGATCAGGAGAAAGCTGAGTTACCTAATGGGTTCTTCAGTTCTGTATATACAAAAGAGGATGGAGCTGTGATGGGTGGGGCCAGTACTGAGGTGGGTGGGGCCAGTGCTGCTAACACATGTAATGTACTGAACTGGTTTACTATAGATATGGTCCAAGATAAATTAAACAAACTCAATGTAACCAAAGCTCCAGGGCCTGATGGATTGCACCCCAGGGTTCTTAGGGAACTCAGTTCTGTAATTTTTCTACCCTTGTATGAAATATTCCGTGATTCTTTGCTTACTGGTGTTGTGCCGAGGGACTGGCGTGGGGCAGGTGTGGTGCCGATCTTCAAAGGGGGCTCTCGAACTTCCCCAGGTAGCTATAGACCCGTAAGCTTAACGTCCATTGTGGGGAAACTATTTGAGGGGCTTATAAGGGACTACATCCAGGAATATGTAGTGGCTAATAGTATTATAAGTGATAACCAGCATGGTTTTACTAAGGACAGAAGCTGTCAAACCAACCTAATATGTTTCTATGAAGAGGTAAGTAGAAGCCTGGATGGCGGCGCGGCTGTGGATATCGTGTACCTGGATTTTGCAAAAGCGTTTGACACAGTTCCTCATGGACGTCTGATGGGTAAGTTAAAGTCTATCGGTTTGGAAAATTTAATGTGTAACTGGATTGAAAACTGGCTTAATAATCGTACCCAGAGAGTGGTGGTCAATGATTCCTACTCCGAATGGTCCCCGGTAATAAGTGGTGTACCCCAAGGGTCAGTACTGGGCCCTCTTCTGTTTAACTTGTTTATTAATGATATTGAGAATGGAATTAACAGCAATGTTTCTATCTTTGCAGATGACACCAAGCTTTGTAGTACAGTACAGTCTATGGAGGATGTGCAGATGTTACAGGATGACTTAGACACACTGAGTGTTTGGGCGTCCACTTGGCAAATGAGGTTCAATGTGGATAAATGTAAAGTTATGCACCTGGGTACTAATAACCCACATGCATCATATGTCCTGGGGGGGAGTTACTCTGGGAGAGTCACTGATAGAGAAGGATCTGGGTATACTTGTAGATAATAGACTACAGAACAGCACACAATGTCAGTCAGTGGCTTCTAAGGCCAGCAGGATATTGTCATGCATTAAAACAGGCATGGACTCACGGGACAGGGATATAATATTACCGCTTTATAAAGCTTTAGTGCGGCCCCATCTGGAGTATGCCGTCCAGTTTTGAAACCCCAATTCATAAAAAGGATGTTCTAGAGCTGGAGAGGGTACAAAGACGGGCAACTAAACTAATAAGGGGAATGGAGCATCTTAGTTATGAGGAGAGATTAAAAGAATTACATTTGTTTAGTCTGGAGAAGAGACGTTTAAGGGGAGATACTATGTTACCATGTAACTTAGCATTTCCAAACTCCCATAAACTACACTAGAGACAGCTGCTTACACAAATGGCCATTTTTAACTCATACTCGCCCTTTAAGGGAATCTGTCAGCTGCAGTTTACTTCCCAGATTGCTGACATTATTAGATGTTAGTGAGAAGTAAAATCCACGGCACACAGGATAATGCAGAAGTGATGGTTTATTATACAGTGATAAACAGAAGTTGTATACTCCGACCAATGTGAAACATTTAAGCAGTAGAGATCAAAACTATCAAGCATGCTTGATAGTTTTGATCTCTACTGCTTAAATGTTTCACATTGGTCGGAGTATACAACTTCTGTTTATCACTGTATAATAAACCATCACTTCTGCATTATCCTGTGTAACGTGTATTTTACTTCTCATGGATATACATGGTTGAAGAACCATAACCCACTGAGCACCAACCAACGAGAGGTGTGCAACACTGATTTACCCTACATTATTAGATGTTAGGTCAAGGGGACACATGATACCTTTCTTATATCTGTCTGTGCTTCTAAAATATTGAAATGATGCTTTTTCTAAATAGAAAGGAGTCAGAGAGGCTTTCCCAAGCTCCTGTGGGCAGCAGCACCATCAAGCTCCCCTCCCCTCCTATCACTCACGCTGCTAAGAGCTCAGCTTAAAGCTGAAGTTAGGAGGTATTCTGGCTTGCAACACCTTAGGATCTTGGAAAGCCTCTTGCACAACTTACACTATAGCAAAAATCATTTTCTATGCTCTGGAAGCACAGCTGGATATATGAATGTGTGTCTTTGTGACCCAACAGCTATCTAACAATGCAGCAGTTTGGAATGTAAATTGCAGCTGACAAATTCCCTTTAACCCTTTGAGGACCAGGCCCAAAATGACCCAGTGGAGCGGCAAATTTTGATCTTAGTGTTTCCGTTTTTCCCTCCTCCCCTTCTAAGAGCTCTAGCACTTTCAGTTTTTTATCTACAAGGCCATGTAAGGGCTTATTTGTTACAGGAATAGTTGTACTTTGTAATGGCATCATTCATTTTACCATAACATGTATGATGGAATTCCAAATATATTATTTATGAAGATATAAATTGGTGAAATCGCAAAAAAGAATGCAATATGGTAACGTTTGGGGGGTTCCTGTGTCTATGTAATGCACTATATGGTAACAGCGAGATGATACTATTATTCTATAGGTCAGCCCGAACACAACCACATGCAGGTTTACGCAGATTCTCTAATGTTATATATTTTTTTTAAATGAAATCCTTTTTTTTGGCAATTAATTATAAATAAAATGGGACTATTGTGACGCTTATAACGGTTTTATTTTTTCACCTACGGGGCTGTATGGGGTGTCATTTTTTCCGCCATGACCTCTAGTTTTTATTAATACCATATTTGTGAAGATCGGACGTTTTGATCACTTTTTATTAATTTTTTTTTTATATATAATGTAACATAAAATCGGTAATCCGCGCACTTTTTTCCCTCTTTTCGTGTACGCCGTTTACCGTTCGCAATGACGCTTGTTATATTTTAATAGATCAGACAATTACGCACGCTACGGTATATTATATGTTTATTTGTTTATTTATTTTTATATGTTTTGTTTATTTATAATGGGAAAGGGGGGTGATTTCAACTTTTATTGGGGGAGGGGTTTTGGGGTAGTGTGTTAGTGTTTTTAACTTTTTTTTTTTTACACATTTGAAGTCCCTTTGGGGGACTTTTACATCCAGTACTTGGATTTTTACACTGATGATTGTTATGCCATAGGCATAGCATTGATCAGTGTTATCGGCGATCTGCTCATTGAGCCTGCCTGTGCAGGCTTAGTGTAGCAGATCGCCGATCGGACCGCACGGAGGCAGGTGAGAGACCTCTGGCGGCCCGTTTTACCGATCGGGACCCCTGCAGTCACACTGCGGGGGTCCTGATCGGTAAGTGACAGGGGACTCCCCCTGTCACTTACACTTAAACGCCGCGGTCGCGCCGCGATCGCGGCGTCTAAGGAGTTAATGACATGCGGCAGCGCGATCGCTGCAGCGTGTCATTACCGGTGAGGTCCCGGCTGCTGATTGCAGCCGGCCCCCACCTGCTTTGAAGCCTACTCCGCTCCGGAGCACGCTTCATAGCGGGAGAAACACCCAGGGCGTACAGTTACGCCCTAGGTCGTCTGGGGACAGACTTCCATGGCGTAACTATAAGCCCTGGGTCGTCTAGGGGTTAAGTGCCAATCTGGGGTTCTAGAACCTTCTTCTCCTGATATATGGGGGGCCCAGAGATGACTTCACAATGCAACAATAAGTATGTGACCATCCCTTAGTTGTGTGTCACTCCTCTTTAACAAGTGATCATCAGATGGTTGGGTTGCACACAGAATTGCACAGTGGCCCAGGGGTTTGTAGATTGTGCACACCTACATTACTGTATACTATATTGTGTTTGCAGGAGTAACAAACAATATAAATATTAGAATAACCTATGGTGTTCTTGCCTTAATGCAGTCAATTTACATAATTTTAACTTTTCCTAGCTGGATAGATAGCATGCCTAATCCATTATTAGCATGATGCACATTAAATCAGTGCTTATTACTCTACATTGGCATTTTCCTTATATAGCTTTTACATTTTTCATTGGTTTTCAAAGGTTCTGTATTCCTGAAGTGAACAGTCACATACAGATCAGAGCACAGATAATAAAACCCCCAAAGGGCTATTAAAAGGTGAGATCATTTAATTTCACCGAAGAATCCGGGAAGACAAATAAAATTAACTCTGTCCATAAACTTGGGAGGCAAATGCTTTGATATTCATACCATTCCGCTGGAAACAAGTTGTAACTGTATTTTTGTTATTAATGATGCTTGTAAATGTAGTTATGAGGTTCATATTAAAGAGATGTACTGTTGTGTTACAATGTCCATTTATGTTGCTCATAAAAATGACAAAAAAGATATTAAGTTTCCTAGATATTCACTATATACTACATGATATGAGTTCTTTAATTCTCTTACAATGTAGTGTATTTAAAGTTAAAAAAGATAGATAGATAGATAGATAGATAGATCTAAAAGTTTAATTTCCACAAATAGGTCTTGCATCTTATTAAAGCAATAAGCACTGCCTCTAGCCACACCTGCATCTGTTTAAGTGCTGAAATATAACTTATCATAATATATAGGGACTAGCATAGTAATATATAGACTCTATTAAATGCATCAACATGCCATGAACAGTCCTTCACAAATGGTAAAGTGTAGGAGAGTGCAAGGGGTTAAAGGAGTATTTCTATCTAAAAGACATGGCTTTCTGGCATTATCCTTGGCTTCATACAATGGGCCTTCCAGCTGCTATCACTAGCCAAGAGCTCCCACTAATAGCCAGCATGAAGCAATTGCCTGTGCTGGCTATTAAATCACTGCCTTTACATACCTTATGGCCTTTACATACCTCATTGGTGGTCCAGTGATCGGATTGGCTCTCCATAACAAGATTGCGGGGAACCAATCTGTTTTCATTGCAGTCTGAAGCCTTCAACCAGGATGAAGCAATAGATAGTAGGGTTAATAGATCATTGCAGTACATATGTTCTGCATTGATCTCCATGAGCAATTAAGTTATTGCTAATAGAAGTCCCCTAGGGGGACTACGAAAGTGTAAAAAAATTTAATATATATTATATATATGTGGAATATAACTTATCTAATTTCTAAAACCCCCAGAAAAGAAAAATCAAAAGAATGTTCTTCAGTTTCACCTGACGAACATATGGAAAAATCAAGATTGCATTTACAAAGTAAAATTGGTTAAAAAAAGAAAGCAACCATGATTCTGTATGATTCTGTACATAGAAATTAAAAGTGTTATGACATTTCAAAGGTGACAAGGAGAAAACAACACCTCAACAATAAAAATTGGCCTCAAAGAGTCCGTAAAGGGTAAACCCTTGGTTCAAATTCTGAGAGTTGGCTACTAGTTTATTAGGCAAAAGATGGGCTTGTAACTGGACTGTTGAATGATAACTGGGAAGATGCATGGACATTAAAATGGTTCATTCTCATTTTATTCACCTCCCTGTGATTCCATGGTTGAAGTGAGGGATGTTTATTTGCCATCATTTGAAGTTGTAAAAACTGGGCCAAGCTGTTAAAGATGAAACAATAAACCATGGTCCAGCACATCCAAATTCTACAATAAAAAATCATGGCCACTCTGGCTAATTCTAAGGGTTTATTGCCTTTACTTCAGAAATGAATCCTACCGTGGCCAGTTATATACAGTCATATTCGTTTTTTTTTTTTTATTACAAAGCACTACAGGGGAAATGATCAGTAAATGGCAACTTTCTACTTTAACCCAGCAAATTCAGCTATTTGCCATAGCTGCGCTGATAATAAAGGTTTTGTCTGTGATGACGCAACCCCTTTAAAGCAAAAGCCAATCTTTGGCTATGTTCACACAGTGTTTAACAGCTTTTTAACGCTGTATCGGCTGCATGAAGGTTCTTTTTTTTACATTGATTTGCCACCTGCGGGTGTGCCCGAAAATCGATTAGCCACACACTTTAATGTAATGTGCGGCCGCTGCCACACATTATATTATGTGAAAAGCTATTATTTCCAAACGCTGTTCGATTTTAAAGAAAGTTAACATAACTATAAGTGTGAACACAGCAGGCGGCATGCAATGCCTTTCCTTCGGTAAAGAATGGACGCTGATTCCATTGCGATCAGCGTCCGTATCTCTGAAAAAAAACCTTGAAATTGTGGACAAAAACATTAGATATATAGAGTGCAGATGTATAGTGGTGGTCGGTAACCTTGACAACAAGCTGTAATTGATAGGGAAAGAGAAGCATATCAGTAGAAGGAAGCAAGTTTGCTAAATGAATATATTTGCAAAAAACTTGATGTATGCTACAAGTATAACTATACTAGTTGAAATGGGAATCTTTTAAGAATACTGTGAAAGTGAATTGAATACAGTATACCAGGACCCTAATATAATTTCATGATTATAAACAGTCCCTTAATAGCCATTAATATTAAGATTAAGGATCTTGCTGTCCAATAGTGAGAATAAATTCACTGCAACCTTGCATCTGCAGTATATTATTATTAATCTTAAGGGGATGGATTTATTACAGAATGGTTATTTCAAGCAGTTGTGTGCGATTGCAGGTTCACTGACACTAACCTAACTTCTCGTTTAAACAATGTCCGTGCATGAAACTGGAAAGCATAATTTCTCCAAGTAAAGCCAGGATAGTTGTAAGACAATATTCAAAAAGAAAAAATTGTGTAATTACAATCCAGTTCCATTTTTATTTGTTGTACCACAACAATATAGATCCTAAAAGACAATCTCTTTTATATGTGGGGGGTATTGCAGTAGTACATTATGGTCATACAGACGAAAGCTCGTCCTGTAATAGGTCTTCTAGAACAGGTCTCAGATTTGGTCCATTTAAGAAGTTTCTGAGCAGGGTATCTATGATGTTCACATGCCCCTTGGCTTATATTCAAAGTGGTCATTTCCATGAGGCAAACCCTTTAAAAGCAGTATATGTTTCTGGAAGCAAATGTACCATTTGGAATATACATATATTTTTACTACCTTGTTGGCGCAGGTGTGAACTTCCTGGTGGAGCGGTCCATTTTTCAAAACGCTGTACTGTCTCACAGTTTCTTCATGCGCAGCATCCCCATCTATGAACTGCAGGCTGGCCTTTTCCTTTGTGAAACACCTCCATTATCATCAAGTCTGGCCGCATAATCAAAGGGAGGGAATATCATTACACTTGGGATCGCAGGCAGGCCTACAGTGCAAAGAGTGGGATGTGCACTTGATCATCGCACTGCTTAAACCTCCCCTCTCAGCATTATTGTATTGTCAGCATGTAATCTGATCTCTCAGTGAGCTGCTAGAAATTGAAGTTAATCACTTTTGGGTGTGCATGTGCAGCTCAGTTCCATTAAAGCGAATTAAGCTAAATTGTAAAACCACACACAACCTGAGGACAGGGGTGGAGTTGTTCTTCAAGAATTTTTTTTTTTAAATTCTGGATAACCCATTTAAGCTTATTTTCAAAGTAAATAAAATTTAATAGGTTGGGGAGGCTTGACAAGAAGAGAATAAAAGCATGATTAATTAACTAAAGCTATGATAAATTCTGAAGGAACATGAACATTCTTCTCCACAAAGCTTTTTTTTACCCATACATTGACGTTATCTCATCTTATTATTAATTGTTTCTTATATTACATATTATATCTTCTCTTATTCCTGTCATAAAATTTTATAAGGGCTGCATGAAGCCTTCATTTCAGACATTGAGATGACTTAATGTGCTACTCCAGTAGCTTTATGTGTACAGTAGTTCTACATCAAGCAATCTTGCCATGAATATTAATTTAAACATCACTTTAAGTACAAGTGCGGAATCTTTCCTTATAGAATTGCTCAAACATCTATGGAGAGATCCAGGATGAATATGCAAACATATAATTAATAGTAAGGAGGAAGGCCGTATTATCACGGGACGGTCCGGTTATTTGAATAAAAGACAATTTGGCTTACAAATCAGTCTGTGCAGGCACACAATATTAACACTGGTTATTTTGTTTTAAAAATGAACTCAAGGGAAATAAAAGATTCCGATGGTTTGCTCCTCTAGATTCTGTATTTATGTATTTGAACATTTCTTTCGTTCTGCATGTAAAGCGATGCAATTTGCTTGAAGGATAGTATTTCAGAATAAAATTATGCATACCTATTTATATAGCTGTATATTAGTTCCATATGCAAATCTAGTGATCACAGTAATATTTTATTATCAGCATGTATTGGGTGTTTACATACACATGGCATATTATTATATTATCTGTCGTATTAACAATAGAACCTGTTTGAACCATGGGTAGCAGGAAATAGGGCTAGGCTTTCCCAATACAACTAGGCTTTCCCAATACACCGTAGCGATTGGAATTAGACCTAAATGCTAAAGTACTCTTTGGTGGTATCATTGAGGCATTTGTTGTATAGCATTATTATTTTGACCACTGTCTTGCACAGTTTAATGATGTAATTGTATAAATAGATGGTGGTATATGATATACAGCAATACAGTGAGACTGTATGCAGGGTAATACATAATATCCCTTTGACAGGGTAAACTCCCTCCGGTCTTCTCCCGGTCTTCTTCTGATTAGCGGCTGAGCAGGGCTGATTGGCTGGGCTGATGCTAAAGCATTGTCAGCTCAGCCAATCAGCAGTTGCAGCAGTGTCCCTTCTTAGCCGCTGATACAAAGAAGATGGGGCGAAGACCAGAGGGTAAGTTAGGCATCCCTCTCCAGGAAAGGAACACAGTCTGGTCCACAGGGGCTTTCTTTAGACTGTACCATCCTGCATCTCCCCTGGGACACGGCACACAGAAAACTCTGTGTACCATATCTGCCACCCTCTCTAACAAGGAAGGGGTCACTTAGCCCCTTCCTTTCTGGAGCGGTGCATTCAGTTCGGCATTTTGACCCAAAAACGTTGAAGTCCCTGTTCGGGGAAAATGCCCAAAGTCTCAAAGAGACTTTCACACATAAAGCCAAAAACGCCATCCAAAAACTAAGTGTGAGGGCACCCTTATGCTCTGGTATTTAAAAACTATTATTTCATCGAACTCTCCCTGTTTTCTGCCTTGCTTTAGCTACTTCATTGCATTTGTCCAGCTAAAGCTCCATGGTATTCTCTAGAAGAAGATACAGGCAAATGCTGTCCAAGCTTATTTGTCATTACCTCACAGCAGTGCCCCTAGTGTTCATGTGGGGTGGTGCATCTGTAGAAATAGCCATCATAAGCCACCAAGAGAAGGCCCACTGATTGGTCTATGGACAGACTCTTTAGCTGGGTAGTAAGTCATCTGGCTTTCTATGCATAATGGCGAAATTTCCTTAATTTATAAATCACTAATAAGCAATAAATCTTATGTCAAGTAGGGGTACCGCATGGCAATTGCTTCAAGTGCACTTTTGACTGCTATTTTTAAAACCATTTGGAGGAAAAAATGATTACATTATGCATTCGGTTGCATCAGATGCTAAATAGAATTCTCTTTAAGATAAATTGTTGGTACAATTGTTATGAGCTTTCTCATTATAGAAAAAAATATAATAATTGACTGAAGTGATGACCAAAAGTTTTGCAAAGATCGCTGCGGTAGAAAGCTTAGTATTGTTTCTATATGCACCATTAAGTAGTTTAATAATTTAATGATTTCTCAGCAGAATGACAAGTTCACCCTAAGTTTGATATACAACTTTGCTAAACCCATTAACATACATTGACTTTCAATAAATCTAGACAATAGAATAACCCTAGGCTATAAGAACATAATGTTTTCTATGTTTGCTGTATTATGCAGCAATGTAGAACAATTTGACATAATCTGCTTTCATCGCTCCTTTTTATATGTATTAGTATTACAATATGTATGCTGTAACAGCAGGCAGACCATTCAGTTTTTATGATCCATGATAGTTGATTGGTGTTAGAATTTTTTTTTCTGAAGCAGCAATATGTAATAAACCTAAGTCCCCCCTTCCCAATTAAAGCTTGCTTAACCAGTTGGGAGTTCTTTTCCTTATGTTTTCTAACAACAAAAACAACCAAAAATTATCCCCATGGGGTGGTGGATGTAAAGCATAAATGGAACCTGTGCACTTGCTCTGTGACATTGCCGGAGCGTATGGCTGGCCCCCTGTTAACGCTGACAGCATCCCTGGCAACGGGTCCATTTGGATACAGGGAGCACGTTGATGATGTCCCTAACTACCGGCCGGCCAGGATCCTAGGGGTGTGGTGGCTCCTTCCTTTTTTTTTAGCTGGGGCTTCACTGCCCTCGCCCAATCTTCTCAGGTGTGTAGCATCAGAGTTGTACTGACTGGCAACCTGCACCGTCAGTCAGCTTTGTTATATGGTTGGAGTTGGAGTCTCAGCCTAAATTATAGCCTAGGGTTGGGACTCCAGTGTCCTTAAGTATCCTCCCCTATGTGCTCTTCCTTGCCTGTGATAGAGCCTCAGTACCTGAGTGTATCTTGACCTAACATTTATCCTAACTGTTGTTCCTGGTTTTCTGACTCTGGCTTTTGGCTTACTGACATTCTGTTTGTCTTACGATTCTGTACTGCACTGACTGGCTGTTACCGACCTAGCATTCTGACCACGAGTTATTAGGTTTGTCGGGTTCGTTTGTCTTGTCTGCACTTTGTGCTTCACCTGTTCAGGCTAGGGACTGTCGCCCAGTTATCCGCTGCCACTTAACCCAGTTGAGGTCAGCAGGCAGGGTAAGCAGGGCGGGTGCCAGTGCTAGGGCATCACCTCTCTTGTTTACTCCAGTACTATTCCTGACAGAACCAGTAGATTATTCTTAAAGAACCTGACAGAACCAGTAGAGTTTTCTGGAAAAAAATGTTTTTAAACTAACCTGCCAGAAATATATGCAGATTTGTAAATTACTTCTTTAAAAAATTCGTGCTTTTCAGTGCTTATGACCTGATATATGCCCAGCAGGATGTAGTGTATTCTTTCCAGTCTGACACAGTGCTCTCTGCTGCCACCTCTCTAAGTGTACGGAACTGTCCAGACCTCTACTGCTCTGGACAATTTCTAAAACAGACGGAGGTGGCAGCAGAAGAAACTTGTCAGATTTCCTTCCAGAGCATCTAGCAGCCAAGAAGTACACTACCATCTGTATAATGTTCTAGCAACAATTTATTTGAGAACCTTTTTTTACTGGAATAACACATTAATGTGCCCAGTGCTACCTTAACCCCTAGACGACCTAGGACGTATCGGTACGTCCTGGAAGTCTGTGCCCAGACAACCCTGGACGTACCCAGGGGCGGTCTTGGCATTTCTGGGGCCCTAAGCGAAGTTATGTCTGCCCCCCCTCCAAAACAATAGACCGCTGTGTGTTGCCCCCAGTAGTATATACCCCTTGTGCGCTACCGCCAGTAATATATACACCTTGTGTGCTGCCCCCAATAGTATATACCCCTTGTGTCCTGCCCCCAGTAGTATATACCCCTTGTTTGCTTCCCCCAGTACTATATAGACCCCTGTGTGTTCCCCCAGTTATATATAGCCCCCTTGTGCTCCCCCAGAAGTATATAGATCTCCTGTGTGCTGCCCCAGTTGTATATAGACCCCCTGTGTGCTGCCCCCAGTTGTATATACCCCCTGTGTGCTCCCCCACTAGTATATAGGCCCCCTGTGTGCTCCCTCATGGGTATTTAGTCCCCCTGTGTGCTCCCCCACTTGGATATAGACCTCCTGTGTGCTCCCCCACTTGGATATAGACCCCTGTGTGCTCCTCCAGTAGTATAAAAAAACCTGTGTGGTTCCCCCAGTAGTATATAGACCCCCTGTGTGCCCCACCAGTATTATATAGACCCCTTGTGTGCTGCCCCAGTTGTATACAGACCCCTGTGTGCTCCCCCAGTTATATATAGACCACCTGTGTGCCTCACAAGTAGTATATAGACCCCCTTTATGTTCCCCCAGTAGTATATAGACCCCCTGTGTGCCCCACCAGTAGTATATAGACCCCTGTGTGCTCCCCCAGTAGTATATAGCCCCCCTGTGTGCTCTCCCACTTGGTTATAGACCCCATTCTGATGCCCCAAGTAGTATGTAGACCCCCTGTGTGCTGCCCCCAGTAGTATTTAGACCCCTCTGTGAAGCCCCAGTAGTCTATAGCCCCCCTGTGTGCTCCCCCTGTAATATAGCCCCCTTGTGTGCTCCCCCCATTTATATAGACCCCCGATGTGTGCTCCCCCAGTTAAACAGACCCTGTGTGCTCCCCCTCCCATATAGTATATAACACAATAAAACAAACACTTTTACTCACCTGGGTCCAGGCATCTCCTCTTCTCTTCACTCTTGTGGCCGCAGGAAGGGTTTTCCCTGCGATCCCAAGAGGCCGCACTCCCCTTGTCCTGGCGCCCACTTGTGACCGCAGGAAAAACCCTTGAGTGACTGATAGGAAGGGAGCCAATGTCTCCCGCCCTGTAAGTGCTGCTGCATGTAACTATGAGCGCTCATTATGAGTGCTCATAGTTACAGTTCAGATGGCAGCAGCGCGCAGGGCAGCGGCCCTGTCCAGCGGTCTTGAGCATAAGAGCGGGGCGTGGGGGCCCCCCTGGATGTTGGGGACCCCAAGCGATCGCTTGGTTTGCTTGGTGCCAAAGACCGCCACTGGACGTACCGGTACGTCCTGAGCTATGAAGCGTGCTCCGGAGCAGGTGGGGGCCGGCTGCACTCAGCAGCCGACACTTCACCATTAATGACAGGCTGCAGCGATCGCGCTGCAGCATGACATTAACTCCTTAAATGCTGCGACCGCGGCGTTTAAGTGTAAGTGACAGTGGGAGTCCCCTGTCACTTACCGATCGGGACACCCGCAGTGTGACTGCGGGGGTCCCAATCGTTAAAACGGACCGTCGAAGTTCTCTTACCTGTCTCTGTGCAGTCCGATCGGCGCTCTGGTCAATGAGCACAGGCAGGCTCAATGAGCAGAGCACCGATAACACTGATCAATGCTATGCCTATGGCATAGCAATGATCAGTGTAAACATCAAAGTATTGTAATGTAAAAGTCCCCCAAAGGGACTTAAAATGTATTTAAAAAAAAGTTAAAATCAGTAATACACTGCCCCAAAACCCCTCCCCCAATAAAAGTTTAAATCACCCCCCTTTCCCATTATATAAATAAAACATATAAAAATAAATGAATAAATAAACATATAATATACCGTAATTGTGTAATTGTCCGATCTATTAAAATATAACAAGCGTCATTGCGAACGGTGAACGGTGTTGACAAAAAGAGGGGAAAAAGTGCGCGGATTACCGATTTTATGTTACTTTATATATTTTAAAAAATTTATAAAAAGTGATCAAAACGTCCGATCTTCACAAATATGGTTTTAATAAAAACAAGAGATCATGGCGGAAAAAATGACACCCCATACAGCCCCATAGGTGAAAAAATAAAACCGTTATAAGCGTCACAATAGGCCCATTTTATTAATAATTAATTGCCAAAAAAAAGGATTTCATTAAAAAAATATATATATCACATTAGAGAATCTGTGTAAACCTGCATATGGTTGTGTTTGGGCTGACCTATAGAGTAATAGTATCATGTCGCTGTTACCATATAGTGCATTACGTAGACACATGAACCCCCCAAACGTTACCATATTGCATTCTTTTTTACAATTTCACCTATTTCTATCTTCATAAATAATAACTTTGGAATTCCGTCTTACATGTTATGGTAAAATGAAAGACGCCATTACAAAGTACAACTATTCCTGTAACAAACAAGCCATTACATGGCCTTGTAGATAGAAAACTGAAAGTGCTAGAGCTCTTAGAAGGGGATTAGGGAAAAAATGAAAGCGCAAAGATCAAAATTTGTGCGGACCACTGGGTCATTTTGGGCCTGGTCCTCAAAGGGTTAATTGCTGTTAGCTCTGTCTTCTAGATAACCTATAAGTAACTGGGCTAATGAATGCCATAGCTCACATTCACTGGTGGATTACTAGAAAAAGGCTTAGGATACTTTCTGATAAGCTTTATGTGAAGGGTCTTGCATACTTTGTTATTACAAGGGAGCCATCTGCTGTCGGTGCCCGCCACTGCCCAGCACATTATGGCACAGTTGATATAATTTTTGCCAGAGCCCCAGGCACCACAGGTGTTCTCTCTGTGGGATTTCCTCATATCATAACCTGTTGCAGATAGGAAATTCCGCTCTATCTGACCTGAAAATCCAGGACTGCACGTAAAACCTTAGTGACAGCTGTCAGTGATATAGGTTCAGTCATGCATTGTTAAATGGATATTTACTACTGTATGTGAAGGTCATGCACTTTATTTATGTATGACATTCAGCAACCCTATAAGCTTCTTGTCATAAAACATGTGAGCAGTCACTTAAGTATCAATGTTGATACAGCTATAATATAATCTGACTCATCTGATTTATTGTTAAATGAATGATAATGATGGTTCATAGTTGTATGATCATGATACATGAAGTGAAAGACAATATAATCTAATGGCCTGTTGTTGTTTTTAGAGAACAAATATAAAGCGCCTGATAGACTCTGGACTGCCCTTTTGCTAAATCATTAGTAAATGCAGTATACAATACATTATAAAAGCTAAGAAAATCATGTAAATCTAATTAAAAAAGAAGACTTATGTATTTCTTTGAGGAGAAAAACATATATGGCTGCGCATCCACATGCTAAACACTGGCCATCTGCTTCTTAGCACAATCAACACTAACATTGGGAGTTACATTCTCATCAAAATGTATATACCCACACACCACTTCATGGTTCCTGATTCATGTGGGTCTCTAACCTAAATAGTGTAGTGTTGGGCAGTGACCACTATGGCCACAACAACTGTGCCCATAGAGGGATCTATTTACTTCTATTTAAACCACACAAATGACATTTCTTATATTGAAAAGATTGCAGTTGTTCCACAGCATTTAGAGATATAGGGGAGATTTATCAAACATGGTGTAAAGTGAAACTGTCTCAATTGCCCCTAGCAACCAATCAGATTCCACCTTTCATTTTTCAAAGAGTCTGTGAGGAATGAAAGGTGGAATCTGATTGGTTGCTAGGGGCAACTGAGCCAGTTTCACTTTATACCATGTTGGATAAATCTCCCCCATAGAGTTTGTATTAGTGGGTACTACCTTTATATATTGATTTGACATCACCACAAAGTAGCAGTAAATTTTACGATGTTACAGTTTTGGACTGTGGATTTAAGTCTTTAAATGCCTCTTTGCCAAGCAGATACTAATTTATTATCACATGATACAAAAATATCCCTGGGATTTACTGTAATGATACATTAGTGTTTCACTTCTACAGTGCGATTACCCCTTTAGATCAATGTATTTCTATCAAATATTCATATTATATATTTCATCACAAAGTTGGTGTCATGCCTGTGCCTATTTGGAGCTCAGTGGGGCCCTCAGCTTGTGGTATGTGGTCGAGACTACACCTGTAGTAGTGTTTGTGGTTGAATTATTTGTTTTTGCCTTTGTCTGAGCTCTGTCTGAACACTTTCCTATTTCCTCTGCTTTGCTGATTAATTTATCTGCCACACCTGTCTCATCCCTGCTGATATCCTTCTGGCATCTGAATTCCCCACTGCATTGTGTGAACTGACAGGTCCGCTACTTAATGTATAGCGCCTGCAGAAAACTGATATGTAATTTTTTAGCGGGGCTGCTAGTAATCGCGGCTGGAGTGTATACTATGTGTATATACTCTGGCCGGGATTACCTCTAGCTGCAGCACAATATAAGTAAAGTATTAATCACAGCCGTCTTGCAAATCGGCAACAACGGCCATGGTTAATACTTTACTTAGAGTGTATAAATATACTGTCAGTAAACAATACAAGCAATGAAGGTTGGGACATGTTAATTTCCAAAACTGTGAGAATGCAATGCGGGCAACAAGCATTTGGTAAATGATTTCCATGTTACCTGACCCATTATATTCCAAAAATACTTTGCTTTCCATAGTTTTTGTTTTTATTAGTGTTTCTATATAGAACCATGAAATTTTGTCTGCTGTATTAAAATCCCAGTATACCTCTATACAGCTTAGACAAACTGAAGCTGCTAAGCTGCTTTGCTAGCATCCAGCTTGCTCTCTCCTGCTTACCTTACATTGTTTCTTCTGTTTATGGCAATGTGATATTCCTAATGCTGTGCAGCTGCTCTGCAGTAAAAAGTACTTATTAACCCACCTACTGTATGTTTAATGCATGCAGGGATGAGGAGATTGAGAGGCTACACTCAATACTGAGCAGTGTCATTTAAGAGCATCTGCAAGCTGTTTAAATGTATTTCTCATCTTGCATGGCATTTACTTTGTGAGAAGGCAAATAATTATGAATATGCTATGTAAATATTTTAGTCATTGGATGCTAGACATGATATCTTGAGCAACATGATTACTTTTGAATCGTTCCGTATATTATTAAACATATTATTAACTCTGGGCAAGAAGAAATATCTATATCTCAAGCATCCCCCCCCTGTCTAGCACTATGCATGCATATACGTAAAGGAACCCTGTACCCACAACCTGCCCCCCCCTCCCCCCCGCCAAAAAAACCTCAGCTTGTACCGTTGGAGAGCTGCTTTTAATGAGAGATCTGTATCCTGGGGTGCGTTTGGCAGGTGATGCAGTTATTGTCCTAAAAAACTACTTTTAGGCCAGCTTCACATATCGTATGACATTGAGTGCCGAAGCCGCACTCTCTATTGTGGAAATTGTCAGTTCTGTGCGGCCACACAAAACTAACATGTCAGTTTTTGCTGCGGCCGCTAGGGATCACAGCCGCAAGGGATCCCGGCCGGAGCGTGTACTATGTGTATACACTCTGGCTGGAATCACATTAATTTTCAATTTAAAGTATTTTTTGAATTTATCACGGCTGTTGTTGCAAATAGCCGTGATTAATTAAAAAAAATAAGTTGTGTGAACATAGCCTTAAAACTTGCAGACCTTTATCAAATTGGAATGGCCTAGAGTGTCTATGCCCTAGGCTGGCACCACCTCTCCGTCTCTCCTCCCTGCCCCATTCCCCATTAGAAATGTCCTTGGCAGGATTTCTTCTGATCATCACTTGTGTGAACACTGCACAGGTGCCTTAACAATCCAGCACATGATCAGTGTTCAGACAGGTGATCATAAGGAAAAATCCTGCCTGGGGCATTCCTAATGATGAAGAGGGCGGGGAGGAGAGATGGAGATTGCAAGCCTAGGGCATAGACACTCTAGGCCATGCCAATTTGACACAGGGCTGCAAGTTTAAAAGTTGTTTTTTAGAACAATAACAGCATCACCTGCCAATCGGACACCAGGACAGATCTTGGATTAAAAGCAGCTATTCAAAGGTACAGGTGGTTTGGGGGGGGGGGGGGAGAGCAGATTGTGGATACAGGGTTGCTTTAAGTCAATCTCATAAAATACTGAACTTTTTCTCCGATAGTTTTTTTTTATATTTCCCCAGCTATATCTCATACTAGCCAAACCATAGTCTCCTCCAAAAGTATGAGCCAACCATTTGTAGACAGCTGTTTTGGGGGTTCTTTTTCCAAAAATAAAGAGAACTGGTGGACCAAGTATTAGACCCAACTACAGCCATGGCTACATAGTTCTCACATATCAGGTAGCTTGCTCCTTCTTTTCCCTAGGTGTTGATTGGTTTCTAGTAACATATCTAAAGGTATTGACTGGTTCAGTTTATCGGCTTAGCCAGGGAAGATGCACACAGGAATGGGAATGAAGCTTCTTGCTACAAGATGCTGTGATGAGGCATAAGTAATATTTTAAGATAATAATTTAGTAGTTCAAACTAGGTATGAGCGAACCGAACCGTAACAAACCAGATTCGTTACGAACTTTGCAAAAAGTTCGGTTCGTCACCGAACCAAACTTTGAGAAAGTTTGTAACGCATCTGGTAAAAATAACAATAACAAATAAAATCGAAGACATCTTTAAAAAGTGATGCAAACACCTCTGGAATGCATCTGGGAAAGCAGGGAAACAGTATTAGAGCAATCGGCATTACGGGGTTAGCGATCCTCTGCAGTAATGCCGATGCCTCTAATGGTTGATATATTTAATTAATAGAACAAATTTTCGTTGTAATAAAGTCACTTTCATTGTTCAATAATTTCATTAAAACGAATACATCATTGTGCAATTAAATATACTGTTAAAGTAAATATATATATATATATATATATATATAAATAAATGTATATTTATATATATATATATATTTTTTTACAGTATATTTAATTGCACAAGTATGGATTCGTTTAAATTAAATTATTGAACAACAAAATTAATTTTATGACAACGAAAATGTGTTTTATTAATTAAATATTAATTATTACAGGAAACTCTATTAAAGCCGTTAATTCATATTGCCGACAATAGAGTTTTCTGTCATAATTAATACTTTACTTTAATTAAAACATCAAATGTTTCTTCTAATTATGCTATCACAATAGCATTATTAGAAGAAACATTTTGAATTATATGTGCGCTCAGCTGATTGTCTGATCGGCTCAGCGCACATATAATTAGCGGGTCCACAGCACAGTGACTTCATTCTGCTGCGGACCAGCGAAGAGAACACATGGGGGTGAGTATACAGTATTGTCACTTAACCCCTTCCTTGCTGGGATGGGTGCAGTCTGACATCAGTCTGGCCCCCAAGGTGTTAAGAGGGATGCAATGCATCCTCCCTTAACCCCTTGGGTGCCACACTGTAAGCAGCGATCTGTAAAGATGCTGCATACTGTAAGGAGCACAACACCGCTCACAATGATGGGTGTTGTGCTCCTGTTTGTGTTTTTTTTGTGTATTTCTCCCTTTTTGTTTTTCAGATATCGGTATCCTGTGGATTACGTCGGATTCGGTGGACTATGACGATGACCAGCGGTTGTTTGAATTTTTTTAAAATAAAATGGTCAATGAGGGGTGTGGGGGTGTTTTTATTTGAATAAAAAAAAATTTCACTTGTGTCTTGTCTTTATTTCTTTACTTTATAGACTTAGTAGTGGAAGCCGTCTAATAGACGGAATCCATTACTAAGTCGGGGCCTAGTGTTAGCCGGTATAAAATGGCTAACACTAACCCCCCATTATTACCCCAGTACCCAATGCCACCAGGGGTACTGGGAAGAGCCGGGTGCCAGTGGTCCCGGAGCGTCAAAATGGGCGCTACTGGACTGGGGCGGCAGCAGGCTGGTAAGATTTAGGCTGGGGAGGGCCTAAACCAATGGCTCTTCCCACCCTGGTGTTACCAGGCTGCTGTCGCTTGGTTTTTAACCCGGCTGGTTATGAAAATAGGGGGAACCCTATGCGTATTTTTTTTTATGATTTATTTATTTAAAAAAAAACACGAGTAGGGTTCCCCCTATTTTCATAACCAGTCGGGTTAAAAACCAAGCGACAGCAGCCTTGTTACTTACAGTCGCTGCTTACAGTCTGGCCCCCAAGGGGTTAAGGGAGGATGCATTGCATCCCCCTTAACCCCTTGGGGGCCAGACTAATGTCAGACTGCACCCATCCCAGCAAGGAAGGGGTTAAGTGACCCCCCTTCCTTGCTGGGAGGGGTGCAGTGCAGGGGAGAGGGTGGGGAGAGCTGTATACTCACCCCCATGTGTCCTCTTTGCTGGTCCGCAGCACAATGAAATCACTGTGCTGCGGACCCGCTAATTATATGTGCGCTGAGCCGATCGGCCAATCAGCTGAGCGCACATATAATTCAAAATGTTTCTTCTAATAATGCTATTGTGATAGTATAATTAGAAGAAACATTTGATGTTTTAATTAAAGTAAAGTATTAATTGTGACAGAAAACTTTATTGCCGGCAATATGAATTAACGGCTTTAATAGAGTTTCCTGTAATAATTAATATTTAATTAATAAAACACATTTTCGTTGTAATAAAATTTATTTTGTTGTTCAATATTTTAATTTAAACGAATCCATACTTGTGCAATTAAATATACTGTAAAAAAATAAATATATATATATATATATATATATATATATATAAATATACATTTATTTATATATATATTTATTTTAACAGTATATTTATTTGCACAATGATGGAATCGTTTTAATTAAATTATTGAACAACGAAAGTGACTTTATTACAATGAAAATATGTTCTATTAATTAAATATATTAACCATTAGGGGAGTCGGCTCGGCATTATTGCCGATTTGCCGGCTATTTTTTTTTCCACTATTTTTGCACTTTGATTTTTTCCACTTTTTTCATTGTAATAGCAACTGCAACTACACGAAACTATACCCTATCACACTCCCACTATTGTAGCTGCAATTATTTAGCCGTTATTGCAAGGTTCATTTGCGGTTCGGTTCGCCAGAACCTGAACTTCAGGAAAGTTTCAGGAACTTTTCAAAAGTTCGCTCATCCCTAGTTCAGACTTTTAGTAAATTTTTTTTTAATCTGATAAAACCCGCTTTCTTTATTTTAATATTTTATAACAAATATTCCTAACCCCTTAATGACCCATGATGAATATTTTCATCATGGTTCCATTAAGGGTGTATGGAGCAGAGGGAATATCGGTTTTATTGCCCTTCTAAATAATTTCCTGCCTTAAGATTTGTATCTAAAGGATTTGAATTAGTATAACTACGCTGGTTTTGTGGCTCTTTCAGGGATTAAGGTACAGCTGGGCTGTAGTGATTTTATGTCCTTTTGTAATTTAGAGTTTTCCAACAGATAATTGCTTGTTGAAAAAAAAAATGCAATTTCAGCTGAAATACTTTAACCTCCTTTATATATTTATCCAATGTGTCTTTAGCTCATCTGATGCTGATCTACAGTATATAATGGAATTGTGTGTACTGCGGGGTGGTCGGGTTCTTTTCATCAGTAGCACCACATTTATAATATCACTGTTGGTTTTGCTTTACAGTTGAGAAGTAAACATTTGCTTTCCAATTAAACAACTATTTATCAAAAAACTATGTTTCAAGAGCATATGCCAGAAGCACTTACCAGCAAAGTCAAAATGAGTGATTTTAAGGTCAAAACGTGCTCATAATTCCTGGTAATTATTTTATGATGTTACATGTATTGTAATTACTATATATTTTCTGTCTATTAGGTGAATGTCATAACAAAAGTGGTTTTTGGCAGCCATCCTAAAAGTACTCTGATCAGTTTGCAGCTCAACCGTATTTTTGCTCATCAGACAAAAATAGATTTTAGATACATTTTAACAAATAATATAAACAAGGGCCAGAGGGTGAAGGCCTTGCTTGTGAGAATATAATAATTTGGAAGATTATCCGTTTTCATAAAGGGGCACAGGACTAAATAAAAAATCTCTCTGACTCTGGTTTACCATCCTTGGTCTAGGGGGCACACAATTCACTCATAGTATTTAGCCCTTGTAGCCAAGCAGTCCAGAAATTCCCAGACAGGCCATAAAAATAGGGAACTTTCTTTAAGCGTCCCTATTGACTCAGATAGAGATGCCTTGAGACCAGGTGCTCTAGCCAGGAAATTAAGTTGTGACTGCCAGCTAATTTAAGCAGCTCACAGCTTTTTTAACAGCCAGTGATCTATAAAAGGGGGGCAGAAGTGTACAATGGGAGGGAAGATGGGGTGTCCAGGATGTTGTGGCAATTTTGGGCATCTCTGAGAGGTAAGGTCCTGGTCAATGCTTCCTCCAAGCTGTAAACTCTGCAAAGAAATTATGTAAAACAACATACTAACGTGTTGAAGTTGAATAGCACCAGTACCAATCAAGCTGATGTGATGTTTTTTTTAACTATAATTTATAAAGGAGACAGTTAAAAGGGAACAGTGGTTTTGGGAGTGTCCCTGGATTATATTGACAACCATGAGTCAATATAACCTTTACTTAATAATCACTTTTACACATATGACACATATTCAGGTAGGAATCTCCCCAGTTTTATGTGAGCGTTAAGACTCGCAAAGAATCGATCACATACTTACATAGATACCAGTTTTAACTCACAGGGTTTCCCATATTGGCCCATACCACCTTCAACAATATAACAACAATTTCTTCAACAACTACCATCATTTTAAAAAATCCTAGATGGCCTTTTTACGATCATTTCACAATATGATACACTTTCTCCTAGGCCGGGAGGAAGCCTATCATAGCGTGAAACGACCATAACCTATGTGTTTGCTTATGTGACTTTGAATTTAGATTAAATCACTTTATGCATCATTTTTGGTGAGTGCCATAGTACTTTATTTCCTTCATTGGATTGGTATATAAGGTATATAAGGTAAATAAGTGGCTCAAGAGCTGGTGTAGGATAGAGGGGTTTGGGTTCATGGAGAACTGGGCCGACTTCTCGGTCAGTTACAGGCTCTACGGTAGGGACGGGCTGCATATCAATAGGGAGGGGGCAGCCCTGCTGGGGGAGAAGATGGCTAAGAGGTTGGAGGAGTGTTTAAACTAGGGACCGGGGGGGAGGGCCACTACAATATAGTAAGTGAAGACAGAGTAGATGGAGAGCTGGGCCTAGATTATGGAACTGGGGGTGGAGCAGCAGGAGGGGTTAGAACAGTCACTAGTGACAAGAGGAAAGGGAATATGGACAAATATATTAAATGTATGTATACTAATGCTCGAAGCCTCACTAATAAAGCTGAGGAATTAGAACTCATAATGGTTGAAGAGAAATATGATATAGTGGGGATAAGCGAGACATGGCAGGATGAGAGTTATGACTGGGCTGTTAATATCCAGGGTCATAGTCTATTCAGAAATGACCGTAAAAATAAGAAAGGGGGAGGGGTCTGTCTATATGTTAAATCATGCCTTAAGCCCATTCTGCGGGAGGATATAAGTGATGATAATGTGGAATCTCTTTGGGTAGAAATAAGGGGAGGGAAGAAGAATAACAAAATTCTTATAGGAGTGAGTTATAAACCTCCAAATATAGTGAAAGAGTCAGAAAATCTTCTTATAAGACAAATAGATGCGGGAGCGAAGCAGGGGGAAGTCATTATTATGGGGGACTTTAACTACCCTAACATAAACTGGAAAGCAGAAACCTGCAGCTCCAGGAAGGGAAGCAGGTTTTTGGAAATAGTAAAAGATTTCCCAACTAGTACAGGAACCAACAAGAGGGGGGGGGGGGGGCACTCCTGAACCTAATCTTAACCAATAGGCCAGACAGAATATCAAAAATAGAGGTGGGGGGGGGTCACCTAGGTAATAGTGACCATAACATAGTAAGTTTTCAATTATCCTTCAATAAAATGATTAGTAGAGGGGCTACAAAAACATTAAATTTCAGGAAGGCTAATTTCCAAAAACTAAGAGAGGACCTTGGGAACATTGACTGGGACAATGCCTTCAGAAATAGAAGTACACAAGAGAAATGGGACATATTTAAGAGCATCCTGGGTAAATAGTGTGAACGACACATACCATATGGGAATAAAAGTAGTAGAAATAATAAAAATCCAATGTGGTTAACTTCAGCTATAAGGGGTGCAATAAATGATAAGAAACAAGGATTCAGACTACTAAAACAAGAAGGTAGTGGGGAAGCATTGAGCAACTATTGACAGAAGAATAGAATGTGTAAAAAGCAAATAAAAGAAGCAAAAATACCAACAGAAAGAAGGATAGCCACAGAAAGTAAAACGAATCCCAAAATGTTCTTCACCTATATAAACAACAAAATACTTAAAACCGAAAATGTTGGTCCCCTCAAAAATAATCTGGGTGTAATGGTGGAGGGGGAAGAGGAAAAGGCCAATCTATTAAATACATTTTTCTCTACTGTATTCACAGAGGAGAATCCCATAACAGACGACATGATTAGGGATAATATAAATCCTCCCATAAATCTCACCTGCCTAACACAACAAGAAGTGGGGAGACGCCTTAAAAACATTAAAATCCATAAGTCACCGGGCCCAGAAGGTATCCATCCTAGAGTTTTGCAAGAATTAAATACTGTGTTAGACAGACCGTTATTCCTAATATTTAAAGATTCTATTACGACAGGGATTGTGGACAAGGATTGGCGCATAGCTAATGTGGTACCAATATTCAAGAAGGGGTCAAAGTGTGATCCTGGAAACTACAGGCCCGTAAGTCTAACATCTATAGTAGGTAAAGTTTTTGAGGGGTTCGTAAGAGATGCTATACTGGTGTATCTTAATGAAAATAATCTTATGACGCAGCACCAGCATGGATTTATGAGGGATCGGTCCTGTCAGACTAATTTGATCGGCTTCTATGAAGAGGTAAGTTATAGATTGGACCTGGGGGAGGCTGTGGATGTTGTATATCTGGACTTTTCAAAGGCATTTGATACTGTGCCGCATGAAAGGTTGGTCTACAAAATGAGGATGCTGGAAATCGGGGAAAACGTATGCAAATGGGTAAGTAACTGGTTGTGTGATAGAAAACAGAAGGTGGTCATTGATGGAACATATTCAGATTGGGTTTTAGTTACTAGTGGGGTACCACAGGGGTCAGTGTTGGGTCCACTTCTTTTTAATATTTTTATTAATGATCTTTTTGAGGGGCTACAGAGTAGAATCTCCATTTTTGCAGATGATACTAAACTGGGTAAAGTAATCAGTACAGAGGAGGATAATATCATATTACAGAGGGATTTGGAGAAGCTGGAGGCTTGGGCAGTGAAATGGCAAATGAAGTTTAATGTGGATAAATGTAAGGTTATGCACTTGGGCCATAGTAATAATAAGTACAGTTATGTGCTAAATAATAAAACACTGGGTAAAACTACTTCCGAAAAGGACCTGGGGGTATTGGTGGACAGTAAACTCAACTTTAGTGATCAGTGCCAGGCAGCAGCTGCCAAGGCTAATAAAATAATAGGATGCATCAAAAGAGGTATAGATGCTAAAGATGAGAACATAGTTTTGCCTTTTTATAAATCACTGGTCAGACCACACATGGAATACTGTGTACAGTTTTGGGCACCGGTATATAAGAAGGACACAGCTGAACTGGAGCGGGTGCAGAGGAGGGCAACAAAGGTCATTAAGGGAATGGGTGGGTTACAGTACCAGGACAGGTTATCACGCTTGGGGTTATTTACGCTAGAAAATAGACGTCTTAGGGGCGATCTGATCACAATGTACAAATATATGAATGAACAGTACAGAGGTCTTTGTAGTGGTCTTTTTACTCCTAGGTCTGTACCATGACTAGGGGGCATCCTCTATGTCTAGAGGAAAGAAGATTTTATCATCAGCATCGACGCGGGTTCTTTACTGTACGAGCGGTAAGACTGTGGAACTCTCTGCCACATGATGTTGTCATGGCCGATTCATTAAATAAGTTCAAGGGAGGCCTGGATGCTTTTCTTGAACAATAATATCACAAGTTATGGGTATTAGATTTCCGGTGATACATTGATCCAGGGATTATTCTGGTTGCCATTGGAGTCTTCTCCCTGTGGTGGGGCGGTTGTCGTCTGCCTCATGGGGGTTTTTGCCTTCCCTGGATCAACACAGTAGGGTTTCCCTAGGTTGAACCTGATGGACTCTTGCCTTCTTTCAACCTTATTTACTATGTTACTATGTTACTATGTTACACTACATTTCTGAGGTCTTTCTGCTTTCCTTTTGATGCAAACTGTCTCCTCTGTATTGGTATGGTGTACATCCTGTAATAATCCTCTTGTAAACTATGTTTTCATCTACAATTTCAAAACACTACAATTTCTTGACTTTAACCCTTTTTACGTAGTGGGAAGCAGATGAAGGTGGCTGAAATCCTGGCTACATTGTATAGTACACAGGATCAGAAGTCTGTTATAGGATGTACACCAAGACATTGGGCTGAAAGCAACAGAGCAAACAGTATGCATCAAAAATGGCAGGACACCACAAAAAGTTAGAAAAATACAGTATTTATATTTACATTTTACTTTATTACAGTTAAAAATAAGTTTGCATTGAACGTCCCCTTTAATTAAATGACTGTATTGATCCAAAGAGCATTTATCTGGTTTCTACCTGCATATTGGACCCCAAAGTATATATTTGTGATTCTTTGGACCATATATGTATGATTTTTAAGCTAACTTGTAAATGAAAAATGCCTAAAGCATATACATGAAATAAGATTAACAATATATGTTAACATAGTACAGGATTTTTTTTTTAATTATTATACAGGTACTATAGATACACATGAGGCTTGTACAATATTTAACTTTTGGGAGTTCCTGTCTAATTACCTATGTTGATTAATGCAAATATGAAAACAGGAATCAGTTTGTTGTAGGTATATTCCTTTATTTATTTATACTCCTATATATGATATTTCACAAATAGTGTCTTTGACATTTGCATTTTAGGTCAATTAGCAGTCTATTTATTGTGACTGCATGTAAGCAGAACAGATAAATGTACTCTCATTATAAAAGTTTGTACAGGAGTTTTTCCCTACAAATTGCCAGTGAGCTTTGTGGTGTATTTTATAAGCTCAAATTACAGGTTTAACAAAAATACATTTTGTACAGAAATCCCATGTTTATAACATATACATCTAGTGAATATACTTTAGTGACATAAACTAGTGGTTTTCAAATGCTAAACAGAATTTGGAGCATAAATATGGTCTCATAGGAACTCCTTGTGCACTCGGAGCAAGTCAATATTTTAAGAAGCCTTTCACGTTTGTGTTAAGGAATGTTGTTTACTTTCTCGGAACAAGGTGCCCTTTATTTATCAGGAAGGTTTTGTGGCCTTTATTCAATACAAATTCATCTCTCATCTGTGATATTGCAGCATTTATGTGCTAGCTACTGGTTACAAACTGATTCATCTTTACATCCTGTTTGCACTTCTCAAATCCCTTTTAGTATGGTAACATAATATTTAACATACATTACTAGGTTTATGTAAATTGGGTTGTTTGAGGAAACTTTAAAATCTTGAACAAAGTTGAGTCATTTGGAAGTTTATGTCCAGCAAATAAATATTGATGACAATCAGAACAACCAGAGACATCACTAAGTAAACCACATTAGGAAAAATGTGTGAACAATAGCTGCCCTCCTGTTGTAATGGCTTTTAACCCCTTAAGTGTGAACAAAAGAAGGGGAAACCCTGTCTTTCACCAATGTCTACCATATAATTTCCTTATGTGGGGTTTTCACTGATGGTCCACAGTCAAAATTGTCAGTCAATGGAATTGTCAGGAATACGGCGGGAGGACATGAAACAGGTGATGCCCTAGCACTGGCACCCACCCCGCTGACCCTGCCTGCTTACTGCAACCGCCCTACTTGGCAGTGGATAACTGGCCAACAGTCCCTAGCCTGAACTGGTGAAACACGAAAAGCAGACAAGACAAACACAATTACTTGTGGTCAGCAAGCTAGGTCGGTAACAGCCAGTCGGTACAGTACAGGATTGTAAGACACAAGGGAACATCGGCAAGCCAAAAGCCAGAATCAGAAAACCAGGTACGACAATCAGGATAAATTCTAGACAAGGGACACTAAGGTACTGAGGCAATATTGCAGGCAAGGAACAACAGACAAGGATGGGTATTTATAGAGACTAGAGTCCCAGCCCCAGGCCATGATCGGGGTTGAAACTCCAACTCCAAACAATATTATACAGCTGACTGGTGGTGCCGGCCGCCAGTCAGTTCAAACATATGGCAGACACCTGAGCTGATCCGCCGCATCCCTAGCAACTGGCCTGACTGGTTGCCAGGGAAGCCATTGGTGCGCTCCTCGCAACCAGTTGTACCCTGCGGTTGCTGGGAGCCGAGTGTGACAGCCGACTCCCGGAAGGAAGTCATAGTTTTGGTGTCTATCATAGATGAATTGTGAAGCCTTAGGGCAGTGAGTTCATGAGATTAATTGCCACTTTCTTTAAGAGAGGAGGCCTGGGTCTACAGATCCAGTGAGCCTACAGGGGACAAGCTGGGAAAGTTGTAGAAAGAGTGGCCTTCTTTAGGCCCATGGCAGTATAGAAGGTTAGAGCAAGAGCTGTCAGCTCTTTTTTTGTTAAATCTGAATTTGTAGGGAGACATACGGATGTCAAATAGTTTTACAACTATTTAACTACTTTCTTGTGAGATAAAGCACTGGATGTATTGTTATTCTTAAAGTGACAGTAACCATCAGTTGTGTGGTGCCTCATTGTGAGAAAAAAACAAGCCATATTTTTGTACCAACTGCCTACAATGTTTTATAATTGGGCCATCCAACCCCTCGTTTTATATGCACTGACAGTCATGTATTACAATAATTTCCTGTGTACACTAAAAAAAAGAGTTAAATAAAAGTTAAAATAAAGTAATCCCACAAAACATGTTATAAAAATGCAATATATATACAATTGTGTCTTTCTTTTCTAACTGGACCAAGTTAGTATAAAACAAAATAATGGGTTCACATTTCTTTAATTTCAGCATTTAAAATTTTTAACTTAAATGCCGATTAACACGTCCCTGAAACACACATCTTAAAAAATTTCAACTTGCTAAAATACTGATGAATAATGTAATTCTAAAGACCAAAAATAACTTGAGCAGCTAAAGGTTCCATTTCTACAACGGGTACTTTTACTGCTAAGCAATGCTATTTTTATTACAATTTTCCACCTCTTAACAGGGTTACATTGATTGATGGTGATCCTTGCACATTCCTTCATGACAAAGTAATTTTGCTTTTGTGTCTAATGATATAATCCAGATCCTTCTTGGTTATCTTAAGTGTAAAGTAATACTTTGTTGATAGATCACGTGATGATGGGCAGAATATTCTCCATTCTTACTTTGTAGTGAACAAAGTGATCTTCAGAAAGAGCACTTCTGTCCAGAAAGCTATTAATGTCTACTGTATTAACTGTCTGTTACATAGGTGATGAGGTTGAAAAGAAACTGGTCCATCAAATCCAACCTATACAACCAAGAAAAGAGTAATCTCTGTCAGCAATAGCTGACGTAAATTCTCAAAGCCCAGTTTTAAAATAAAAGACAAGAAACATAGTCAGATGAGTTGAGTAATGGGCAAGAAGATTTAGCTCACAAACTGAGTGACAGAAGGATGGGGATGGTGACATTTTCTAACTAACTTAGTAGTGTGGGAGATAGACCTTAAATAGGCAGTGATGGGAGATGGATCTGTAAATAGGGCATTGACTTTGGCAAACAATGGCCTTCGAGTTGACATAAATCCTTGCATGTTTTGATGCTTTCATATTTCTAAAAGTTGGTGCAGGAACATGATTAATTCATCTTCAGTTTGATGCAGTAATTTTTATACACCGGTTCACCTGAATTCTTTCATTGGTTGTTATGGCAGCCTTACTTGTTGCAGCCAAAAAAAGCTCTGACTAGTTAAAGTATGGACTTTGAACATGTTTCTTGGTATTTGGCACCAAGACAACTTTACATCTGGCACTGGCTACATCTATTGCAAAGCATGCTACACTACAAGCATAATGAGCTTTGTAAGGTGAAGGGACAGCTTTTTTAGACAGGTGTCCCTGACTCCCTTGTGTAAATTTAACGCTGAAACTGGGATATTGAATACTCTGCAAATTTACACATACAAACATATATTCACATCTCACCCCTTGACAATGCACATACAGTATACGGACACTGCACCCATATAGTTATATTTACACACTTTACCTGTCTGTTTTCCTGGAGATTTTGCTGTGTGAAACAGCAAGGGAGGAGAATAAGAAGGCATCTATAGAGGTCATGGAATATTTAAAGTTGAACATCTGTACAGCAGTAACAATGTGTGTTATCAGTGCACAGATATATACTGTATCCACACATTATATCTCCGTTGTCAGAACTGCTTTAAGAAATGAAATGTTGGATGTCAAAAGTCAGCAGTTTCTCACTGTAGCTAGTAATAATGCACCCAAACATCCTTCTGTATCGCATGTAAGTGTCAGATAGTTGACCTCTAAAGCCCTGCTCCCCTCTAAGGCCCTGCCCCCCTCCTGTGAGCAGTTGCTAGTTTAGAGTAGGAAAAAAAAATATATATAAATATACCCCCCCCCCCCTTCCCGCTCTATGGCACTCTTGACCTAATGGTGCATCATTATAAGTACAACCCTTGGGTATTTGTCTCTAACACATCAGCAGCAGGTCCATGAAATCTTATGTGTTGTAATGTGTGTCCATGGATTGTACTTGTTTTTCCAGTACAGACCACAGAAGTAAAATTAGAGGACACATTAACACTTTCAACCCTTTGGAAGAGATTTATCAAACTGGTGTAAAGTAGAACTGTCTTAGTTGCCCCTAGCAACCAATCAGATTCCATCTTTCATTCCTCACAGACTATTTGAAAAATTAAAGGTGGAATCTAATTGGTTGCTAGGGGCAACTGGGCCAGTTCTACTTTACACCATGTTTGATAAATCTCCCTCTTTGTCTCTTACTTCCTATAAGTTCTTTTTATGAGTGGCAGGGCATATTACCTGCTAAAAAAGCATAGCTATTAGGAAATACTTTTGTTACAAAGGGGTATACTTGCTTTGGGACTTTATTTAGGCAGGTGTTAGCTGTAGGAGTACCATCATCCAAATAAATGCTAGAACCCAAGGTTTCCAAGCAGAACATTGGTCACAGTATCACACTGCCCACCATGGCTTGCCTTTTTTTCCTTTGTTTCATCCTGGTATTTCTTTTCCTTTTTTGGGTGAGTAACACATACTCATCTGGCAATGCACATGATGCTAAATAAAACATAACTCCATACTGTAGTCCATAGTATCTTCTTCCTTTACATCATAGTCCAATTCTGTTGACTCTGTGGCCGTTTTAGGGGCTTTCATCTAAATGGGCCATGTCTTTTCTCCCTGTGGGCATGAAGGAACATTGACCTTATTGGCTCTTCACCCTGCTTCTGCAACTTTAGGTAGGTACTAACCACTCTATACTGGGATCGCCCCAGAAGACCTTACTTTTTTGAGATGCTCTGACCCAGTTGTGTTACCATCACAATTCAGCCCTTGTAAAAAGTTGCTTAGATCCTTACGCCTCCCCATTTTTCCCACTTCCAACACATCAACTTCAATTACTAACTGTTGACTTGCTGCCTAATATATCTCACCCTTTGACAGGTGTTATTCATTTTTAATGTTATGGCTAATTGTATGTGTAATCAAGTTTAATATTTTCAGCATAAAAGATGAAAACAAGTTATTCTATCAGTGATGAAGATGTTAGAAAACACATTGCAAGATTTCGATCTGTTTATATTCTCTAATCTATTATTAAAGGCAGCTTTTGTATTCCATTTGAAGGCTCGTAGCCTTCTATATGTTCGCTTCTATTTTTACAAAGATGAATTCATTCTTCCTTCTTATCTTTATTATTTTCATCTCCTTTACTCAAAGCATTGAAACAACAATCACCAAAGAAGTACTCTGAAATAAAAATGATGTATGGTTGTTATTAGTATCACTTTGTGCCTTACCCTTAGCTATGATTGTTAGCTGTGTGATTGTTATCCTTGTGTGGTTGTATTACTACATTTATGATTCCTGTATGGATAATTATTTTATTACTGTGGTTTCATATCAATGTGGCCATAACTCTATCACATCCCTTTCTATTATCAATGTACCGTGATTTTACTGCTTTGCATTAGTTGTTTTGTACACAGCAATGATAGCTTTAGTTTACCTTTATTACCTCTGTTTTCTTGGCTGTTCTGTGACAATATTTTATCTTTTATTCAATTATATTTATTAATTTGCTGTTGCTTTTACAATGCTGAAATACTCCATGGTACTGTACAAAGGTTATCATCGCTCACATCGGCAGGAGTGGGTCAGATCCTCCTCCTGTGGAATGGACTTCATTATGTGCATGCAGAATCTTAAAGTTTGTTTACTGCCTCGTGCTACATTCTCTTTAATAGGTCACTAAATCTAAGTCTCTTTTTCATTTACGCGGCCAATGCTTTGAGGCCTTCCATATTCCCTTTAGTAGAGTGACATGAGGATAAATGAGACTCCTGTAGTTTTACGGACCAATTTTCATTAGTATTTTGTATAGTATTCTCAGGAGGTTTTGTTTACTCCTTTGTTCATAGAACTTGTGTTTTCTTTTTGTTAGTTTAACTAATTCCCTGCAGTGATTATCATAGATGCTGTTGCTCTCACTATTCCTTTCTATGCACCTGATATAGGACTGTAATGCTTTCTCTTGTCTTTAGGATGTTTTATTATACCTGAAAATGTGTAACTTTGCTTTCTATGATGTAAAGAAGTCACTGTGGTTCATTGGATACAAAACAGCAACAGCCATCATGTGCTTGTAACAATGACAGTCATTATTCTGCATAAATAACAGTCATAGTACCGTGTTCCAGTATCCCATTTCATCTGTACATCATCTCATCACAGTGTCCCTACCAAAAAAAATAAAAAAATTCCTTGCAAAAGTAAATAGAGTGACCCCCTTTTAAAAACCCAACTAGCATCAGTGCCCCTTTTACAGACATAATGCAGTATAATCACCTATTCTACATACCCTCAAAGTACAGTTGCAAAAATACACAAAGTTGCATGTAAGTGACCACCAGAGGGTGCTTAGATATAACTTACTTATCCAGTGCCGAGAACAGGGCTACCGACAAGTGGCAAAATCCCATTTTCTGTATTATAAGGATGCAGAAATCTTGTATCTTTTTGAAAGAACAGCAGTCGTATAAGCACTGTGTGAGTACTGCTAACTGAGATGGGACCATAGCGATACCTCCGTCTAGGTAAGATATGTACCCTATGCTGATTTTATTTTGTCCCAGCCCTAATAGCTTCCCCACAAAAAAAAAAAAAAATTATGCCCCCGATCAGACCTGGTTCTTGTACATTTTAATATATATGTGACTTAAACATGGTATTAAAAAATAATCAAGTCATTACTTTTCATGGATTTACAATAAGCGTAAAACCTATTTTATTACTAATTTTCTAGTTAAAAAAAAAAGTCACCACAGCTGCATGTTTTCAGTCCTGTTACAGTGTAACATAAGACTTGAAAGGAAGTCAAGATGTTCTATTTTATACAGAAAGGAATATTGCTCCTACTGCCTGAATTTTACACGTGTATCAGCTTTAAAAAAAAAAAAAAAAAAGGACAGATTAAGTAGTTGTTTATTTATTTAGTATATGCCTGGTTACATTTGTAAAATTGTACAATCATTTATTTGTAAGCTTCTTTTAATTGCATGTCAAATATAAAGTAGCACACACCGAATGGAAGATCTAACTGCCTCCGATAATCATAGAGAAAAATACTTTACAATCTGAACCCAATGGTTACCCTTCTCTGACTAACACTTGCTTCACTATCTCTCCTGCACATGCACATCTCTCGAAACAGTATTTTTATCCCCTTTTTCCTCTGTTGTCTCTCCCCTCTGTGTACTCCAGTACACTTATTTTTTACAAAATATACGGCTTAGACTAACAGGTAGGTGACTAGCTAATAAACACCCCAAAATCCTTTTAAGAACTAGTAATCTCACAGTGTGACACAAACAAACTATATTACATACAATATACCAGTATTATAAAACATACTGATACTTAGGTATTAGTTTATTCCAAACACTGGAAGTACTGTGGGACATCACTACAGTCCCCACAGAACATCCTATACGTGGGAACTGTTAGACAGTACTTCCAGTATTTGGACTATACCAGCAATCGGGTATGTGCCACTGGCCGGGACGCGCTGCTGATACAAGGCCTCTTTTCTTCCATTTCGGGAACTTTGCTTGCAGTTTACACACATTAGTGTAATACTTGGACTATAGGTGAACACGTGGCATCTCCAGTGTCCACTGTGACTATAATATTGAGGATTTCAGTGAAACATCTGAGATCCCTGCCCGTCAGGTTAGTGACCAAACTTAACATTGTCGAGAGATTTTAACAATTTCACAGCTGGCAGGGGGAACATAATAAACAATTACTACTTACGTCTGCCCGTACCTTTGCAGCACTGACTTGCCACTCAGGGACCAGGATCTCATCATGATCCGGTTGATGGACTGCCTGATCATCCAGTCACTGGGGCGGGATACAGATACTGCCATTGATTGGCTGATGGGGCTGTTGGCTGGTGGAGGGACGTTTTTGAAGAGGCAGTAAACATTGAATACCAAAAATTTTATACAAAAACAGCATTAGTAATGTCAAAATGACAGTAACAAATATGTTATTAATTTTTTTTTATGCAGCTCTAATTAAAAACAAAATTGTCTCTTTTTGTAGGTAGATGCCTGTTTATGTTTAGATGGTGGGGTCAGCAGAAACAATGGCTTTATAAGTCATCCAAAACTTTTATAATGGTGTCTTGGCATAAAGATGGTCAGTGTTTTCCTATTCTCATAATGCCTTTACTTTCTAAATGAACAGTACATTAACATGACTTGAAAGTAGTATACAATGCTTTATGAGTAAGCAAAGTGTTTTAAGGCTAGTGGAAGGAATGGGGAGGACACAAACAGTAGACCCTGCATTAGTCCGCATCCACTGTAGCTGCCTACTTGCCACTGTCAGTCCTAGATGACTGCAGACAACTGGGCGACTGTCTTTGACTTAAAATAGGTGAAACACGAAATGCAGACAAGACAGACACACAAAAGAAGGGTCAGTAAGCGGATAATAAAACTAGATGACAACAGGTAACACATCAGAACTAAATACGACAATTGGGTCATGAAGAAAAAAGGTCAGGGAAGGCAGAAAACCAGAATTGTCAGAAACAGAAAACTAGGTTCAAATAAAGCCAAGGAAGACACAGTAGATAATTGCAGGGAGTACTGGACACGCTAGTAAACTAGACTTAATAGCCAGTGAGGGGTTAATACACTGGAGATGTTATATACTGTAGGAGATCAGAGCTCCAGAATGTGATTAGATCATCCTCCTCATCTCCCAACCACAGAGACCTGATAACCAAGGGTGTCGTAAGGAAATCAATTAGTGAAAGTGAAGAAAGTGTAGGACAGTGTTTAGATGAATGTAAAAACAAGATAAAAACACAAAAAATATGACCACTGGCTGAGTCTTGGCCACACACTACAAGCCAAGGGTCGTGCCAAGCTCAAGACAGGTACATGCATGATACAAAGATAGGAATTTAATTTGGTTGAGAATGCAAGACTGTAATACTCGTAATCTACTAACTGTATATGATAACTTCCTGACATAGAAGTTTGATATTGTACTCAAGTTGATTGATTGTGTCCAGCTGCAGGAAATTCAGGTTCTAATCTCCTTAGTCACCATGAAATACTGGTTTAAATGTTTATGATGGTTTCTGTATTCCATGTGTACATATTTCCCTGTGTTTTCTGACAATGACAAATGTTTAACTATAAATGAATGCAGAAACTGGATGGGAATAATTCATATGTCCATGGGAAGCACTTTACATGGTTGAACTTATGTTCGGTCATTCCAACAGATTTCTTGGATATGGAACTACAAAGAAATGTACAGTATAAAAATATATAACTAAAATGTCAATGTGTTTTTTCACTCATTAAAAAACAACAAAACAAAAAACAATCCATGGGCTATCCCCCTTAAAAGTAAAAAATAAAAATAAAAATTATATTTAAAGCGAATGTACCACCAGGTGCATCGCCACATTCACATATTCACAAATTTGCGGACGTTACGGACAGGGATTCGATCCCCATGTGTCAATATCATGCACGCAACAGTGCTGCGGCGATTCAAAAAGTTTCCCCACTGCCGGCATGATATTGACTCATCATGTCTGGCGGGGAAAAAATCCATTACATTCCTTCCCTGTCCATAACATCCACAAATTTGCGGACAAGTGAATGGCCCCTAATAGACAGGCTCCTGCACAGGGATGCCAGTCCCGAGTACCAGTCTGCCCCGAATAGACTGGTGCCATGATTTATACAGGTCATGATGAAACATGATTCCGGGAGTTCCCAATGCTGGCCTGCAGCTTCAGGTCCCATAAGATCTGTGATTTACGGAGCATGTGAATACCCTTTAGTGTTCACTGACATCAGACCTAAGTGGGCAGAACTGTTGTGAAAATGGGGCACTGTAGAAGTGCTGTAAAAGAAGTGCTGGCCGTTGTTAAGGGGTTAATATTCATGACATAAATGTTTTATATCTAACGCACCAATATATCTCCAAAATGTACAGAGTTGAATCTCCTAAATATTGCAGGAATGATTACTTATTCATGGTTATATAAACAGTGCTATTATATCTGACATATATGACAACATATTTCCCTTAATCTATGAACCCCAGAGCACTTGAAGCTTTATTTGCGCTCATCTAGATTTATAGCATTAATATGGATAACGCTGAGCAGAAAATAATATGAAATTCATTACACAGTGCACCTCATATAAAAAGAATTTATTCATATCATATTAGCATATTTATACCTGTGGGAACTTTGGGTAATTGTGTCTGTCACATAGTCTTCCAGCAGATAGTCTTCAAGTCTATGTGTTTAAAGTGTCATAAATACAGTAGATGCCTCTACTGAAATCTTCAGTTCTGGACACATATGAATTTCATTTTATTTTTTATTGTGCTGTAAATCAGCAGTTTTACCCTTAGGTGCTTCATGTCATAATGACTGATATTGTATTTTATTGGTTACGTTAGCCTTTGCTTATGGTGTTTGTCATGGCAGTAAATATCAGAGTAGGCATAGAGATTTTTCTGGGGTCCAGCAGCTATGAGAGATTTTAGGGAGACCAAAGAAAGAGAGTAAGACACAGGGAACACAACACAGACCATACCAACTGTAGTCTCTTATACTGAACTCAAAGGTTGTTAGTGCTCACTAATGTATGGGAAATTGTAACCACCATTGTGGGTGTAGCTTTGTGCAGAAGCTTTAATGTTGTATCAAAGTAAAAGGAAGACTAAAATATTATTCTGATAATAAATTATATTAATAAATTATTGATTATATATATATATATACATATATATATATATATATATATATATATATATATATATATATAAAATCTTTGAAATGTTCCAGGTAAATGTGTTTTTCCAGGGTCACAATGCAAAATCTGCAACATGGCTCCCCCCTTACATGTACCAGTTATAAAACTGCAGTGTTTTTAATACTTGAAAGGACCATTTGAGACACCTAAGGCACCAGATCCCAGGTGTAACTGCTATCTCTACACCCTCAAAAAGTATTGTCTTTAGCAAAAAAAAAAAAAAAAAAAGGTGTCACTGCCAACAGGTAGGCTATTATGCTTACAAAAATGCAGTCCTACTTTGTTATGTCACTGAATGGACTATGAATGTTTATCAGATACTTTAATATAGCTACTTGCAAAATACCTTCAGGATACCGTCACTGGGTCTTTGGTGTTTTCCAGACCAAAAAAAACAAACAAACAAAAAAAGGCAGAAAAAACACCAGTGCATGGTGTTTTTTTATTCCATGCTTTTTTTTCCCCCTCTACCATCATATGAGCTAGCTGCTGGACCACAAAAGGTGATAAAAACGCCATAAAGACAACCAGAAAAAAAATCCCACTTAAGTCTATAGGAGAAAAAACACCACAGTTTGCAAAAACAAACAAACAAACAACAAAAAAATGACATACCCTCAGCAGGCTGCATTTTGACAAAACTGCCACAGAGCCTTAAAAATGCCAGAGAGGAGAGGAAAAGCATCACCCCCAAAAAACACCATGTCTGCAGATCATAAACTCCCAGTGACTTCTAGCTAACATCTGACCACTGGCGTTTTTGCAAAAAACAAAACACCATGCCATTTTTATTGGCGTTTTTCCAGGATTTTAAGGCAGTGGGAAACAACCCTCAGCTGTTTCCTTGCTAAATGCAAATATCGATGTGTACATCTAATTGTAGTTTTTAGTGTAATTCTGGAACTGACCATAAAACTTAATTTACTCACAAATTATCTCAATATAAAAAATGTGTGTGTGTATATATATATATATATATATATATATACATATATATATATATCAAAATGCAAATTGCTCAGCTCACAAGCAGATGCTTATATATATAAAAGTATATCTGTAATCTGTAACTCTGTTATTGTTGAGCGACCATGCTTAGTCTAGCATAGAGTTTGATTGAGTGTAGGGGTGCTCGATCTAGCTTGATCCTTGACCGAGTAGCTTGTGGTGGTTGGGTAAAGGTGGCACCTTCAGTAACTGGCGGCTGAACAATTGTTTAGACATCATTTATATCTCCTGTCTCCTGCTTGATGTCCATAGGGTTTGTTTACTTGAGTCGAACACTCAAGATTTGAAAAATGCTCAACTCAAATAACGAGCACTCGAGCATTTTAAGGCTTACTCTCCACTAATTCCTGTCTCTCCCAATAGTATTGGCTCTGTAGCTTCCCCCTTTGCCCAAGTCTAGGTTTTGCTTTTTAGGCTGGGTTCACACTACGTATATTTCAGTCAGTATTGTGGTCCTCATATTGCAACCAAAACCAGGAGTGGATTGAAAACACAGAAAGGCTCTGTCCACACAATGTTGAAATTGAGTGGATGGCCGCCATATAACGGTAAATAACTGCCATTATTTCAATATAACAGCCGTTGTTTTAAAATAACAGCAAATATTTGCCATTAAATGGCGGCCATCCACTCAATTGGATATATACTGAAATATACGTAGTGTGAACCCAGCCTTAAAGCGTAACTGTCATTTAAATTAAGGATGGTCCGAACCTGCCGAGGTTCTGGTTCGTATGAACCCAAACGATCGGTATCAGATTCCCGCTGTCTGGCAGCGGGTTGATACAGCGGGAGGACCGCCTGGAAAACTGGCATACAGCCTATAGCTATGCTGTATCCCAGTTTTCCAGGCGGTCCTCCCGCTGTATCCACCCTCTCCACGGAGCGGGCAGACAGCGGGAATCATTGCCGAGAGTTTGGGTTTGTACGACCTCGAACCTCGGCAGGTTCGGACCATCCCTAATTTAAATGTCAGAAATCAATAGGTATCAATACATTTTATGAACCAAAAGAGATTCCTTCTGTACTCATAAAGCTGTCTTGCATCCTCCCCCCTCACTTCAGAAGAAGGATTACTCTATCCATTATGCGCTTTGGAGGGGGAGAGGCCAAGGGGTTGAGTGAGCCTGAAGAGGAGGAAAGGTGGCCCTACAGAGAATATATAAGAGAAATAAGACAAGAGGAAAAAAGGAGCTGGGAGGATGGCGCCTCGTGTAATCCTGTTACATGAAAATGTGTGAATTAAAAGTATAGGTGGACTCTCGCCTTTTTCCCCTTGGGCTTTGTGCGAATCACCCCACTATGGGGTAACTTGTAGCGTCGGATGATGGCTGCCGGCTGAAGGATCCAGGAAACAGGACTCTCCCAGTGTTGGGGCCCGTGGTTTCATGCAGTAGACAGAAGAAAAAAGTACAAGGGTAGGTATCCTGGCGCTGCCAAAAATTCCTTCACAACGAGTAGAGTATAAAACATAAAATGGCTGATTTATTGAATAAAATCAGTAAAAATGTACATAAAATAAGCAATTACACGTTTCGTGAGTTGCATCTCCCTTCATCAGATTGCATGTATGCCATGTGCCAATCAGCTTGTTTATATGAGCTGAAAAAAGGCGCCAATCCCGCCTAGGGGGCGGGGCTAAGCAATAGTAAACAGTGAACTATAGTAACATAATGCATCAAAGGTGTGGATGGACCAAAAGAACAAAGAGTGTGGTTTACACTAAACAGCATGAGTGGTTAGACATGCATTCATTCATAAACAGGCAGGAAAAGGGGGTTTGAAACATAAATAAATAAATGAATGAATGTTTATAGCAGTAACAGTGTAATCAAGTCCTGAGCAGCTGCAGGCTCCTGCTGGCCAATGGAGAGAGTGAGTGTCCAGTATCCTAGTAACAGGAGGCGGGCCCTGAGTGGTGTGCTCAGAGGCCTGGTCACATGATATGGAAAGGCCAATGGAGAACAAGCAGAGGGATGTAGCAGAGCTTATTTAGAGTAGTGGAGAGGAGTGGGTAAGAAACTGGACTGACAGTGAATAATTGGAGTATCTGTCAGCAAATATAATGGGAGGAGAAGGAGGAGGATAGATGAAAAATGTGTATAGCTGTGACCTGTCTCTAAAAGAGGGATGAGCTGTTGTAAGGTCAAGGCAGAAGGAAGAGGAGGGAGAGGGGAGTGGCTATGAGTGAACTCAATATAGGGATATAGCTGAGCTGATTCAATGTAGCATAGGGGAGTGAGTGAGCAACTGCACAGGGGTAAAATGGAAGGAAAGGGTATTTTGAATACATCAGGAGAGATAAGTTGAGTGTAGCTATATAAGCAGGTGAATAGGGTCAAATTGTATGTGGCAGCTTAATGGAATATATACTATAATGTTATACCAGATAATGTATAGGGTATACAGTGAAATGAATAAAATATGGATATGGCATCAAATACGTGGGGGAGTTGATAAATGGTCAGAGCTGATATATAGAAAGAGGGAGTATGGGGGGGGGGGAGAAATGAACAGTCACAATATGCAGTAAATACAAGACATATTATCAGCCTATGTTTTCAGTGCATTCGTTTAGTCCAGCAGGTACCAGGGTTCGCAAGGTGTAAATCCAGAAATTTTCCCTTTGTTTTAGTTTTGAGAATCGTTGACAATTGTCTTTGTGTATTTGTTCGATTGGGGTAACTTTAAATTCGGAGAAGTCACTGTTGTGTTCTAGTGCTGCATGTCTGGAGATGCTGTGTAACATGAATCCATTGTTGGTGTTGGCTCTATGCTTGTTCAGCCTGCACTACTACAGAGCATATGATCCTGCAAACTATTCTCATAATGTTTAGAGATAAGCACTGACAATTATGACCCTTTTGTTCAGCATTTTATGTGCCCAGTCTCCAAACAGCAGAGCTGGTTCTCTTCTCTTCATGCTTACTCACCCCCCTCGGCTTCTCCCCTTAATAGGTTAAAATGGACTCAGTAAACTCGTCTTTATTTTGCTTCTTTGTAATGAGGAAGGCTTTGACTGATAATGAACAGATAAGAAGTTTAAGGGTGTGTGGGAGGAGGTTTAGGAAAGCAGCTTTTTGAACAAGGAAAGGGGCTTTTTTTGCTTAATAAAACCTATTATATTGGAAGACCACAGTAAACAAATAATTTATGTAATAATGATTTTTGTTTTGTTTTTTATATTTACTAAAATACAGCATATACTGAGGTTTCAGAATAAAAAACTCCAACAACAAGCACATCAATCTCAATCATCAAGCACTTGAATGGAAAACACAGGGTAATTAGTTGCCATACACTACCAGTGCCACATATATAGGGGTAAGCAATAGAGTCAGATGGAATGATGGAACATTGGAGCCCAGAGAACTGAAGTATGAATGCTCCTGCGGATAAGAATGGGCTATAAAACTACACCTTGATTAATTTCCCTTTTCACTTAATGTGGATATTTGATTTTGACAAATTAGGAGCATATGATGGATCTTCTTCTTTCTCTTTCTCCTAGTTGAGATGTCAATATATGTAATGAATTATGTTCTTTCCCTCTCTTCCCTGATGAATAATGGAGTATGACTGATATTTTTTTATTTTTATTTTGTTTCAATAAAGAAAATGTTTCAATTTGTACTTATATTCAGGATAAATTTCCCTTATTTTATTTATTTTTTGCTAGATAGTGAAAATTTTAAAAATGAAAATCAGAAGAAATATAGGGCAAGTGGAAAATAGAAAGAGGAAAGCAAGAATTAGAAGACAAATAACAAATTAATAAAACAAGACAAATAAAAATATAACATCTGAATGACAACATGAAAAGCTGACCCATGCTGTTACAATAAGATGTCATCTGAACATATAGGACTCCATCAGAGAGAGTCTTAAACAATGTATAATTCTAATGAAAGAATCTAATGTATTCTACTGTATGCAGGAAGGGGGGTTCTGGATGGAAGTCCAATGTGAGGATAGGTCATCCATTTTTTAATGCGTATTTCTAATGCCGTTTGCAGTTATTAATAGAAACGCTTGTAGAACATCTGTGTAGATCAAAATTGAGAATTTTCATTAGAATAAAAATGTTTTTCATCAATATTTCCAATAACCAATTTTATCAACCCTACAGTATCTCAATTGGGCAAGACTGAATACATCATAAATATTTGAAATAGGAAAACCCTAAAAGGAGAAGTCTGATGAAAAGTATTGTATTGCCCTCCAAAAGTTATACAAGTCACCAATATACACTTATTACAGGAAATGTTTATAAAGTCCTTTTTTCCCTGCACTTACTACTGCATCAAGGCTTCACTTCCTGGATAACATGGTGATGTCACGACTCCCAGAGCTGTGCGGGCTGTGGCTGCTGGAGAAGATGATGGCAGGGGGACACTGAGGGACACAGGGCACTGGAGGGACACTGAGCATCCCTCTGCCATCATCCTCTACAGCAGCCACAGCCTGCACAGCTCTGAGAGTCAGGGCGTGACATCACCAGTTAAAGGAAACTTAAACTTAAGTATTGTATTGCCCCCCAAAAGTTATACAAATTACCAATATACACTTATTACAGGAAATGCTTATAAAGTGATTTTTTTCCCTGCACTTACTACTGCATCAAGGCTTTACTGGATAAAATGGTGATGTCACTTCCTGGATAACATGGTAATGACACGCCCCGACTCCCAGAGCTGTGTACGCTGTGGCTGCTGTAGAGGATGGATGGCAGAGCGATGCTCAGTGTCCATCCAGTGCCCTGTGTCCCCCTGCCATCATCCTCTCCAGCAGCAGACACAGCCCGCACAGCTCTGGGAGTCGGGGTGTGACATCACCATTTTATCCAGGAAGTGAAGCCTTGATGCAGTAGTAAGTGCAAGGAAAAAGCACTTATATGCATTTTCTGTAATAAGTGTATATTGGGGATTTGTATAACTTTTGGGGGGCAATACAATACTTAAGTTTAAGTTTCCTTTAACTTTCTTGTGTGGTCAAGTTTACTATGTTTTATTTAATTTGGCCTATTATTTGGGAAATGTATGTTTGTCACTTCTATGGACTCAACTTAAGATGAGCCAATTTACAGAAAGTTTGATGCTTCAAAACTCTAATGGCTCAGTATTTGAATCCCTGTGGCTGGAGAAGATGGATGCAGCCTTAGGGCTGCCTTGAAAACATGGATACAGCCAGCAGTCCTGAGGTTGCATCTATCTTGGATCCAGCCACCAGCAGTTGGATACCAAAGGTTTAGGGTTTGCAACACTGAACCTACAGTAAATTTGCTCATCTCTAGTCTCAACCTGTGCACTTGTATTAGGATACATCAATCTTTGACATAAATTTAAAAACACATTTTGGTTGCAGGATGCCTTGTATTGAAAAAGAAAACAAATACATTGTTAACTGTGCTTTCAATGCAGTGAAGAAAAGATAAAGTATGTAGGGATGGTCCGAACCTGCCGAGGTTCGGGTTCGTATAAACCCGAACGCTCAGCAGCAGATTCCCGCTGTCTGCCCGCTCCGTGGAGAGGGCGGATACAGCGGGAGGAACGCCTGGAAAACTGGGATACAGCCTATGGCTATGGCTGTATCCCAGTTTTCCAGGCGGTCCTCCTGCTGGATCCGCCCACTCCACGGAGCGGGCAGACAGCGGGAATCATTACCTAGGGTTCGGGTTCGTACGAACCCGAACCGAACTCGGTTCGGACCACCCCTAAAAGTATGCTTATATAAACCACCTAAATGTATGACACAAGGACATTTTTTTTCTTGGGTCCACTATGGATATGTTCAGTATAAACAATGATTTCCTGCTTACATTAAAAAAAAATACAATAATACAATTAGATGATATTGTTTTTTAAATTCTTTTTTGTACTCACTGATATCTACCTATCTGATAAAGTACAGTTCCTACATTTCATTTAGTGTTCTTGAGTATACAAGCTGTATAAAGATATACAATTATATTACACGCTTCAGTGAGGGATACACATTTCCTTTATTAGAAGCTGTTGTTATGTACCTTGTACTATAATTTATTTATTTGATCGGATTGTTCCAGTATAACACTGTAGTGATTATGTCTAGCCATGCATGTCTACTATACATACTCTATTGTCTCGCTCATAATTTCTTTGTTGTATGGAAATCAGTCTATGGAGTTATATCAGACGCTGAGAACTCTCAGTAAATTAATACTCTAGCTTTAAAGCGTAGTAATATCCAAATCAATATGAAAATCTTTGGCTCTGAAATGGAAAATGATGGGAAAGTTTTAAAAAGAAACACCCTAATTTGTTTTCTGAGTGGTTTCTCAGTCTCTGTTCACACATTCTTCACCAATCATGGGGAAGAACAGCAGTTAATGTATTATTTAATTTCATTATGCTCTTTTTAACTATTTAACTTGCTTAACCTCTTAAAGACTAGGCCAATTTCCATTTTTGCTTTTTCCTCCTTGTGCTTAAAAGGCCATAGCAGTTGCATTTTTTCACCTAGAGACCCAGATGAGCCCTTATTTTTTGCGCCACTAATTGTACTTTGTAATAACAGGCAAAATTTTTGCATAAAGTACACTGCAAAACCAGGAAAAAAAAGTGTGGTGAAATTGAATTGAATTTTAATTTGAGGGCTTTTTATTTTTACGCTGTTCACCCTGGGGTACGATTACAAAGATATGTAAATTGTATAACTTTTATTTTATTTAATGGCTTTTAAAAAATTAAAATCTTTAAAAAAAAATATATGTTCCTTAAAATCGCTCTATTACCATGCTAAAAGCGCTTTTATTCTTGGGTCTATGCGCATATGCAACTTTTTGATTGCTTTTTTTACAATTTTTCTGGATTTGATGCGACCAAAAATGCGCAATTTTGCACTTTGGAAATTTTTGCGCTTACGCTGTTTACCGTGCGAGATCAGGAATAAAATAAATTAATAGTTTGGGCGATTACGCACGCGGCGATACCAAACATGTTTATTTATTTATTTTTATTTATAAAATGGGGAATTGGGGGTGAATCAAACTTTTATTAGGGGAGGGGATTTTGTATTAATAATAAACACTTTCTTTTTTTTTTTACACTTATACTGAAGCCCCCCTGGGGGACTTCTAGTATATGCACACTGATCTCTCATTGAGATCTATGCAGTATAGTGATACTGCATAAATTAATGAGACAGCCACTCTATTGCTTTCGGCTGCTGCAGCTGAAAACAATAGAGTGCCGAGCCGGGATCAGCACCATTACGGCACAGACGCCGCCACGTCGCGCACGGGGGAGGGGAGTTCCTCCAAACTAGACACCAGTGAAAGGGAAAAGCTGCTTTTTAAATGCAGCTGTCAACTTAGACCTCTGCATTTAGAAAGCTAATTAGCGGGCACGGCGATTGGACCGCGCCCGCTAATAGCCATGGCCCCTGGCTGCAGAAAGCACACAGGATCACGGCGATTCAAAGCGGGGCCACCGCGCGGACCCCTCTGAACCCCCTTAATGCCCTGGGGCGTAAATATACAACAGTGGTCATTCAGAGGTTAAAGCAATGTTCTGGTTAAAAAAAAACAGTTTTTTAAATCAACTGATATCAGAAAGATTTACAGATATGTAAATTACTTCTATTTAAAAATTTCAAGTCTTCCAGTACTTATTAGCTGCTGTATACCCTGCAGGAAATGCTGTATTTTTCCCATTCTCTAGAACAAAAAAACAGAAAGACAACCTAGAAATAATAGGCTGCACCTCAAAAATAACTACAGAAAATCAATCAAATTTTATTAAAGCACAACCATAAAAAGAGAGATGTGCATGCTGAAGGCTGCCCATGAATATATTGCAGTCAAAGTACCTATAATAAAGTGCCCCAATGCTATACAAATGACTCTGAATGTACAAATGTACTTAAAAAAAATGTCTATACAGAGTACCCCACACAATATAATACTAAGCAAGGTAATGGGTGATGCTAAGATACATGCAAAATCAGGAGCAAACCGTATGATGTCAATATGGGTAAATGGCATGTTTAGAGCTCCCAGAGGGGTGGATGAAGCAGAGTCCCCACGCGTTCCATCCTCAAGGCTTAATCAGGGGTAAGTGACCCTGAGTATTAGTGCGCTATTTATGGCCCACCAACAGGTTGTGCAATCAGTGTCTGGTTGTAACCAAACAATGAAACGGGGAAAAACCATACAAGTCGTACCTCCACCATGTCTCCAATTCCCGAACGCCAAGTCCACACTAGTGCCGCACCAGTGAATGCTGTGCGGAAGTAAGTCACATGGTACCAATCTGTACCATGTGATAAATCACATGAGGAAATGTCGGTCACGTGATACAATGCCGATCATATCACACATCTCAGATACCAATGTGGCATACCAACTGGGGCAACGCATACGCCTCACAGTAAAAGGGTGCCGGTCACGTGGCATAACACTAGACACATGACTCATCCCAAGCGCCGGTGCACCACAGGCAAAACAGCGCTAACGCACCACAATAAAGATGTACTTGCAGCCCTTATGTTGCCCGCATGCATGCAAGGAAGCAAGCTTGATATTGATTGTTCTCAACTCGCTGGGAAAATATTAAAATCATACATGAATGATAGTGAAAAGCAATAAAAACGTGACATTTACTTTGTATGTGAATAAATAAAACACACATGATATTAGCTCTAAGCCAATAAGCGAGAGGGCATACAATATTTTGTCCAACAACAATAACCAATTATGGTCCTGCCAAAACCAGCAGGTTGGACTGCCTATTGACTAAAGTGCATGGGGCTCTTTAGGATAATATTTATGGTTCTTATCGGCCATTTTTATCAGTTTTCAGCTTCCATTGCCATAAGGTAACTTTTGCTAGCCATGGCAATGTGTTACCTTTTTATTGTATACTTGGCTTGTTTGTAGTCCATGCAGACACACTAGCTGTATACAATAAAGGAATTGCTTCCTCTATTTTAAGGATAAAGGAAGAAAAATATATTCAGTAGTGCACATATCCCTTGGCTTACTGAGTTTTCCTATCGTATAAAAGACACAGTGAAAAGATAAATTCAGGCCCCTAAACACATCAGTAGGCTGCTTACAATTCTGCAAGTCTGCAGGACCTTTATTTAATTTTTCTATGTTCAAAATGCTAGCAATGTATATGCTGTAATTCCGCAGACTAAAAGATATTTTATTGATGACAAGGAACGAAAATAATGTTCCTGAAGATTTTGTTGAGAATATGAATGTCAGGATTTTGTATCATCTAAATATTTCAAAAGAAAATTTGTAATGGAAGTGTGTTTTAAAATGTGAGCGGCAACAACATGAATTCATGTATTTTACGCTGTCAGATTGCCTTTTGGTAAAGTATTTCTCTAATGGACAATACATCATTTCTGAACTGAGTTGCTTAACAAAACAGCTATTACACCAATATCCCCAGAAAGGACCCTAGTGATACTGGCTTTTTATGCATATTCACTTAGTTTAAACCCTTCCCCCATCATAGATTCTGGGCCCTAAAGGGGTTATCTAGTTAGATAAAATACACGTGGAATCATCCCCGCTCCTGGAGACTAACAATTCATTTCATAACTAGAAATTTTTCACTTTTCTTCCCCCAGTTCTGAGCCTGCTGCGTTATGCTAAAGTAATATGCTAACAGGCAAGGTAACTGGCTTTGCTGCAGACATGGGTGGTTACTCTTCATCTTTAGCAGCCCTGCCCCCCCTCATCCCTCCACTGCTGTGTCGACCCATTGGCATCGGAGACCTCATCATCTGGGTGCCAATAGGTAAGAACTGCACTGCAGACTCTTTACATGTCTTTACCGCAGCAAAGGGTTAGTCTACCAGGAACTCTCTATTTCTGGTAAATACAGCAGGGGCAGTCAGTATGGGGCACCTGCATGGGCGACCGGCAATACTCTGTTCTAGCCCGCCATTAACTGCTTTTTGCCCATTTAAGACTGATCCCCGCATGAGCCGTAGAATCAAGCGTCCGTTCTCATGTCCAGCAAGAAAGCCCCCAAAAGTCTCTTTTTCTTTCATTTCAGAGAGATGTTGCAATGTTTTCTAGATCTTTAGTATGAATTTTGAACATTGCAGTACCTGTACTTTCTTTTCTTGTGTAAATTCTTTGTCAAAGAGGCCACAGCACACATGAGGAGCTGTTGTTCCTACATGTAATGGAGCTTATGGAGTAATACATGGGCAGGGTTGTTGGGGTTGCTAGAGGGCAGTGCAAAGATTTAGGATGATAGGGTGGGGGAGGGGAGAGGCAAAGTCCCTGCAGTTTGGGTTATAGTTGTATGTGGCAGAAATGTGTATGTTATAGAAATTTGCAGGCAGACCTCTATGTGGCCAAGATGGCTGCCGTGATATACGAGGGCAGCATGGTGACTGCAGTTCCATTGTTTTATGTTATTGTATAACCCGAGCTCTCTTTGCTCTGTTGTTGGGGGAGCCCTCAGTTGTCCTTATTAGCCATCTGTGGGGATTTTACAAGTGGACGTGTTTTCCCTGAATAATTTTTTATGTGGAGGGCAGCAGGGAGCATGGAACAATATGGGCACTGCTGTTAGGAGCAGCAGGAGGTGTGGGGCAAACACTGCTCTCTTGATCATGGTCGGGTCTGGGTCTGAGCTGATCCTTCCTCATAGCCCCAGCATTCCTCCGCAAGCTCTCCCGTTCTATCCACAGCTACCCTAAATGGTTTGAGACCCCGTTGTTGGTACTACAGGAGGAGGCAGGTCCCTGCCCCACTGGAGTCAAGCTCAAGTAAATGTAAACTGAAAAAAGCAAAGACACGAGGCACTACACTAGCAGCATGTCCCCTTTGACCTCAGAATTAGTAGAGGGCCCTGGGGTTGGGCCCCCCACTCCTAGTCATATGTCATCATTTTATGAGATGGAATAAAGATAGAAAGCACATGAGTGAGCACAAAGTAAATAAACAAGATACCCTGAAGCAGACTAGTAAAGCTACAAACTATGGCTGGGGAGCCTTAGACATGTTCAGGTCCTGATAAGCTAGTTCTGTACTTGGGGGGAGGGGAGTAGATCTTAACCCCATCCCCAGCCTTTGATATGTTATGTTCTGATTGGATTCATCCCTCATAAGATATTATAAGATTCCATTTACATAGAAAGATTATCTGACAGATTATCTGCCAAAGATTTGAAGCCAAAGCCAGGAATGGATTTGAAAAGAGGAGAAAGCTCAGTCTTTCCTTTATGACCTGATCTCTTTTTCTAGTCTGTTTCTGGCTTCAAATCTTTGGCTGGTAATCTGCCAATCTTTCTGTGTAAATGGACCCTTAGTCTATGTTCACACGTTTTTTCTTGTCCGTTTATAATTTTTAAAAAGATGTCCATCATTTTGAGTCTAAAATGACATTTCTTATTTTGAGGATTGTCCGCCTGTCAGTGCAATAACAGCTGTTGGTACATTGTTCTAGTACAGGTGGACTATTTGGCCTTTGGGTGTGACTTTAATTGAAAAGTCCATTGAATTTAAAAGTAAAAATGGAGAAAGGACAGGGAAAAAAAAATAGTGTAAACAACTAAAAAATAATGTCCGCTGTTTGCAAAAGACGTCCGGAAATAATTCAAATGATCATTATTTTGACGTCTGCGCAGATAACGTCCTTCATTTTTACATTGTGTGCATTGAAGGTCCGTCATTTCTTTGAGTTTAATGCATTGCATTGCAGTCAGTTAAATCGCGGCAATAACAGACATCTTTTTAAATAGAAAATGTGGATGCCTTTTCTCTTTTTTTGACGTTGTGTGAACATAGCCTAAGTATGTCTTTATGTGATCTGCAACATAACTATTCATGACCACTCATGGGGAATCATTTAAATAGTAGACATGTGTGCCTGGTATTACCTGCCCCTTGCAGCTCATTCTGTTGCCTTGTACTTGATTATGGTATATTCTTACAATTAAACACAATTTATGAACCACAGAGCAGCACTGACAGTGTTTTCCATTCCTGACCTGTTATGTCATCAGTATTCAGGAAAGAGACAGCCGGATAGCATGAAGATTACACAGATAGTATACAGATGTGCAAATGCATAGTACTTACCGAGTAGAGACAATTCTATACTGACTCATATTAAAGGAAAAATACAATGCTCCACATATGACCCTTGTTTTTTTCAGGTACAAATGAAGCAAGAAAACACAATCTAGGAACAATGTTGCTATTCATATCAGAGGAGGGAAGCAGTGTTAATCTAATTTAGTCAAGTCAGCTGTTTCACAGTTTGGAGCCTGAAGTCTGCAGTAAACTGGAAAAAAAACGACTGCTTTGGTGTGATGTTACTAACGTGATGTACAGTAGAACAATAAAAATAGAACACAAAGAAACAGCTATAATAAGCTTTCATAATTGTAATTTGTTAAAACCATACATTTACAATTAAGTAACGCATAGTGTGGTTTTTAGAAAAATGTTCTCAATGCACTCTATGGCCAGGTTCAGACTATGTAAGTGTGCGGCTGTATTTGCGGCTGTAATTGTGCGGCGGTATTTTTGGTGGTTCATGTCATGCGTACGCTGGAAAGTATACGATATACGGCTGCACAGTGCACACTATGTATGAATCTACGGCCCGATCGTAAACGGACCCATAAAAAATGAACAAGACCATTGTTTGCGGCTGAAAACGCGGCCGTGGATTGACAGGCGGTCCGTACGGAGTACTTCAAAAATAGCCGGCAATGATGCCGAATGCCAATGCCTCTAATAGTTAATATATTAAATTAATAAAACACATTTTCTTTGTAATAAAGTCCCTTTCGTTGTTCAATAATTTAATTCTAACGAATCCATAATTTTGCAATTAAATATACTGTTAAAATAAATAGATATATAAATAAATGTATATTTATATATATATTTATTTTTTGACAGTATATTTAATTGCACAATGATGGATTCGTTAGAATTAAATTATTGAACAACGAAACTGAATTTGTTTCATCGAAAATGTGTTTTATTAATTAAATATTAATTAGTACAGGAAGCTCCATAAGCCGTTAATTCATATTGCCGGCAAAAGAGCATTCTGTACTAATCATCACTTTACTTTAATGAAAACATCAAATGTTTCTTCTAATTATGTTATCACAATAGCATTATTAGAAGAAACATTTAGAATTATATGTGCGCTCAGCTGATTGGCTGATCGGCTGAGCGCACATATAAAGAGCCGGTCCGCAGTACAGTCACTTCATTGTGCTGCGGACCAGCGAAGAGGACACATCGGGGTGAGTATAAAGCTCTCCCCACCCCTTCCCCAGCACTGCACCCCTCCCAGCAAGGAAGAGGGGGGCAGTTAACCCCTTCCTTGCTGGGATGGGTGCAGTCTGACATCAGTCTGGCCCCCAAGGGGTTAAGGGGGATGCAATACATCCTCCCGTAACCCCTTGGGGGCCAGACTGTAAGCAGCGATCTGTAAAGATGCTGCATACTGTAAGGTGCACAACACCGCTCACAATGATGGGTGTTGTGCTCCTGTTTGTGTGTTTTTTGTGTGTTTCTCCCTTTTTGTTTTTCAGATATCGGTATCCTGGGGATTACGTCGGATTCCGTGGACTACGTCGATGACCAGCGTTTTTTTTTTTGTTTTTTTTTAATAAAATGGTCAATGAGGGGTGTGGGGGTGTTTTTATTTGAATAAAAAAATTTTTTAACTTGTGTCTTGTCTTTATTTCTTTACTTTATAGACTTAGTAGTGGAAGCCGTCTAATAGACGGAATCCATTACTAAGTTGGGGCCTAGTGTTAGCCGGTATAAAATGGCTAACACTAACCCCCTATTATTACCCCAGTACCCAATGCCACCAGGGGTACTGGGAAGAGCCGGGTGCCAGTGGTCCCGGAGCGTCAAAATTGGCGCTCCTGGACCGGGCGGCAGCAGGCTGGTAAGATTTAGGCTGGGGAGGGCCTAAACTAATGGCTCTTCCCACCCTGGTGTTACCAGGCTGCTGTCGTTTGGTTTTTAACTCGGCTGGTTATAAAAATAGGGGGGACCCTATGCGTTTTTTTTTTAAATAAATAAATAATTGTTAAGGCTATGTTCACACTACGTAAAATAACGGCCGTTGTTTTCAACGGCCATTATTTTACGTAGTGTGAACATAGCCTTAGGTTATGTTAACACTATAACAATGGTCGTTGTTGGCAGTGTCAAACAATCGCCGCTGTTTTACCTGTTCTTCTGGCTGATATTGCATTATTGGCCGGATAAACATTATTTTAGAATAATTGAAAACCGACCGCCCTACGGCTGATATGACAGAGTATTTGTGTGGCCGTAGCGAACAGCGGCCGTTTTCAATACAATGTGTGAACAATGGCGGCTGTTTATATTGATTTAATTGCTACTTATTATTTTATGATGAGAAAGGCCTCAGGCTAGGTTCCGACACAGTATTTTTGGTTAATATTTTGCAACCAAAACCAGGAGTGGATTGAAAACACAGAAAGGCTATGTTCCCACAATGTTGAAATAGAGTGGATGGCCGCCATTTATATGGCAAAAAAATGCCATTTAGAAATAACGGCGATTATTTGCCATATACTGTAAATGGCGGCCATCCACTCAATTTCAAGTGTGTGAACATAGCCTTTCTGTGTTTTCAATCCATTCCTGGTTTTGGTCGCAAAATACTGACCAAAAATACTGTGTGGGAACATAGCCTCACAATATATTTGTTAACCCCTTAGTGACCGCCATGCTGCCTTTTCACGGTAGTCACTAATGGGCTTAATTTCGATGCGTATGCCTTTTAACGGCGGACGCATCGGAATAAACTACCGCCCGGCTGTGGCAGCAGTGCGGGGGATCAGCTGTCAGTGGGACAGCTGACCCCCCCTGAAACTGGCCGGAGCGAGGATTCTCCGCTCCGGGCAGTTTAACCCATCAAATGCCGCTGTCAAAGCATGACAGCGGCATCTAACGGGTTCCGGTCGGCGCCGCGGATATACTGACCCGATCAGAAGTCCCGCGGCGTAGTACAGCACCCGAAGGTCTCCATGGTGATCCCGGGGTCCTAATGAAGGCCCCGGGTTTACCAAGGATATGCCTCTGCTCAGCCATACAGAGGTATGGCCGAGCAGATGCCTGTCAGGAAGTATACACAATACACTGAATTACATCGGTAATGCAGTGTATTGTATCAGTGATCAATGATCACTGATTAGTAATACACTAGTGTACAGTAATGTACACTAGTGTAAAAGTAAAAAAAAAAGTACACTAAGCGCACAAAACACCCCCCCAGCCCCCCCCATAATAAAAATGCATTATATTTCCCATACACAATAAAGAGTTACATAAAAAAGATCAAAAACACAAATCCTATACATATTTGGTATCGCCACGTCAGTAACGACCCAATCTATAAAATTATATACCGCACGACACACGCTGTAAAAATAAATAAAAAAAAAACTACCAGAATAACTGTATTTTATTAATCCACTTTAGAAAATACGTCATAAAAGAGATCAAAAAGTCATATACATATAAAACTTGGTATCAATAGAAACTACAGATCTTTCCGCAAAAAATAAGCCCAAAACTAGCTCTGTCGCCAAAAGATAAGAACGCTATGGACCTTGCAATGTGGCGACAGTTTTCGTGGGTTTTTGCTAGGAAGATAGTTTCTATTGCGCCAAGGTGGTAATAGTTAAAAAAACTACACAAATTCAGTATCGCCGTAACCGTAGTGACCCAGAGAATACATGTATTATGTTATTAGTGACCGCCGATCACTAATGGGCTCTATTCTACTGCCATCAGCTCTTTATGGCGATGGCACAGAATAGCGCAGCAGCGCCGGCAAGGCCCGCAGCCCCTCCTCTCAGCTATCGGTGGTCGCTGAGGGGTTAGGGCAGAGTGTGTGCTCAGTCCCGGCTAGTCTCCTAATCGGCATTCGCCGTTATTGACAGTATAACGGCAGCCACCGGGAACGGGCATTGCCAGCGCAGCTGAACGCTTTCATCTCTTCTCACCGTGAATCCACGGTGAGAGGAGATGAAAACATGTCCCCCCTGTCCCCAGAATTAACCCTAGTGACCTGGTCACTGACCCTCCCCTCCCTGGGCGGCCATCTGATCCAAGATGGCCGCCACCATCACTGTGAACAGACTCTGTTCACAGTGATGGATTCCTAAAAATGATCAAAGCCCCATCCTCTCCACCACAGGAGGTGGCGGAGAGCATGGGGCAATGATCGGGGACCAGCCGCTGTGGTCCCAGTACAAGTGATCAGCGGTATATACTATATACCACTGATCGCTTGTTCCAAATGGTGCTGGCACTTTTTTACCCCTGTCACCAAAGTCAAGTGCCCTGGATTACCCGTAACCACCCCGGATTACCTGTAACCACCCCAGATTATTAATTACCAACCCAGAATACCCGTAACCACCCCAGATTACCTGTAACCACCCCAGATTGCCCGTCTCCACCCCAGATTGTCCGTCACCTGCCCAGATTGCCTGTAACCACCCCAGATTGCCCGTAACCACTCCCCAGATTGCCCTAACCACTCCCCAGATTGTCCATAAACCCCCCAGATTGTCCATAAACCCCCCAGATTGCCTGTAACCTCCCCAGATTGCCCGTAACCACCCTAGATTTCCTGTAACCACCCAAGATAGCCTGTAACCATCCCAGACAGCCCGTAACCACCACTGATTGCCTGTAACCACCCCAGATTGCCACAGACTGCCCGTAGCTGCCCCAAATTGTCTGTAACCACCCCAGATTGCTCGCAACCACCCCAGATTGCTTGTCACCTCCTCAGATTGCCCGTCACCTCTTCAGATTGCCCGTCAGCTCCCCAGATTGCCTGTCAACCTCCCCAGATTGCCCGTCACCTCCCCAGATTGCCCATCACCTCCCCAGATTGCCTATCACCACCTCAGATTGCCCGTCGCCAACCCAGATGGCCCGTTGCCACCCTAGATAGCCAGTAAACACCAACAGATTGCCCGTAACCACCCCAGATAGCTAGTGAACACCCCCAGATTGCCCATCACCACCCCAGATAGCCAGTAAACACCCCCAGATTGCCCACCACCCCCTATATAGCTTGTAAGATAAATTCTTTGAGGGGTGTACTTTTCAAAATGGGGTGACTTTTGGAGGGGTTCTATTCTGTAGACATTACAGGGGCACTGCAAACGCACCTGGCACTCAGAAACTTCAGAAAAATCATGCACTGAAAATGCTAATTAGCGCTCCTTTCCTTCTGAGCCCTGCTGTATGCCCATTACGTGGTTTATGCCCTCGTATTGGGTACTGTTCTACTCAGGAGTACCTGCGTTACATATATTGTGGTGAGTTTTCTCCCCTGTTCCTCAAGATATTGAGAAATTTCAAACTAAACAAACATATTATTGGAAAAATTATATTTTTTCATTTTTACTGTCCTCTTTTGAATACTTTTCTCCAATACCTGTGGGGTCAAAAGGGTCACCACACCCCAAGATGAATTCATTTGAGGGGTGTACTTTACAAAATGGGGTGACTTTTGGGGGGGTCTATTCTGCAGACACTACAGGGGCACTGCAAAAGCACCTGGCGCTCAGAAACTTCTTCAGAAAAATCTGCACTGAAAATGCTATTTGGCACTCCCTTCCTTCTGAGTCCTGCTGTGTGCCCATACAGTGGTTTATGCCCACGTATAGGGTACTGTTATACTCAGGAGAACCTGCATTACATATATTAGGGTGAGTTTTCTCCCCTGTTCCTTGTGAAATTGAGAAATTTCAAACTAAACAAACATATTATTGGAAAAATTCTATTTTTTCATTTTTACTGTCTTCTTTTGAATACTTTCCTCTAATACCTGTAGGCTCAAAATGGTCACCACACCCCAAGATGTATTCTTTGAGGGGTGTACTTTCCAAAATGGGGTGACTTTTGGGGTAGTTCTATTCTGCTGACACTACAGGGGCATTGCAAACGCACCTGGCGCTCAGAAACTTCTTCAGCAAAATCTGAACTGGAAATGCTAATAGGCACTCCTTCCTTTCTGAGCTCCGCTGTGTGCCCATACAGTAGTCTATGCCCACATATGGGGTACCGTTGTACTCAGGAGAACCTGCGTTACAAAATTTGTGGTGCATTTTCTCTCATGTTTATTATGAAAATGAGATACTTTAATCTTAACAAATATATTATTCGAAAATTTCTATTTTCCATTTTTTTTCCGGCCTAATGGTGAATACTTTCCTCCAGCCCCTGTAGGGTAAAAATGGTCATTATACCCCTAGATTAATTCTTTAGGGTACAAACCCACTTGACGTATTTGCTGCGTGAATCAGTCTTAAAAATAAGAAGGCAAAACGCAGGTTAGCTTTATACAATTGTTCTGCAAAGCATCAGTTGTTAACAACCTGTGCAAAAAAGGCATGTAGCTTCACGCTTAAAAAATACGCAATTGCGTATTTTAACGCAGGACAATTGTATAAAGCCAACCTGCGTTTTGCCTGCTTATTTTTAAGACTGATTCACGCAGCAAATACGTCAAGTGGGTTTGTACCCTTAAGGTGTCTAGTCTCTTATCAGCTGACCTTTGCTTTGTATAAGTGTTCTAGTATATTTATGCATTGTTGTACAATATATTTTTTCTACTGAGGATTATATTTATTGATTTGTATATACATATTTATATGAGAACCTGCACTTTAATTTGGATACTATCTAGTGATTTCAGCTTGTGATATGTACTTTTAGACATAGGAAACAGGGCCTGGTTATATTATTCTTTCTTTGAGGGGCAACTGTTGGAATAACATACATATTACAGTGGTACCTTGGTTTAAGAGTAACTTGGTTTAAGAGCATTTTGGTTTAAGAGCTCACAGTTTTTCAAAATTGTGACTTGGTTTAAGAGCATTGTTTTGGTTTAAGAGCTCCCTGTACTAGGTGGGAGGCGGAGCGGGGGAGGGGCATGGTCTATATAGCGGGGTATACAGCACTGTACTCTGACCCAGGAAGTCTCCCTTGCCTTCCAAATCATAGCAGATCCACTTCAGGCTGGGGCTTACATCAGGGGACAGGACTGTGGAGGTAATCTCTTCATAGCTGTAACCCCTCTCTTCCCGGACAGAGTGCTGCATGTATGTAGCCACATCTGTACTGCTCAGTCCTTCATGCTCCCTGCAGTCTCTGTCAGTCCTGATGAGTCCATGCTGAGCACACACCCCTTCTTCATTGCTGTCATGTGACCACACAGATCTCTGACAGCAGCCCTGCTTCTCTATTCTAGCATGTTGTATTAGGCTACTGCATTATGGAGATCTGCAGTTCCACCCTGTATCTACAAACTGCTGCTGTGTTTCAGGTTTATGCACTTATTATACATTTTACTCCACATGCTGATTGCTATACTGCACAGTAACCTATAATATCACATATTCAGCTGTTTATAAATGTTTGTTTCATTTGTCTTACATGTTATTCAAAATATAAATTAATTATTTTTGGGGTGTGGAACCAATTGTCTGCATTTCTATGATTTCTTATGGGAAAATTTGCTTTGGTTTAAGAGTGGATTTGGATTACAAGCAAAGTCCCAGAACGAATTATGCTCGTAATCCAAGGCACCACTGTATATGTGTTTTTCCTGTGAAAATGGTTTACCCTTATTGGGTTTTTAAGTGTTTTTAATGTAATGTCTATCTGTGGTTGTGTTTTTTTGTTGTTATATGTGTTAATAAAGATAATTTTTGAGTATAGATTTGTGATATATTTGTGGGTGCGCCATTTTGGTGTTTTTCTGTCTCTACAGTATATGTGTTTGATGATTGGAACACAGGCAGCATCCCTTATAGAAATATATAGCAGCTCCCATCCTACATGTGTGTTTTTGTAATTCTTTAAGGTGTCTAGTTTCCAAAATGGGGTCCCTTTTGTTGGTTTCCAGTATACAAGCCTTCTAAATCAACTTAAAAAAAGAACTGGTCCCTAAAAAAATCAGTTTTGGAAACTTCATGAAAATTTCATAATTTGCTGATACATTTCTAAGCCCCGTAACACCATAAAAAAGTGAAATATGAAATCAGAATAAAGAGGACATACTGATAATGTGACTTACTAACTAATTTATGTCATGTGACATTCCTTTTTTAGAAGCAAAGAATTTTAAAGTTTGTAAAGTGCAATTTTTTTGATATTTTGATGTTTTTCAGAAAAAAAAACACACAAGACAGTGACCAAATTTTGCCACTAACATAAAGTGCCATATGTTACGAAAAAACAATCTCAGAATCGCTAGCATATGTAAAAGCATCACTGAGCTTTAAGCGCATAAAGTGAGACAGGTCAGATTTTGAAAAATAAGCCTAGTCATTAAGGCCCAAATAGGCTTGGTCCCTAAGGGGTTAAATATGCATATGTATCCATGGTCCCTTCTGTGGGGTCTTTTTTACAGGGGTGGTCAAAAAAGTTTTATACAAGTAATAAACTTCAGAAAAATGCATAAACAAGCACTCAATCTTAAAACCAGTCTTTATGTAGCCAATCCATAAAATAGTCCAGCAGTAAGAGAAGGCAGCTCCCCACCTTCTGGTTAAGAAGACTAAGACTACGCTGTATAAACAGCTGTTCCATTTAAATGGCCTCTGTTTAACACTACCTAAGGCCGGAATGAATGATCCTGATCATTAGCTCTGGTTGTAGGTATCATTAAACAATGACCATTTGTGCGGAACGGCTGTTGTTTATAGAGCATGGGAACATAGTCTTAGGGTAAATTCACACGGGCGTCTCGCACAAGAAATCCGCAGCTAATCCGCAGCTAATCCGCAATACACATATTATTCTTATTATTATTAATATGTGTATTGCGGATTAGCTGCGGATTAGCTGCGGTTTAGCTGCGTATTTCTTATGCGAGATGCCCGTGTGAATTTACCCTTAAAGTCTTTATTTAGTCAGTCCATAATATATTCTTGTTGATTCTAAGCATGTGAACATAGCCTAAAGATAAGTCCTGCTTTAGGCTTCACATTGCATTAAAATCTTGGAAAAACGCAAACAAAAATGCCATGGCTTTTTTTTTTTTAATGCCCGTGGCAAGAAGTTAGCTGGAACTAAATGGAAGTTTATAATATGCCTTATATACTTGCCATTTTTTTTTTTTGTATGGTGTGCAGCAGGCTGAGGGTGTGGCGGTTTGGGGCATTTTTCTCCAAAAGACTTCAATGGAAAGCTTCTCTTAGGATCCATTTACACGAAAAGATTATCTGACAGATTATCTGCCAAAGATTTGAAGCCAAAGCCAGGAATGGATTTGAAAAGAGGAGAAATCTCAGTCTGATCTCAGACCTGATCTCTGTTTATAGTCTGTTTCTGGCTTTGGCTTCAAATCTTTGTCAGATAATCTGTCAGATAATCTTTCTGTGTAAACGCACCATTAGTCTGAAAAACTCCATTGCCCTGTTTATGATGTTTTTTCTGGCTTTGTTAACCCCTGTGGGCCATACTAGGCTCCATTGGGGGAAGGGGAACCAAGGGGTTACAATCTGGTTTCCAGGGGGTTAAGTTAACCACCCTGCTATGTAGCAGCTATGTTGGCTGCTGACATAGCAGTGATTGGCCATCTGCATCGGGTAAGAGGGGGGAATATATAATCCTAAATCTTTACATTCTTGACTCAGTTGCTTTCTGTTATTTGTTAGAGATAGTTTTTATAGCAGGTTAAAAGGTAGTCTAGGGCACACACATACGAAAAGCCACACAGTATAGTTCTTGTATTGTTCAGTCTAACCAGTGTCCTAGAACAACAGTCTAGAGGTGGTCACTGAGTATACATCGTTTTATACTGTGTGTAATCTGCTAATAAAAAAAAAAAAACATGGAAAAGACTAGTGGAAAGGGACAAGGACATGGGCACAGTAATAAGGTTGTGGGCAGAAGCCATGGGCCTGGCCGTGTTGAAACAGAGTGTGCTGCTGAGAGACACACGGCTTATGTAGGATCCCTTACCAGTGCTCAGAGTTAGCAGGTACATGTGCCATAACCCGGGGTTGGCATGTGTTGTTAGCAGTGAGCTACTATAGGTGTGGTGTTACCAACTAGCAACTTGTCACTGTGGCCAGGAGTAGTGATGGCCACCCTCGAGTATACTAGCTCTAGGCTTTGTAAAAGGTAATAGTGGATGTGTGTGGGTACAGGTGGGGTGGAGAGGAATGAGCACTTAACCAGAATAACTTTTACTTAAAGTGTCACTGTCGTGAATTTTTTTTTTGCAGATATCAATAGTCCAGGCGATTTTAAGAAACTTTGTAATTGGGTTTATTATCCGAAAAATGCATTTTTATCATGAAAAAGCAGTTTGAAGCTCTCCCCCCTGTCTTCATTGTTCTCCTATGGAGAGAGCTAAAGAAAAGTCCAAAACAGGACAACAAAGAGTTAATCTACAAATCCCTCACCCGTTATCTCTTCTGACCATCACCAGTGACCTGTCTGAGCTCGGATTACAGCTGTCACCCAGCTCCGTGCCTGTAATCCTCTGTTATCTGCTTTCTGCTGCCGGCTAACTCCCTCCTTCCTCCTCCCCCCTCCCCTCTCCCTAGAGCAGACAGGGTACGTCTCCTGCAACAAGTCACAATTTTCAGATTTTTTGGAGTGGATGAAAAAGAGGAAGGAGGGGGGGACCTGGGAAAAGGCTTTTTACATGCAGATAATGGCAGATTTGGCTAATAAACCCAATTACAAAGTTTCTTAAAATCGCCTGGACTATTGATTTCTGCAAAAAAAAAAAAAAAATACGACAGTGACTCTTTAAGGAATCTTCAATGCAATACAGCATAGTACTTTTGAAGGTGAACAGGGTGCAAACAATACTCACAAAGAATAAGGTCCTTTCTTCTGATGGACAAAGAAGGATTAGCGTGTGTGCTTGTAAGGTAGATAGAGAAGTGTAGCTTGAGTAGAGTAGGATAAGGTACTATCTTGGGGCCTTGCCTAATAAGTGCAGAACTCTGCTGGGATAACTTGTAGTGTGACTTGCTTAGAAGAAGAAGAAAAAGCTTGTACTTATGGCTAAGACTGAGCATGAAGAAGACAACTGCCTTTTGCCAGAATGGCGCATAGAGTGACAGGTCTAGTAGTATGAGTCCCAGGGTTGAACTACTGGGTATAGCCAACCCCTCAAGGTTTCCCAAGTAGGTTTAGCAGGTTCCAATGAAGTAATTCACTTTGCTCCACTGTAGACTAACTAATCCTTGTTTCTGGATAGTCCTGACTACCTTTATCTGTGCAGTAAGATAGGAAAGAGTGAGGCATCAAGTGGTAAACAACACCTATGATCACAGAGTGTAACACCTAACCTTTTTACAGGTGGAATAAAGGTTCACCTTCCGCTGTCTCAGGGTAGTGGTAGTAAGGGTGGACGATGAAGCGGCTGGTCTGACTTGCTGCAAGAGACAGCACCTGCTTGCAGGGAGGTGTTCTTCTGCAATGTGCCATTATTTTGAAAGTACCGAAGACAAATGAGTTGTCAAATGATTTATCTTTTACAAACTGTGCAATGCGAAGATCAGCAGGGAAGCCACCACTATCAGGCTGGCCACCACCAGCATGCCCCTGGGCACATGTCAGTGAAGCATCCAAATAGCCAGAATGAAAACTGAGGCCTATGATATGCTATTTTTGTGATCCTGCTATATAGGAACTGTACAGGAGCTGTATTTATGTATAAGCCTAAAGGCATCATAGAGCCTAACATACATAACCCAACCAGTGGCGGAACTACCGCCGTAGCAACGGTAGCGGTTGCTACGGGGCCCGCCGCATCAAGGGGCCCGGCCCGGCCAGCTAGTCCTTGTGTCCTCTCAGAGTTCAGTTTCTCCCCGGTTAGGCCACCCGGGGAGAAACTGTCTGGACTCTGTATTTGAACTATGGACGGGCCCGCACCTACCCGTACGTACGGGGCCCGCCCCGGCATCTGTCCCCGCCTCTGTCCCCGCGGCCGCCTCTCACGTTGCTTAGTCCCCGGGGCGGCGGGCCGCCTCCGAAGTCACTGCTGAGCCGTCTCCTCCCCCACGTAAGTGCACGCACGCACGCAGGTCCTCTCTGCTGTGCCGTACCGTGGGGGAGGGGGGTGGAGTCACAGGCGCCATTATTGAGGCGGACTGACGGAGAGCAAGTGACTTGGGCCCCAGAGGTATCCCTGCTGCTGCAGCTGCTGAATAGCTGCCTGTCACTGTGTGTGTGTGTGGGGGAATGATGATGATGGGGGGGGGCGGGGGGGGAATGATGATGATGGGGGGGCAGGGGGGGAATGATGATGATGGGGGGGCAGGGGGGGAATGATGATGATAATGGGGGGGCAGGGGGGGAATGATGATGATGATGGGGGGCAGGGGGGGGAATGATGATGGGGGGCAGGGGGGGAATGATGATGATGATGATGGGGGGGCAGGGGGGGAAAGATGATGAAGGGGGGCAGGGGGGGAAAGATGATGATGATGGGGGGGGCAGGGGGGAATGATGATGATGATGATGGGGGGCAGGGGGGGAATGATGATGATGATGGGGGGGCAGGGGGGGAAAGATGATGATGGGGGGCAGGGGGGGAAAGATGATGATGGGAGGGGGCAGGGGGGGAATGATGATGGGGGGCAGGGGGGGAATGATGATGATGATGGGGGGGCGGGGGGGAATGATGATGATGGGGGGGCGGGGGGGAAAGATTATGATGATGATGATGGGGGGGCAAGGGGGGAAAGATGATGATGGGGGGCAGGGGGGGAATGATGATGATGATGGGGGGCAGGGGGGGAATGATGATAATGATGGGGGGGCAGGGGGGGGAATGATGATGATGATGATGATGGGGGGGCAAGGGGGGGAAGATGATGATGGGGGGCAAGGGCTGGAATGATGATTATGATGGGGGGGCGGGGGGGAATGATGATGATGGGGGGGGCAGGGGGGGAAAGATGATGATGATGGGGGGCAGGGGGGGAAAGATGATGATGATGATGGGGGGCAGGGGGGGGAATGATGATGATGATGGGGGGGCAGAGGGGGAAAGATGATGATGATGGGGGGGCAGGGGGGAATGATGATGATGATGGGGGGGCAGGGGGGGAATGATGATGATAATGGGGGGGCCAGGGGGGAATGATGATGATAGGGGGGGAATGATGATGATGATGGGGGGCAGGAGGGGGAATGATGATGATGGGGGGGCGGGGGTTGGAATGATGATGATAATGGGGGGGCCAGGGGGGAATGATGATGATAGGGGGGGAATGATGATGATGATGGGGGGCAGGAGGGGGAATGATGATGATGGGGGGGGCGGGGGTTGGAATGATGATGATGATGGGGGGCAGGGGGGGGAATGATGATGATGGGGGGGGCGGGGGAATGATGATGATGATGGGGGCAGGGGGGGAATGATGATGATGATGGGGGGGCAGGGGGGGAAAGATGATGATGATGGGGGGGGCGGGGGGTGGAATGATGATGATGGGGGGGCAAGGGCTGGAATGATGATTATGATGATGATGATGGGGGGGGGAATAATGATGATGATTATGATCCCAGGCCCTAATAAGATGCAGGCCAAAATCATGGGGGGGGGGGCCCAATGTGAAAGTTTGCTATGGGGCCCTGCCATTTCTAGTTACGCCCCTGAACCCAACCATGCACATTCTGGATTATTATATGGTACATTTCTTGTAGCAACACTAAACCTCTACCTTACTATGCTCACACTACTGTATTACTACTTGGAAATCAAAATGGGATTAAGTTTTACAACTTTACAATTCAGATGGTACTTCTCTTAGCTTCAAGCAGTAGCCATGTGTTAAAAAATAAGTTATCCCAATGGTTTCTGTGGTTATTTCCACAATCATATAACATACAATATGACAACAATTCTGATTATAATTAACAAAAAATTTGCCTACGGAGTTTTTGTGTACTAAAGTCACATTGTTGGTTGTAAATTGAGGTTGTGCAGAGGTCAATGAAAAGTAATAATTTCTTCACTGGCCAAAAAAAAAGGCTAAATTGGACTCTAGACTATATTTCACGGACACAGAGAGAGGGAGCTGCTGCACCTCACACCTATGGCTGACACTAATGCCTCTCGGCTACATTTAAAAACCAATGCCAATATGTTGTATATAATTTGCTCAAACCGTATTACCCCACGTACCACGTGCAGGTCGCCTGGTTCACATGAGTCCCTACACTAACTCCACACTGTTTCGGTCAGCGACCGCCAACGCTTCAAAGCGAGCACAAGCAGAGAAGGGAGGCCATGGAACCCCAATGTCACAGGACCAAACCCCAGGGGCAGAGAGGCATTAGTGTCAGCCATAGGTGTGAGGTGCAGCAGCTCCTTTCTCTTTTTGTCCATAGACTATATTTCATATAAAGCCTTAATTATGCAATACATTATACACAAAACACAGACATAAAACACCTGGAATATCACAATAATGTAAATGAGCTTTAATTGCAAGCTGAGAAATATGACATATTTTGAAAATAATGCAAATGTGTTAATGCATTGAATTGATTTTCTTTATGCTTTTGCCAAGGGTAAAAATCAATAAGCCTTTAAAATAAATACAGCTTAGAGATAATAATCTCCTGGGAATGCAACTAATTAAGAGCAGGGCTTTTTTTTTTTACACAAATCACTTGTTGGAGTATTTCCCTGATACAGAAGTATAATTAAACACTAATACCAGAACTTGCTACAACTGATACATACAACAAAGAGAGGTTGGAGGAACAAGAATTGTATGCTTATGTAACTAAAATATAGGCAAAGATTTTCATATAGATTATGAGTAGAGATGAGCGAAGCGGGTTCGAGTCCATCTGAACCCGAACGTTCGGCATTTGATTAGCGGTGGCTGCTGAAGTTGGATAAAGCTCTAAGGTTGTCTGGAAAACATGGATACAGCCAATGACTATATCCATGTTTTCCACATAGCCTTAGGGCTTTATCCAACTTCAGCAGCCACCGCTAATCAAACGCCGAAAGTTCGGGTTCGGATGGACTCGAGCATGCTCGAGGTTCACTCATCTCTAATTATGAGCCCTAGCTCACACTTTTCGGACCTTTGGCTGACCATTAAAGGGGTACTCCGGGTCAAAAAATTGTATTTAAATAAAACTATCACTCCAAGATATGTAACTTAATATAGTATTAATGAATAAATAAAAGCACAGCGGCACTCACCCAATCAATTGCTGTAGTTTATCCCCAACTGTATCAGTGTACAGTTGGGGATAATCCACTAAAGGAACGTCTGTCCTGCACATTCATGCTTCTTCCAGTCAATACTAGTCTGAAATAAGTGTGACTGTGTACTGGACTTTGCGTTAGTGGAATGTATGTCCTCCCGCTAGCCACAGTCTGTGTGTGATAAACAACTGCAATTGTATGGGTAAAAACTGCTGTGCTTTTTTTCTTTCCTACAGTCAATAATTGATCTATTTGAGCTGAGTACCACTGAAGTTTTACTGAATGTGCCACGTCCAAGTGGAGAAGTGACTGGTTTTAATGAAGGAGCAGTGAACTTTACTTAAAGCATTACTGTTAGTATTGAGTGAACTTGCCAAACGATTTGGGTTTGGCAATGTTCTCCAAGCCCAACCGCTTGGCATTTGAATCCCAGTGGCTAGAGAAGTTGGATACTGCCTTAGAGCTGCCAATTGCTGTTTCCTTGTTTTTCAGGATTTCTTAGAAGGCTATACAACTTCTCCAGCAGACGGGTTTGGAGAACATTGCCGAACCCACTAGGGGACTTGACTATGCCATCTGCTGATGGCTGGTATAATACACTGCAGTACTTTTTAGTACTGCAGTGTATAATGCCTGCCATTATTACACTGACAGGCAAAGCTGATGAGACTCTGTCTCAGAGCAGACCCTGATTGGTTTCCATAGCCAAGACATCGGAAGGCCTTGATTGTCATGGCTATGATTGCTTCACAGAGCAGTTTTCTCCCTCTGTTACCCCTGCTAGGTGCTGTGATGTCACTGACGTACTCTTATCTAGAAAGTTATTGCAGGTACCTGGCTATCACTGACAGCCTGGACCTGCCACAAATGGCACCGGCCATGTTTTACGTGCCATCCTATGCACGTAGATTAACATCTGTAGCATCAGGCATAGGCTGAAGCATTGTTTATTAACTATGCAGTGTCGGGAGAGGTTAAACCCCTGCTACTTCGCATACATACACACATATGTGCATACAAACACCTGAATTATTCCCTTTCCCACAAAAGATCAAGATATAGGGAGGGGAGTTAGGTATGATACTTAATAAAGGGGTGTTAGGTATGATACTTATCAGTGTGTTGTCCAATCTTAGAAGGGAACTCCACATAAGGAAACTGTTTTTCTATTAAAAGTACATTAAAAGTTATATAGATGTGTCTATACAATGTACTACCATATCTGTACGGTTCTGCCACACTGGTAGCTGATTGAAATCCAGGAAGTGAAGAACAAATGCCTACAGAACAAAATCCCCCAAAACAAATGGATTTTTGATAGTTTCAAAACTGGGTTAGACAGGGAAGCAATGCTATATGCTTCTGCAGCTAGTTTATTTTATTTTTTTACCTCTACCTGGAGTTCCCCTTTAACTGAGAGACCAGACACACAGGGGGAAATTTATCAAATTGGTGTAAAGTAGAATTGTATTAGTTGCCCCTAGCAACCAATCAGATTCTACCTTTCATTTTTTAAAGAATCTGTGAGGAATAAAAAGTGAAATCTGATTGGTTGCTAGGGGTAACTGAGACAATTCTACTTTACACCAGTATGATAAATCTCCCCCACAGTGTACTGTATGCTTCTCTGCTCAGTATGTTTACAGAAACAGAAGAACTCCTTAAAGAAGAACTCCTGGAAAATAAAGAAAATCCAGAGCAGGCAAAGGGTGGGGGGAAACAGTAGAGAATCTATACTTACCCATTTCTGTGCCCCCCCATCAGCATCACTGTTCATGAGCCAATACCAGACTCCTGCTGCTCCCGCTACTGCAACGTCACACCTCAACTGAGAAATGTCCTCTCAGACAGTCAGTGACTGGGATGGGTACTTTAAACTGAGATGTGACAATGCAGAAAGGCGGGGAAAATTGGACCCTGGCGGTGTAGGTAAGTTGGTGACTGCGGAAGCACAGGGAAAAGCAGGTATAGATTCTTTATTATGTTTCCCCCACCCCCACCCCCACCCCCTGCCATCACTGGATTTTTAGATTTTTGTTCCCCTTTAAAAAGCTCTCAAGTAGTCAAGTGGGCGGTCCTACATGAATACTGACAGCTAGAGAATCTAAGTATAACTGTGCCCCTTAAGGATGTTAATCCTTTAAAGAATAGCTAATAATTACAATGAAAAAGGATTTCTCTGCTTTAAATATCATTTGTGCTTTAACACTGTACAAGCAGCACTTGGTTGTAATGGTCTACCTCCTCCACAAAACTAATTACAAAAACAGTCAACTAAATTATATATTTTTTTCTTTCTTCTCAAGTGACAAATGTCGCCCATAGAGAATTAGTCGTGTACCTGGTAATAATTACTGCATTCAGTGCTTAGAACAGACAAATACAAAAGATGGGGGTCACATTAAAAAAAATAACACCTGTAAAGTTAAGACAATCAAAAGCATCTACACTTTATATTACAACTAATTATACTCTTAAAGACAAAATGTCATTCATTGACATTATGGAAGTGTCAACATTTCTAAAGGACAGGACAATCAAGTTTTTAATAGTAGTTAGAAACATTTAAAGCCAGTGTCATGGGTGGAAGACCAACCAACTAGTAATAAAAAGGATATGTCAAGCTATCAAAAATGTCATAGAAGGAATGTACTAATTACAGTGATTGTATAATAAGAAGGGTGCTGCAGTACTGTGGGCGAGTCAGTGTCTACGATAGAATTACTTAATTTAAAAAAAATCCTGTTTTGTTAGTTAAGATATTGGGTACACATGCTGACCTAGATTCATCAATAGATTTAAACACAAAACTTTCCCCATATTTTCCCAAAGCAATCAGTCACATATCAGCCTTCATTTACATTAAACTGTAATATAATATAGAGATCCACTCTTTAGGCTGTTCCCAGCAAAGAGGTGGATGTACAGTCTATAGCAGTGCTTCTCAAACTGTGAGGCGGGCCTCATCAGTGAGGCGCCCCCTAGTTGTTGGTGAGGCCCAGCAGGGGAGCCAGTTTTCAGAGTAGTAACTATGATCTGCCCAGTCCTTTTGCTGTTAACAAAAATTTCTCCATTTTAGCAACATTATTTTATTTTGTACTTACTTTATTACTATATAGAGCTTGGTAGACAGGTGAAAGGTAGCCCTAGCATTATCATCAGCTTTTAAATGGACTTTCACCGCAGTTAGTGAGGCCCCGGCACCCACTTGGTCAGTCTGGTGAGGCCCAGGCATTGCCTTGGTCTGTTGGGTGAGGCTCCAGTAGAAAAAGTTTGAGAAGCACTGGTCTATAGGATGTCCTGAATCTACTCTCCTGGATTAAAAGAGCGTTGGATTTAGGACCATAGGATAGGGGATAACAAGTTGATCGATAAGGGTCCAATAGCTGGAAACCCTACTTATCCCAAGGATTTGGACATACTTCTCCCCAGAATGAATGGTGTGCACTGCATGTGCATGGTCTGTGCTCCAATTATTCTTTGTTAGATCATCAAACATTGCCATTTTCTGAACTCTTACATGCTCCTTGGCCTCATAGAGAATAAACAGAGCAGTGGCCACACACACACAGTTTATTTTCACCATTCATTCAAGGGACAGTTATGTTCCATTCTCAGGGATTATCATTCTCAGACCGATCAAAATATTCCAATCTCATTAAAAGACAACTCCGGGCAAAATCTGTTTTTTAATATGTTATTACATAAGCAAAGTTAGACAAATTCCTAATGTACACTAATTATGTACACTAATTATTTCCTTCAATTTAGTAGATGAGACAGGCTTCAATTTGTCTAAAAAAAAAAAGTAATGTCATAACCTGTTTCATGTATCCGAAGGGTCCAGCAGGCGGTGTAGTATATGTAGAAGTACAGTGGTACCTTGGTTTATGAGTAACTTGGTTTAAGAGTGTTTTGGTTTAAGAGGTCTGCTTTTTTTTTTTTTTTTAATTGTGACTTGGTTTAAGAGCTTTGCTTTGGTTTAAGAGCACCCTGTACTGGGTGGGAGCGCAAGTGGGGGAGGGGCATGGTCTGCAAAGCGGGGTCTACAGCCCTATACTCTGACCCAGGAAATCTCACTCACCTTCCAAATCATAGCAGATCCACTTCAGGCTGGGGCTTACATCAGGGGACAGGACTGTGGAGGTAATCTCTCCATAGCTTTAACCTCTCTCTCCTCCCACAGAGATTGCTGCTATACTGTGCCCACATCTGCCCTGCTCATTCCTTCATGCTCCTTGCAGTCTCTGTCAGCCCTTGTGTTTCCCATCCTCTCCATTACTGTACAGTAACTTATAATATCACATATTCTGCTGTTTCTGAATGTTTGTTTCATCTGTTTTACATGTTGTTCAAAATAATAATTCATTATTTTTGGGGTGTGGAATCAATTGTCAGCATTTCTATGATTTTTTATGGGAAAATTTGCTTTGGTTTAAGAGTGGATTTGGATTACAGGCATGGCCCCGGAACGAATTATGCTCGTAATCCAAGGCACCACTGTATCTGTGAAAGTATAGAAGTGGAAGTCTATGTGGAAGTCTATGCAGAAAGTATATGTAATGCAATCAGCCCCCCCTCCGTGCTGCCCCATGCCCATGCACTCATCTCCCTCCTTCTCCATGCTGCCCAGTGCTCGTGCATCTCCCTCCTTCCCTGTGCTGCCCAGTGCTCATTCATCTTCCTCTCTCCCCATGCTACCCGGTGCCCATGCGGCATTTAAAGAGCACTCACCCGCTGCACCAGGCATGGGGATTATTCCACTACATATACTTTCTACATAGACTTCTACATCTACACTTCTACATATACTGTGCCCCCTGCTGCACCCTTCAGGTAGATCAACCAGGTCCTGACATCTACTAAATTGAGGGAAATAGAACTATACGTGCATTTCCCATAATTAGTGTACATTAGGAAATTGTCTAACTTGCTTATGAAATAACATATAAAAAAATACATTTTGCCTGGAGTTCTTCTAAAAGCGACTCTGTGCCCACAATCTGTCCCCTCCAAATCACTTGTACCTTCGCTGCTTTTAATCCAAGATCTGTCCTGGGCTCTGTTTGGCAGGTGATGCAGTTATTGTCCTAAAAAACTACTTTTAAACTTGCAGCCCTGCGCCAAACTGCCGTGGCCTAGAGTATCTGTGCCCTAACTTTGCACCACCCCTCCGTCCCTCCTCCCCACCCTCCTCATCATTAGGAATGCCACTGGCAGGATTTTTCCTATTCCTCTGCAGTGAAAACTGCACAGGTGCCTTAACGATCCAGCCCATGTGCAGTATTCACAAAGCTGATGAATAGGAAAATACCTGTCTGGAGCATTCCTAATGATGAAGAGGGCAGGGAGGGGGGACAGAGAGGTTGTGTCGGCCTAATGCATAGTCACTCTAGGCCAGACCAGTTTGGTACAGGACTGCAGGTTTAAAAGTTGTTTTTTAGGACAATAACTGCATCACCTGACCAACGGACCCCAGGACAGATCTTGAATTGAAATTGAATCTTGATTGAAAGCAGCTATCTGAAGTTATAGTTTGGGGGGGGGTATGATTGTGGGTACAGAGTCACTTTAAACTATTCCCCTATTGATAATTGCTAAATTAGAAAAAAATTGCATCAAGCGCTACTAAAAAGAACTCATAAATGGTAGGTTACTCACGAAAATTCTTCTGTAAAGGTGTTTTTCTTGATGGTGAGATATTTCAGTCCTCCAGATTCGGGTTCCAACAAGTAGTTGTAATCCACGCTGGGAGTACGCCCCGGCTGGTAGCGCAACTTCCGGTTCAAGTTCAGTGTGACATCACAGAGTGTGTTACAGGGTATAGTAAGGACCAAAGTTCCTCCAACGCGTTTCAGCGTTCCTAACGCCTTCCTCAGGGATGGTGAATCGCTCCTTTCTTACTCCTTTTACGTACACGGAACAACCTTTTAGTTGTCCTATTGGCTCCCGTCTGGATTGTGGGTTGGTTTCAAATTACCATTTGAAACCAACCCACAATCCAGACGGGAACCAATAGGAAAACTACAAGGTTGTTCCGTGTACGTAAAAGGAGTAAGAAAGGAGCGATTCACCATCCCTGAGGAAGGCGTTAGGAACGCTGAAACGTGTTGGAGGAACTTTGATCCTTACTACACCCTGTAACACACTCTGTGACGTAACACTGAACTTGTACCGGAACACCGCTAGCTGGTTGAAGTTGCGCTACCGGCTGGGGTGCACTCCCAGCGTGGATTACAACTACTTGTTGGAACCCGAATCTGGAGGACTGAAATATCTCATCAAGAAAAACACCTATGGTGCGTTCACACCTACAGGATCTGCAGCTGATTTTCTGCAGCAGATTTCATTTAAATAACTCAACACAGCATCAGATTTGATGCTGTGTTCAGTTATTTAACTGAAATCTGCTGCAGAAAATCAGCTGCAGATCCTGTAGGTGTGAACGCACCCTTACAGAAGAATTTTCGTGAGTAACCTACCATTTATGAGTTCTTTTTAAGAGCACTTGATGCAATTTTTCTCTACTTTGCAATTACCAATACGGGGAACTACGGGGATCCCCACTCTGCATCAATATAGCAGCATACTAATAGCCAAATTGATACAGCGCTGTGTACAATATACATTTAGTATATATTTACCACGTCTTTTATTCCCCTATTGAAAGGATGTTAATGAGATGGGAATGCTCCTTTAATAAAACTTTTGCAACCTTTAGTGCTATTAGTTTGCATTACTTTTTTTGTTCTTTTTACCACCTAAAATGTTGACCCTATGCTGCTTCTGAACTTTAAATGTTTTTGGAGTTTATCGTGAAAATCAATACACTTTTGTTAGCATTGTATATCAACTGTGTTTTAAATCTCAGCTCCAACATTGTCTCAGTATACAAAACTCCTTTCCCCTTCTATTTTCACAAAACTGTAAAGGTTTTCACTTTTAGGTTGCTTTTAAAGTTTTAGTACTAGTCCAGATCAATACGAATATAAATATTACCTGCTGAGGTGTTTTTTTTTTCATTTTATATTCTTTTTCTTGCAAACAAAGTACAGTTTTATAGAATGAAAAAGTGACCACTTACTCATTTTTATAAATATTGCACATTTCTTCAACCTGGTATCAGCTTCACAATGCTCTAAATATATCCCCACATGCCTAGAGGTTGAAAGAATTCATATTTGTGCACTTACGCCATTCAACCTAACTTAAACCGATACTTATTTCTCATATGAAACACTCATTTTAGCTAAAAGGGCATCATGGGAAGCTAAAAGTATGTTATATTATTTTAATGTCTTACTATTTCAAATAGGAATTTCCAAATGTTGTGTTATATAATGTAGTGAGTGATTCTCAATGTTATTAGAGATGAGTGAATCACTCAAAAATTTGTTTTGCGAAGTTCACAAATATTTGGGAATCGCATGCAAACAATAAAAAAAAACAAAAAAAACAGGCAAACTATAGTAGCTACAATAGCGGGAATGTTACAGAGTAGCAGTGGCATGTCATTTTTTTATGTCAATCATTCTATTTCTGCCATGGACAGTAGTGGACGTTGGTGGATCAGCGGGCTCACTTCATTTTTCTCCCAGGACAGCAGTGGACATTGGTAAATGAGCACCCAGTAAGGTTTTAGGACGGACACTTTGTTTACAGTGACTTCCTATAATGCACATCCAGTGACTTGGTATAATGCACAACAGTCACCCAGCACTTGGTATACTGGACAATGCTCCCCACCCACAATCCACCCTTCTCCCCTCTCTGTCCCTATCTCTCTGTATTTCTCTCCCTGCTCTAACTGCCTGCTGCAACTTACTCTCCACTATACACAGCCGACTGGCCGCCTCCAGGTAGTGAATCATCTTATGTATAGAGGGGGAGGGGGGTTGCTGACCTCACAGTGGGGTTTGCAGCTGATTGGACGGGCTCAAGGGATTATGGATAATCCCTTGCTCCTGCCAAAAGGCAGTTCTCTAAGCTAACTTGTGCAGCCTCCATTGCGCCCGCCATGTTTAGTGAATTTACAAAGCGAATCTTGCAAATTCGTGAATCGCTACAAAGTAAATTTAATGACCAATTTGCTGCAAATCAGAATTCGTCAGTTTGCTTAGCTCATCTCTAAATATTATTATTCCAAGGAGCTATTAGAAAAAGTTTCCACTTCTAGGAAATCTCCATTGTCCTTTCTAGAGGGGAATAAACCAAACTGCATCCCCACTTAACCCCCTAGGGTCCGGGAGGGACTTATACTTACACTCCTGGGCTCACATCTCCATCTCTTCTCTCTTCACCGGACCCTACACACAATGCTTGCTGTGTGCCAGGTTGACTGCTGCAATCTTTGCTCAGCCAATTAGCGGCTAATATGGAATGATCATCCATAACACATGGCATAGAGTACCATATTGTGTTGTAAAAGAGAACACTTTTTAATAGGAGGCACACAGGGACAGATGGCCCACTGAACCATGAATGAACCCATTCGGTAAAATCCATTACCTATAGGCTTTATGAAAGATGAAAAAAAAAAGCTAAACATATACCACATTTTCACTGGATATGTGTCTATAAAATGAGATTTTGTCATTCAAAAAAAAAAAAAAAAAAAAGTATAATGACATACTACTACTACTCTTAACATACCATAATGTTTTTTTTTTGTCATTTAGATTGTGGATCCCTTGGAGGAAATGGATTTGTTACAGCTAGATTCAGATGTCGAATTTAAGAAATCTCCAGAATTGTTAACAAAGTCTCAAGAATAGCCAGCATTTTGAAGCTAGATAATAGTACAGGATTTCAAGACCAGAATTATGTAATGAAACAGAAAAAAAAGCCCAGTGGTGCCACCATGTTCTTGAACCAGTTACAAGAAGCCCAGGAGTGCAGACAGGAGCTAGAACCCAGGGTTCATGGGTTTGGTCAGAAATATAGACACTGAAATGAACTGGGAGCTTCAACAAGGAATGCACACACCACTTGATAAATTACTACTTTTGAGGAGCTAGTCAGTACTTTAAATTACCTAGTAAACCACAATGTAGAGGCCCTCTATGTTGGCTCATGCTGCAACATTTACATGGTATCACCACCCTCACCCACTTTACTTCCCCTAATGCCTACTCATCCTCAAATTATTTTGAAAAATTTCTGTGTCTTGATGCTCTGCTGAACTCTGCTCTGCTGAACATGATCGAGCAGCCAGGTCAATCTGTCCTCCCTCCGGTATACCACTACCTGTAAGAAATGTGCAAAAAAGGTACAATATAGACATGAGTAAACCTTGAGCACACTTGGGTTCATCTGAACCAGAGCGCTCTGCACTTGATTACCAGTGGCTGAAGAAGTATCCATGATTTCCAGGATTTCCTAGGGCTGCTTCCAACTTTCTCAGCCACCGGTTATGAAATGCAGAGCGTTGGTGTTAAGAGGAACCTTCATTTTGTTCACTCATCTCCTGTGCTCGATTTGTTTATTTTATATAATGTATTTGGGGGATTCATCATATAACTTTTATTATTTTTATTTGATCTCAAACTATTTTGAATATTATTAAATCTGAAATATATTTCAATTGTTTTCTTTTCACTTTTATTTTCCATTGGTCCATTTTATTTTCCATTTTATCATTAAAATTTTTATTTTGGAAATTTTATTATGGAATAGTTTAATTTTATTATGGACAATACAAAGAGTGTGGTAATACCATAAGCCAATATTATTCTCCTGATCATAAAAATATTGACAGATACTCTGCACAATATGCCTTGTCCTTCTTATGAAATCCGATACAAATGTCATGCAAAAAAAGTTTTTCTTAGGTAGATCACAATGCCAATGCAAAGGGCATAGAAACATTATGGAGTGACAACTATACTGTATCAATTAAAAGCATTATAGCCCCAATTAGGGATGGTCCGAACCTGTCGAGGAGGACCGCCTGGAAAACCGGGATACAGCCCCAGCCGTAGGCTGTGTCCCAGTTTTCCAGGCGGTCTTCCCGCTGTATCCACCCTCTCCACGGAGGTTTAAGACAGTGGGAATCATTGCAGAGAGTCCGGGTTCGTACGAACCCAAACCTCGGCAGGTTCGGACCATCCCTATGTCTAAAGAAAGTAAATCTTTTTAAAGCTACTTTTGGCACTAATTAGAAGTTGAAAGCACGTTTCCTTTTTCTTTACATAAGATTGCTGTGTTGTGTGACAAAGTCTTGTAGTGTTTTGCTTCGAAGATGATGGTATAGAGCAGGGGTGTCAAACTCAAATACACGGTGGGCCAAAATAAAAAAAATTAGACAAAGTCGCGGGCCGACCTTGATATTAATTGAAGAGGGCATGCGGCGCTCCTGGCACTGTCAGATTACCGTGCGGTGTTCCTGGCACTGTCAGTGGTGTGTATTCCCCAGCACTGTGCACTATGATAAATGATAAGATAAATTGCTATGATATGGTTAAAACTCCAACCCCAATAGTTACCCATTATTTTCCTCCAAGCAGTAGGTAATCCCATAACTGTGCCCTATGCAGTAGCTAATCCCTCGAAAGGGGCCCCTAATATAGTAACCAGCCCTCCCAATATTGCCCCACATAGTAGCTAACCCTACTACTACTCCCCCATAATCTCTTATATAGTAGCCAGCCCCCCCCATAGTCTAATATAGTAGCCAGTCCTCCCCCATAGTCTCATATAGTAGCCAGCCCTCCCCCATAGTCTCATATAGTGGCCAGCCCTCCCCCATAGTCTCTTATATAGTATCCAGTCCTCCCCCATAGCCTCTTATATAGTAGCCAGTCCTCCCCCATAGTCTCTTATATAGTAGCCAGCCCTCCCCCATTGTCTCTTATATAGTAGCCAGTCCTTCCTAGTAGTCTCATATAGTAGCCAGCCCTCCACCATAGTCTTTATGAAGTAGCCAGCCCTCCGCAAGTCTCGTTTATATTAGCCAGCCCTCCCCAATAGTCTCTTATGGAGCAGCCAGCCCTCTCCCATAGCCTCTTATGGAGCAGCACGCCCTCCCCCATAGACTGACCCTTCCTGCCACCCCAACCAAAGCAGGAGGCGCCCGGCGCCGGCCGCGCGACGACGTCATCACGTTTCTGGCACCGGATGCGCGCGATGACGTTGTCACGTTTCCGGCGCCGGACGCGCACAACGGCGTCATTGCATTTCCGGCGCCCCACGTTTCTTACATACTGCGGCCTACAAGATTATATTATGGGAGGTCTGAGCGGCCGTTCGGACCTCCCATATTATAATCTGTGATGTCGGCGGGCCAGAATAAATAAAAGAGTAAAATAGTGTGGCGGGCCAAAAATAATGGCACTGCGGTCCAGATTTGGCCAGAGTTTGACATGTCTGGTATAGAGCTACATCTGTAATATATTAAGTGAGCACAAACCAGAACTTTACAGATAGGCATAAAATGTATCTACTATCGATATGAAACTGTACCTGATCCAGAATTTAGTATATACCAAACAAGCAGACCTATATCATTAGAATTCTCTATTGTTATAGTACAGGACTTTTTTGAAGCATTTCTTTTTAACTGATGAAAATGTTTGTAGTCTTAGCAAAACATATTTGGCACCATGGAGATCCTTCTCCCAGGTTGGTTATTGCAAGAATCTTGAGTTAAAACTATGCTCTTTGTTCCTTCCATGACTTATCAACATTTGGTTAATTATTTGCATCAGTTGCCTAAATTATTCTATAAGAGAAAAACATATTTTATTCCATTTGACTTTCTGCCCATAAGGTGTTTGCACTGTGTAGAACATTGGCTGTCCATCAACTGTTGTAGACATAGGCAGATCTCAATAATTACTCTCTTAAATTAAAAATTTCACCTGTAAATTTCTGTGGTCCAATTTTTTTTATTAAGTAGTATAAAAGACAAGACAGTTTCAAGTCTCCAAATTGGTATGTGTGCAGGTGGTTGATACAGCTAAGGAATTTGGAACTGTGGCATGGAGAAAATGAATTTAATGTACTAATGAAATTTTAAAGTGTATCTGTCATTATAACTTTCAAAATCTAAACCAACAGTAAATGTGATATAAAGCAAATTTGCAATATACATTCTTTTTTTGTTGCTTTCATGCTGTAAAACAAAGCTGAACTTACCAAAAATCCAGGGCCAATCTCCTGATGGCAGATTTTCTGACTTGTGCTGGTTGAAAAAAACAGACTATGGGTACAAACCCACTTGACGTATTTGCTGCGTGAATCAGTCTTAGAAATAAGCAGGCAAAACGCAGGTTGGCTTTATACGATTGTTCTGCGTTAAAATACGCAATTGCGTATTTTTGAAGCATGAAGCTTGTTGTTAGCAAAGCATCAGTTGTTAACAACCTGTGCGAAAAACGCATGTAGCTTCATGCTTCAAAAATACGCAATTGCGTATTTTAACACAGAACAATTGTATAAAGCCAACCTGCGTTTTGCCTGCTTATTTTTAAGACTGATTCACGCAGCAAATACGTCAAGTGGGTTTGTACCCTAAAAACAGGAATTCTGGCCAGTACAGAGAGTCACGGCTTAATGTGTCCATCAATTACATGACTGCCTTCTCCGTGTGACTGGGTACTGGGGTAATAATGGGGGGAAGGGGGTTTAGTGTTAGCCGTTTTATACCATTTTATATCATTTTTATTTATATATTATTTATATATATTTTTGTCATGAATGTGCCTGTACCGAATTCCGTGCGCCCCTTGGCTCGTGCTGCGCGCCTAAGATGGCGCTGATATTCAGTGTTTTTGTATGTTTGTGCAGTGTCCTGAACCTTGTCTGAACACTGCTCTATTTCCTTCTGTGTTTGTTCAGCCACACCCGCTTTGCCTGAGATACTCCTGGCCACTCCGGAGTTAACTCTGATGCTGGTTAGCTTGTCTGATTGACTGTTCTCTCTGCCAGTCAGGTTGCTCTTGCCCCAGGTGTTCTGAGGAGATTAGGGGTCTGGTCCAATCAGCTCCTGCACTGGACCTCTGGTCTCCTATATAGTGTCTGCCAGCCTGCCTCTCACTGCCGGATATTGAGCTTGTCTCTGCCTGGTTCTGTGTTTCTATTCTTGCTCTGTTGATTCTGACCCTGCTTTGCCTTTCTGACCATTCTTGTTTGCTGCCTGCCCCTGACCATACTGCCTGTATATTGACTTTGCCTTCGGATTGTGATTTTGTACTTTTGCTGCCCGTTTGTTGTGACCCGGACTGTTTACCATTCGTTATTGTGTTTTGTCTGTCTGTCTTGTCCTTGTGTCCCACCTAGCCAGTGCAGGGACTGACGCCCAGTTGCTCGCCGCCATTTTAGGGTGGATTGTGGCAAATAGGTAGAGGACAGTGGGCGGGGCTGAGCTTAGGGCTCACTGTTTGTCTTGTCCTGCTATCCGGGTCCTGACAATTTTATACCATTTTTCTCTCTTATATGTCTCTAGTGCCCCAGCACGAAAGGTTTTTTTCTCTCCATATCCATATATATATTTGCTATAGTGCTGGAAAGGTTAGTGGCCACTGCAAAGGGTTGGTTTATGTTGCCCCAGTGTTCATCTTTTATATTCTCAGTATTCTGCTATGTACATTGATTCTTAAATGTTGGTCACATGGTGTGGTGATGCAAACGGCCTAGTGTCACGTGACTTCCCTGGCTGCCATAGCAACCCCAATAGCCGTCAAGCTTTTGGCTGGGGTTAGTCAGTCCTCCCTCTACCTTCAAGAGGGAAGAATGTGTTTCCTTTCTGCTCATCAGGGAGAAGGCCGCTGCTTGGTATTCCTTAGTCCGATATCTCCAAAACGCATTCTGGTCCAGTCCAGACCCGGCGTATTCTCAGGATTCTCGCCTATCCCCAAGATCTGGATACACCTCCTAAGTCTCTATATTCGTCTCAAAGCTAACAGCAAGTATTCTCCTCATTATCACTATACCCAGCATCATTCTCAAGGGAACTGCTACTCCCATCCTCCGTAAAGATCTTTCCTAACCACCGAGTCACTACCATATTCTATAATACCATCTCCTCAGTTGTATTTGACTCTGCCTATTCCTGGTTGCATCCAGAGACTGTTGCTATTAACATTTACCGTGTCAATAAACATACAACTCCCATTGTTTCTGAACCCTGGCATTGGTCTAATCATTGGTGCCTTGACTAAGGGCAACGAAGAATTGCCGGGGCCCCACGAGGTTAGGATCCCGTGGTTTAGTCGCTTCATCCCTCGAGCCATAACCATGACCTCCATAACATCTGGCATAGTGGAAAATCGGGGTCTACGCACTACCAACTACCTCGCCCAGCGGGTCGCCCCGTTGCATGTCCGCTCAGCCAATCAGCTGGGTGGACATATAAATCAAAATGTTTCTTTTAATGTTGCTATTGTGATAAAAAAAGGATCATTAACCCCTTAAGGACAGAGCCAATTTCGATTTTTGCTTTTCGTTTTTTCCTCCTTGTGCTTAAAAGGCCATAGCACTTGCATTTTTCCACCTAGAAACCCACATGAGCCCTTATTTTTTGCGTCACTAATTGTACTTTGCAATGACAGGCTGAATTTTTGCATAAAGTACACTGCAAAACCAGAAAAAAATTCAAAGTGTGGTGAAATTGAAAAAAAAAAAACGCATTTTGTTTATTTGGGGGAAATGTGTTTTTACGCCATTCGCCCTGGGGTAAAACTGACTTGTTATCCATGTTCCTCAAGTCGTTACAATTAAAACGACATGTAACATTCCCAGGCTTATAGCGCTTTTATCCTTTGGTCTATGGGGCTGTGTCAGGTGTCATTTTTTGCGCCATGATGTGTTCTTTCTATCGGTACCTTGATTGCGCATATACGACTTTTTGATCGCTTTTTATTACAATTTTTCTGGATTTGATGCGACCAAAAATGCGCAATTTTGCACTTTGGGAATTTTTTTGCGCTGACGCCGTTTACCGTGCGAGATCAGGAATGTGATTAATTAATAGTTCAGGCAATTACGCACGCGGCGATAGCAAACATGTTTATTTATTTATTTATTTGTTTACTTTTATTTATAACCTGGGAAAAAGGGGGTTATTCAGACATTTATTAGGGGAGGGTTTTTTTTTACTATTAACAACACTTTTTTTTTTTTTTTTTACACTTATACTAGAAGCCCCCCTGGTAGACTTCTAGTATATACACTTTGATCTCTCATAGAGATATCTGCAGCATAGATATGCTGCAGAGATCCATGAGATAGGCACTCGTTTACTTCCGGCTGCTGCAGCCGGAAGTAAACAAGTGCCGAGGCGGAGACGGCGCCATCTTGGAGCAGTCCCCGGCCGGCTTTAGTTACGGAGATCGCTCCTCCGGGATAACATCCCGGAGGAGCGATCTCCCCACTAGACACCAGGGATGACGCTGCGTCTGGTAATCGGATGCAGCTGTCAACTTTGACAGCTGCATCTGATTACTGTATCAACGGGCACGGTGATCGGACCGTGGCCGCTAATACCTGCGGTCCCGGGCTACAAGCGGCACCCGGCCCCGCTCTGAACGTCCCTAACGGCATCAGGGCGTAAATATACGCCCTATGTCGTTAAGGGGTTAAAAGAAACATTTGCTTTTTTTATTAAAGTAAAGTATTAATAAAGTATTACATTGAGCTGTATTACTGGCAATAGTAATTGCCGGCAATAATACAGCTTCCTGTAATAGTTAATATTTAATTAATAAAGCACATTTTCATTCTAAGAAAGCAATAATCGTTTTACTATAGCCTAATTAAAACGAATACATGCTTTTTTAATTAAATATACTGTAAATATATATATATATATATATATATATATATATATATATATATATATACACATTTATTTATATATTTATTTTTTTATTAGCAGTATATTTATTGCAAAAGTATTGATTCGTTTTAATTAAGCTATTGTACAATGAAAATAGCTTTATTATAACGAAAATCTGCTTTATTAATTAAATATTAACTATTAAAGTAATAAGTGCGGCATTTATCAGAAAACACCATTTTTGGCGTAGTTTTTTTTTTATACTGAATGTTAAGAAAAAACGTAAAAAACATTACATTACACTACACTACATTAAATAAAGTTTTACACTACACCACGACATACCCCATATACCAATCCCTATATAAAAATGGCCCCCAGGGCGTTTTCGGTGTCGGACGCATACGCTATTATTGCCTCCGACACCGAAACAGCCAGTGAGGATGAATGGGGGATCCTTTTTTCCTCCATTCATCCTCATCGTCCTCATCATCCAGTGACGTGTCTGGGGGTAGCGTAGCGTACGCTGCCCCCCAGACACGTCTTTTCCGCTAGTACCGTCCCAATAAAAGATGACAGTATGGCGTGAAATTCTCCAAACTCTGTGAGCGTACCTCAGGGTACACTTACAGATTTCGGGTACGTGCACACTGCGGAATGGCGAAGGATAACCCTTTGTGCATTCAGAAGCTGGCACCCACCGGCGGACTGATGCAGGCATGTGTCTCCACCCATGTCATAGACTCTATCCTATGCATGGGCGGATTCCATCGTCCGTCCAAAGAATGAACACATTGGACGGAGAGCGGAATCCGCCCGTGCATAAAATGGAGTCTTAGACATGGACGGAGACGCGCGCCTGCATCAGTCTGCCGGTGGGTGCCAGCTGCGGAATGCACAAAGGGTTATCCTTCGCCATTTCGCAGTGTGCACGTACCCTTAGAGTGTATGAAGGAAGGGACACCCGAATCCAGCCCCCAGATGCCCCCCCCATCCTTGGTGTTAGTGGGAAGGTCGTTCGGGAACTGATCTTCCCACTGCTGGATAAAGGTTACCACCGGTACGGGGATGACTTTTATACCAGCACCCCCTCTTCCGGTCCCTCGCTGCCCGAGCTACTGTCGGGAAAATATCAGAAGCAGTAATAGAGTCCTAATATTTAGCAGCCATGGAGCGGACCTAGCGCTTCTGGATATGAAGAACCCCGTATCGCACCAGGGCAACATTTTCCAGGTGACGTCCCCCACACTGGAAAACAGGTGACCCCAGAAGAAGTGCAGAGTGTGGCGTAACAGGGGGATCAGGAAGGACACCATTTTCCAGTGTGCCACCTGTCCTGATCACCCCGGCCTCTGCATACAGGATCGCTTCAAGGCGCACGTCATTGGAGTTCTACATCTTCTAAATTCTGTCCCTTATTTCTATTTCAGGGGTCATGTTGATCCAGGGATTATTCTGATTGCCATTATGGAGTCGGGAAGGAATTTTTCCCCTGTGATGAGCCTACTGTCGTCTGCCTCACGAGGGTTTTTTGCCTTCCTCTGGATCAACACAGGTTGAATTTGATGGACACCTGTCATTTTCAACCTTATAAACTAATAATTGGCCTAATACCCCCAAATAAATTAGAATTGTCCCTTATCCCCAGCTAAATAGGTATGGCCGCCATTCCCATTAGAGGATGCCATGATGCAATTACAAAGCCTCTGTGCGGCCAGGACAGTAGAAACCCCCCACAAGTGACCCCATTCTGGAAACTAAACCCCATAAGGAATCTAACAAGGGGGGCAGCGGGAATATGGCCCCCTGGTGACGGCCACATTTGGGACGTGAAAATGAAAAAAATTGTATTTTTTTTTTCACGGCACATGTTCTACACATGTGCCTCTTACCAGTCGGGTCCATATGCTCACTGCACCCCTTGTTAGATTCCTTATGGGGTGTTTTTTCAGAATGGGGTCACTTGTGGGAGGTTTCTACTGTTCTGGCAGCACAGGAGCTTTGTAATTGCGACATGGCCTCCATCCTCCATTCCAGCCTCTAAATGGCGCTCTGTCCCTTTGGTGGCTTGCCCTGTGCCCATATGGCACATTATGTCCACATGTGGGGTATTTTCGTACTCAGGGGAAATTACCCTACACGCTTTGGGTTTATTTTCTTTTTTTAACCCCTTGTGGAAATGGAAAAAAATCAAGGCTAGACCAACATTTAGTGTAATTTTTTAAAATGTTTTACTCTTAAGCATTGATCTTTTTACAATGGGGCTAAAAGATAAAAAAAAAAACGTGTAGAGCAATTTCCCCTGAGTACTGAAATATCCCACATGTGGACATAAAGCACCATGCGGGTGCAGGGTAAGCCTCCAAAGGGAAGGAGCGCCATTTGGTTTTTTGAGGCTTGATTTGGCTGGAATGGATTTCGAGGGGCCATGTTGCATTTAAAAGGCCCCTGTGTTGCCAAGACAGTTGAAACCCCCCACAAGTGACCCCATTATGGAAACTACACCCCTCAAGGAATGTAACAAGGGGTGTAGTGAGCATATGGACCCCACTGGTGACGGGCACAAATGTGGAACAATGTGGCGTGAAAATGAAATATTACATTTTTTACACTATAATGTTGGTCTAGCCTAAATTTATCATTTTCACAAGGGGTTAAAAGAGAAAAAAAAACACAAAATGTTTAGAGCAATTCCCCCTGAGTCCGTAAATACCCCACATGTGCGCCATGTGGGTGCAGGGCAAGCCTCCGAAGGTAAGGAGCGCCATTTAGATTTTGGAGGTTGGATTTGGCCAGAATGGATCATGAACGCCATGTCGCATTTACAGAGCCCTCGTGCTGCCAAGACAGTGGAAACCCCCCACAAGTGACCCCATTCTGGAAACGTCACCCCTCAAGGAATCTAACAAGGGGTTCAATGAGGATATGGACCCCTTGATGACGGGCACATTTGTGCCGTGAAAGTGAAAAAATGAAAATTTTCACTTTCACGTCACATTTTTCCACATTTGTGCCCATCACCAGTGGGTCCATATGCTTACTGCACCCCTTGTTAGATTCCATAAGCGGTGTAGTTTCCAGAATGGGGTCACTTGTGGGGGGTTTCCAGTGTTTTGGCAGCACGAGGGCTCTGTAAATGCGACGTGGCCCTTGAAATCCATTCCAGTGAAATCCAGCTTCCAAAAGCCAATTGGCGCTCCTTCCCTTTGGAGGCTCGTCCTGCGCTCGCTTGGCACTTTATGTCCACATGTGGGATATTTCCGTACTCGGGAGAAACTGCGCTTCATGTTTTGTGTTTTTTTTTTCCCTTTTTTTCCCTTTGTGAAAATGAAAAATTGAAGGCTAGAATAACGTTTTAGTGTAAAAAATACTTTTGTCTTTTTTCACGCCATATTGTTCGGAAAATCGGTGCAGCACCTGTGGGGTCCAGATGCTCACCGCACCCCTTGTTAAATTCCTTGAAGGGTGTAGTTTTCTAAATGGTGTCCCTTTAGGGGTGTTTTTTAGGTTTTGGCGCCCCAGAGCCTCTGCCAACCTGAAGTGGTAGAGTCAGAAATGACCAAATATAACGGAGCCATTGAAATTCACTAGGCGCTCCCTTATAACTGAGGCTTGTGGTTGCATCAAATAGCGCAATATGGCCACATATGGAGTATTTCTATAAACTGCAGAAATCAATATTGGGGTGCATTTGTCTGGTAATAGGTTTATAATTATGAAAAATATTGGATATTAAAATTTTCAAATTTCTTACACACTTAGCTTTTATTTCTGTGACTCCCCTAAAGGGTTAAAAAACTTTCTGGATGTGCTTTTGCAGAGTTTGGGGGGTGCAGTTTCTGTAATGGGGTGCTTTGTGGGGCTTTATAACATACAGTCCCCTCAAATACACTTTAAGGCTGGATTCACACGCTGTAACTGTGCGGCTGTATTTTTTATGCGGCTGTAAATGTGCGGGTGAAACTCCGGCCGTGGGAAAAAATAGACATGCGGCTCAAAACATACGGTCATTTACTTGGAAATCTGGTTCAACTAAAAATAACAAATAAAATGTTAAGAAAGTGATGGAAACACCTCTGGATGCATCTGGGAAAGCAGGGAAACAGTTTACAGGAATCGCTATTACCAGGGTTTGCGATCCTCTGCAGTATAGCCGATGTCTCTCATGGTTAATATATTGAATTAATAAAACACATTTTCTGTCTAATAAAGTCCCTTTTATTGTTCAATAATTAAATGTAAACGATTCCATCATTTTGCAATTAAATATACTGTTAAAATAAATATATATATAAATAAATGTATATTTATATATATATTTATTTTTTGACAGTATATTTAATTGCACAATGATGGATTCGTTAGAATTAAATTATTGAACAAAGAAACTGTATTTATTTAAACGAAAATGTGTTTTATTCATGAAATATTAATTAGTACAGAAAGCTCTATTAGCCGGTAATTCATATGCCGGCAATAGAGCATTCTGTACTAATCATCACTTTACTTTAATGAAAACATCAAATGTTTCTTCTAATTATGTTATGACAATAACATTATTAGAAGAAACATTTAGAATTATATGTGCGCTCAGCTGATTGGCTGTTCGGCTGAGCGCACATATAATGAGCCGGTCCGCAGTACAGTGACTTCATTGTGCTGCGGACCAGCGAAGAGACAACATCGGGGTGAGTATAGAGCTCTCCCCACCCCCTCCCCGGCACTGCACCCCTCCCAGCAAGGAAGGGGGGGTCAGTTAACCCCTTCCTTGCTGGGATGGGTGCAGTCTGACATCAGTCTGGCCCCCAGGGGGTTAAGGGGGATGCAATACATCCTCCCTTAACCCCTTGGGGGCCAGACTGTAAGCAGCGATCTGTAAAGATGCTGCATACTGTAAGGTGCACAACACCGCTCACAATGATGGGTGTTGTGCTCCTGTTTGTGTGTTTTTTGTGTGTTTCTCCCTTTTTGTTTTTCAGATATCGGTATCCTGAGGATTACGTCGGATTCCGTGGACTACGTCGATGACCAGCGGTTGTTCTTTGAATTTTTTAAATAAAATGGTCAATGAGGGGTGTGGGGGTGTTTTTATTTGAATAAAAAAATTTGTAAACTTGTGTCTTGTCTTTATTTCTTTACTTTTTAGACTTAGTAGTGGAAGCCGTCTAATAGACGGAATCCATTACTAAGTCGGGGCCTAGTGTTAGCCGGTATAAAATGGCTAACACTAACCCCCTATTATTACCCCAGTACCCAATGCCACCAGGGGTACTGGGAAGAGCCGGGTGCCAGTGGTCCCGGAGCGTCAATATTGGCGCTCCTGGACCGGGCGGCAGCAGGCTGGTAAGATTTAGGCTGGGGAGGGCCTAAACCAATGGCTCTTCCCACCCTGGTGTTACCAGGCTGCTGTCGTTTGGTTTTTAACCCGGCTGGTTATAAAAATAGGGGGGACCCTATGCGAATTTTTTTTTAAATAAATAAATAATTAAAAAAAAACGCATAGGGTCCCCCCTATTTTTATAACCAGCCGGGTTAAAAACCAAACGACAGCAGCCTGGTAACACCAGGGTGGGAAGAGCCATTGGTTTAGGCCCTCCCCAGCCTAAATATTACCAGCCTGCTGCCGCCCGGTCCAGGAGCGCCAATTTTGACGCTCCGGGACCACTGGCACCCGGCTCTTCCCAGTACCCCTGGTGGCATTGGGTACTGGGGTAATAATAGGGGGTTAGTGTTAGCCATTTTATACCGGCTAACACTAGGCCCCGACTTAGTAATGGATTCCGTCTATTAGACGGCTTCCACTACTAAGTCTATAAAGTAAAGAAATAAAGACAAGACACAAGTTTACAAATTTTTTTATTCAAATAAAAACACCCCCACACCCCTCATTGACCATTTTATTTAAAAAATTCAAAGAACAACCGCTGGTCATCGACGTAGTCCACGGAATCCGACGTAATCCACAGGATACTGATATCTGAAAAACAAAAAGGGAGAAACACACAAAAAACACACAAACAGGAGCACAACACCCATCATTGTGAGCGGTGTTGTGCACCTTACAGTATGCAGCATCTTTACAGATCGCTGCTTACAGTCTGGCCCCCAAGGGGTTAAGGGAGGATGTATTGCATCCCCCTTAACCCCCTGGGGGCCAGACTGATGTCAGACTGCACCCATCCCAGCAAGGAAGGGGTTAACTGACCCCTTCTTCCTTGCTGGGAGGGGTGCAGTGCCGGGGAGGGGGTGGGGAGAGCTCTATACTCACCCCGATGTGTCCTCTTCGCTGGTCCGCAGCACAATGAAGTCACTGTACTGCGGACCGGCTCATTATATGTGCGCTCAGCCGATCAGCCAATCAGCTGAGCGCACATATAATTCTAAATGTTTCTTCTAATAATGTTATTGTCATAACATAATTAGAAGAAACATTTGATGTTTTCATTAAAGTAAAGTGATGATTAGTACAGAATGCTCTATTGCCGGCATATGAATTACCGGCTTATAGAGCTTCCTGTACTAATTAATATTTAATGAATAAAACACATTTTCTTGGAAATAAATTCAGTTTCGTTTGTCAATAATTTAATTCTAACGAATCCATCATTGTGCAATTAAATATACTGTCAAAAAATAAATATATAGATAAATATACATTTATTTATATATCTATTTTTTTTAACAGTATATTTAATTGCAAAATGATGGATTCGTTAGAAATAAATTATTGATCAACGAAAGTGTCTTGATTACAAATAAAATGTCTTTGATTAATTTAATATAGTAACTATTAGAGGCATCGGCATTCGGCATCATTGCCGGCTATTTTTGAAGTACTCCGTACGGACCGCCTGTCAATCCTCGGCCGCATGTCCAGCCGCAAATAATGGTCTTGTTCATTTTTTACGGGTCCGTTTACGATAGGGCCGTAGATTCATACATAGTGTGCACTGTGCAGCCGCATATCCTATACTTCCCAGCATACACACGAACCACCAAAAATACCGCCGCACAATTACAGCCGCAAATACAGCCGCACTCTTACAACGTGTGAATCGAGGGTGAACCTGAACAGGTCCCTAAAAATATCTGATTTAGAAATTTTACTGAAAATTTGGAAATTTGCTGCTAATGTTTTACGCTTTCTATTGTCTAAAAAAATGAAATATAGTTTAATAAATGCCGCCAACATAAAGTATACATGTTGCTAATGCTATTTAATATATAATTTATGTGGTATAACCATTTTCTGTATAAGCAGAAAAGTTCTAAAGTTGGAAAAATGCTTTTTTTCACAATTTTTCACGTTATTTTGGGTTTTTTCATAAAGATTTGTTATAAGTATCGACTCCAATTTACAATAAATCTGAAGTACAATATGTCTTGAGAAAACAATCTCAGAATCAGCCGGATAGGTAAAAGCATCCCAAAGTTATTAATGAATAAAGTGACACAGGTCATATTCATAAAATTTGCTCCGGTCCTTAAGGCCATTTCAGGCCCGGTCCTTAAGGGGTTAAACAAACTGCATAGATTTAAACTTCCCTGACTCAAGAGATACACTTACAGTAAAGGTCAGGTGAGGGAGTATGACACAGACTTGGGAGGCAGGACCAAATTATACCTAGTGAGTGCAGGCCGCTATCTGCAAACAGCACCTGTTTGTAATGACCGACATCACGGAGTGTGTGGCAGAATCTACCAGCAAAGTGTTGCTCAAATAGATCAGCGTAATGCCTATGCATTATACTGATCTGTATAAGCTATTAAATTATTAGCCTGTGTTCGTCCATTGTTTGAAATAAACGTTGACTGAGTTGATTTTTGCTAAATGCCCCAAGTCATTTCAGCATTTGACTGTTCAATTAAATTATTGCTTATAATAGCCTACCCTAATTAAAATACCTCTCCTATTAAAATTTAAAGGGGAACTGCGACATTTTTTTTCCCAATTCAACTGGTACCAGAAGATTTGTAGATTACTTGAATTTAAAAAATTTTATTAGCTGCTGTATGTCCTGCAGGAAGTGATGTTTTCTTTCCAGTCTGACAGTTCTCTTTGCTGTCACCTCTGCCCATGATAGTAGCTGTCAAGATCAGTAGAAAATCCCCATAGAAGACCTCTTCTGCTTTGGACAGTTCCTATCATGGTTAGAGGTGGTTTTTATAAAATGTAAAACACATTTGCTTTTGCCACATGTGGAATTATCTCAACTAATAATATATAAGAATCCAGAGCCGACATGGTCAACTTTGTTCAAACTTAATTTTTGGTCTTATCACGAAACAAAACAAAAACTCAGAAACAATTATTGTCCCACAAATTTGCATTATTATTATTTTTTTTTTTTTTTCAATTTTGTCCTACAAATATTTTTTTCTGGTTTCACAATACATTATATGATAACATAACATGGTTCGAGTGGAAAGTACAGCTTGTTCTGCAAATAATAAGTTCTATTCTGTCAGTGGAAAAATAAAAATGTTATTCATCTTAGAAGGTGAGCAGAAAGGAAACCTAAGCCAAACATCAAAATTCAGGGTCAGGAAGGGGTTAATAGAACATGTGAATACAAGAAACTTTGTAATTGTCTCAGACAAAATTCTTCTTTCTTTTCTCTTCTAGTTTTCTTCATTGTCAGGCTTTGTGGGGTATTCCCAAAGGCAGGTGATGCAAAGGACCACCTGCAATGGAGTCATGGATTCCCAAGGGTTCATTCATGGGTGTAGGAAGTTAAAGGGGTTCCCCTTTTAAAACGTATTTGTCTCCAACCACAGGATAGGGGACAAGTAAGAGATTACGGTGGGTGCGACCTCAGTACCCCCGGACATTCTCCTTTATTTTGAATACAGCAGCAGATCACCATGTGACCCGTGGCTATATTCATTCTCAAAAGAGCTGAGTCGAATGCTGTACTCAGCTCTCTCTGTCTGCTCCATAGAACTGTATTCAAAGGAGCCAGGAAGCAATTTTAAGATCCCCAGGGGGCACAGAGGTTGGACCCCTGCAATATACTGTGGATGGGGACAAGTTCTAATCCGGGGGCCTCTGAAAGGCCTGCCCATATGGTTTGACTCCACACAAGAGGTTCAAACATCTCAGCAAAACTTACACTACCAGATAAAAAAGGAATAGGAGTATATGTGACATGATTTTTGTTGCTTGGCTCTTTAGTTGTAACTGGTTCTCTTATAGGTCAAGGATCAATCTCTTTCTGGAGCTAGAATACAAAGAATTGTAATAAATGCAGCATTTAAAAATCACCTTACTTATCTAATACTGTTTGGAAATCAGACGTTTTTTAGATGGAAACACTTTCGGAATAAAGCAACGGGACAAACATTCCCTTACAGTTTGGTGTTTGGAGTTAAGTGAATATCATTCATAGATTATAAAAACTCTTGCACCAGATTAAAATAGTTTAGTCAACCGTGCAGTGAGAGAAGCCAAGATTTATTTGGCAGCAAATGGAATCCTTGAAACTCATCAATAACGCAGGTCATGAGATAGTTATATAGTCTTTCCAAAGAAAACTGACAGGCTTTATAAATGATCTGTATTGTTTATTATTACTGAAAAGGTTGCTTTGTTCTTGTATACATGTAGCTAGTGTAGAGTTACACTTATAAAACTGTCTTGTGAAAAAAGAAAATCTAAGAACAGTCTTATCAGCAAATACAAGTACACTGTGTCATAAGAGAAGTTGGTTTTCATGTAGTTACCCAATCTTTTACAGCTGCGTCATGGTCAGGACAGGGGCAAGGTGTTTTGGTACCCTGGGCAGATGAGACAAATACTCCCCCCCCCCCATCCAACATGCAATAACACCCCCTCGCTAAATCTGAAAATATCAAACAAGTGGTTTAGGCTACCTGACTGGTTAACAGAATAGAATCTGTAGTTGATGGCATATTTTACCTGGGAACAGTGAGCACCTCACTGCTATGTGATCTGAGATCACCACTGGTGAGACACTACATCGGGATCCCGCCAATGTCATCACATCCTGCCAGTATTCAAAAAGATCTAATTGACGACCAAAGAAAAAGTGTATGACATAAGAACTGTTACTGTAACACCACTCCAAATCATATAATCTTTAGTCAGCATTGTCTGCCAGTAGACCTCAACTAAGCATCATTCCATACAAACATACTGCTGTGACCTGGAAGAAGTGAGCATTCGTGAAACAGCCATTTTGTGAAATGCCCTATGCAACTCTGAGTGTGTCCAAATAAAAGCTCTGAAGAGGTGAATATTGTTGGCTTCATGCGAAATGAGCACCCCTGTCAGCATCACTTCCAGTGTATATGAAAGACAAATGTGCCATACAAGCAAAATTACTATATGCAGTAGTGCCAGCGTTCACCTCGTTTGAAAATTCCATACAAACACTGGTGATTACTGATGAGTGAACCTACTGAATGTTTGACTACATGTGGCTGGATAAGTTAGATGTAGCGCAAGGCTGCCAGGAAAACATGGATGCAGCCTATGGCCACCGGGAGTTAAATGCTAAGTGTTTTTTGCTACTGGTGATACTTTTTACCCTTTGTCTTTTCTATACATTTGAATAATCTCCTTTATTGTGTGTTCATATCCATCTCATGGTACAATAACTACGAGGGGGTAGCTTATTCTATACAGAATTGGAACAACAAAGTGGAGTTTTGTGCTCAGATCTGGCCAGAATATGAGGTTTGTCATTAAATTTGCCTGTTTATTGAGTTCCGGGTCTATAGAATACAGTGAGAGAGCTGATCCACTCATTTTTCTTATTAAGTTTGCTAAAAGGAAATCACAATCTTGGTGACTCAACAAAATACAAATCGGGCAAAAGAACCTGAACTCTACACAGAATATTATTTATCAGCCATTTAAAAAGATTTATCTGCATATAATATACAGCCCAGGTACAGGATGAAGACTCAGCTGTTTGTAAATGCCTAGTCTGCTAGGAAAGGGATATAGCTGCTTGTAAATGGCAATTCTACATCTCTTATTGCATACACACAACCATTCTGAAATTGAGATTAAAGACTACACTGAAGACAACATTTACTTATGTTTCTGCAACTTCTGCCAAATAAGGTTGAGGTGGACCTTGACATCTGTTTAATTTGTCTTTTAACAATAAACTGCATTTGGATTGAAAACTAAAGATTCCTGACTGCAGTATTATTCCCTACTCCCTGAAGTACCAGCACCAGCTTTAAGCCCATATGTTATTAGTCCCATATAAGGCAGAGAACCTGGCTTGCTTGGGATCCTGAAAAGACAGCAAGAGCAGCTGCAGGACCTCAACTACTATGATATACAGGATAAGTCATAGTAGTTGCAGCTCACCAACCCAGGTGAACAGTGGCTGTTACCCTTCCCTTGGGCCACCAAAAGCACATGTCCTTATATCCTTTGATCAGAAACTGTACTGTGCTAGTCTATACCAGTTAGTCTGCTCCACCTAGCTGACATTCTAGTTGTCAATCCATCTATTTCTTTGGTTTGGCTAAAAATTGCGGAGATAACCACATATAGGCTCATCTACTCTTTCACCATGACTGCATATGGCCAAAATCTTCCCACAGTACAAAGACTGCACTGATGACTTCATGGAGCTGAAAGGCCAGACTGGCAAAATAGTCACCTATCTATTATTATGGACATCCATATAAATTAATAAAATAAATGCATAATCCTACAGTATATGCATAACTAGCTGTGAACTGTTCTCTACATTTGAGGCTACATGAGCTATGTCACTTAGTACAAAATATCAGATATTGTACATCTATTTTTACTCCACAATAGTTATTCATAAACAGGGACAGAATTTGAATAAGAAATACACTAGTATGCTATCCTCTGTTATATTATTATACGATGTGTGGATCCAGATCGTCCTTTACCGAATGACATTTAGCTGCAAAAATGTGTTTGATACAGTAAAATAATTCCAATGACCTTCAAGAAGTGAAGAACAAAATGAGGAAAATTCATCCTTGTTTAACAAATGAATTTAGAACACTTTAAATTCATTTTCGCATTCCTAGATATTAAATTGACTTCAAGTCACCTTTCTAGATGTAAAAGGGCATCAAATTTAAAGAGGAAATCAGTAGATCACATCTGCTGATTTCTTATACTATAGAGCTCCCAAAGCCCTGACAAGATATTCCAGAGCCATAGTTCCAAACCCATATTTTTTTTTATGCTGTTTTTGTGGGGCTTGTTTTCTGCTTGGTGACTTGGAATTTTAAATAAAACCGCAGTATCTTTAGAGTTAACTGTCAGCACCGATGCTGACTGTCGAGGCGGGTTCCCAGCTATCACTGACAGCTAGGACGCACGGATGACACAGACGCAGCTTCTGTGTTTGTGTCATCCTGCATCATAAATTAACGTCGCTGCAGCCTCAGGCGCAGGCTGCAGCGACATTTATTTACAGTGCAGCGGCAGGAGAGGGTTAACTATTATTTTCTTCTTGGGAGGAAATAAAAGAAATATAGCAATTTTGTCATTGTCCTATGTGTCTTATATTTTCTGCTATTGACAGTGCCGTATAGCTAACGTGTTACTTTTATTCTTTGGGCTACTGGGAGTAAGAGATTGTGTGTGTGTGTGTGTGTGTGTGTGTGTGTGGAGGGGGTCCGACCTCTGTACCCCCCGTTGATCTCCAGATAGGCCACCGGCTCCTTTTTTTTAGAATCGAGCCACAGGACTGGACATGACCTGCAGCTTTATTCATTCTCTGCCGGACAGTGACTAGTACAGCACTCTGCTCTTTCTGACAGCTTCAAAGAGAAGAATTAGAGCTGTAGAACCGATCTGGAGATGACCGGGTGATAGGGAGGCCAGACCCCCTGCGATATCTTACTTGTCAACATCCTCTGGATAGGGGACAAGCAAATTTTAATCAGAGAATCCCACTAATTGTGTATATATATGTGGACTTTTATTGTGGGGTAGGTTCTAGTTTTCTAATATAACCATTTAAAGTGCTTCTTCTTCAACTAATAAAGTCTCTTGTTAAATATACTTGGTAATACTCTGCCTCCTTCACTTGATGTTCCCACCATTTCTCTTCAATTGTAGATAGCTCATTGTCTAGGTTACCAACCACAACTCTGCTGTAAAAGCTGTGGTAAGACTGTTGAATATATATATATATATATATATATATATATATATATATATATATATATATATATATATATAGTAGTGCATTAGATTACAAGCATAATTTGTTCCGGGGCCATGCATGGAATCCAAATCCACTCTTAAACCAAAGCAAATTTCCCATAAGAAATCACTGAATTGCAGACAATTGGTTCAACACCCCAAAAATAATGATTTTTTTTTTATTCTGAATGACATGTAGAACAGATGAAACAAACAATAAGAAACAGCTGAATATGTTAAATTATACCTTACTGTACAGTATAGCAACCAGTATGAGGAGTATAATGTATAGTAACTGCATAAACCTGAAAACACAGCAGCAGTTTGTTGATACAGGATGGATAGGCAGATCCCCATAATGCAAGAGCGTAGTACAACAGGCTAGAATAGAGAAGCAGGGCTGCTGTCAGAGGTCTGTGTGGTCACATGATAGCAATGGGGAAGGGGTGTGTGTTCAGCATGGACCAATCAGGAAGTTAGAATCACAGAGCTATGCAGGAGGACAGTGACAGAAACTTCTTTATTCAGAATTTTGAGGGCTTATAGCTATGAAGAGATTACCTCCACAGTCCTGTCCCTTGATACAAGCCCCAGCCTGAAGTGGATCTGCTATGATTTGGAAGGTGAGAGAAACTTCCAGTGCTGTACCCCGCTATGCAGACCATACCCCTCCCCCACTCCCCCTTCCACCCAGTACAGGGAGCTTTTAAACCAAAGCAATGTTTTTAAACCAAGTTACAATTTTGAAAAACTGTGAGATCTCCTTGCAAAACACTCTTAATCCAAGTTACTCTTAAACCAAGGTACCACTATAGAGTATATAGAATGCTGAGTTGCGATTGGTTGCCTTGGGTTGTTTCCACCAGTTACTATTTTACAGAGTTCGGTAAAGCTTAGTAAGCATACCAACCACACTGCTGCTTTCATTGCAGAGTTGTCAGTAACCTAGACAACAAGCTGTCAACAAGTGGAGGGAATGAGCAGCAGATCGGGAGTAGTGATGAGCAAACATCCCAATGTTTGGTTCGGATCCCAACCACAGACATTAAAAAAATTACTGTGATTGATTCTTCTTTGTGTTCACCGAACATTCACAAACAAATAACGAACATACAGTAGAAGCGTACGTTTCGGTCAATGCACATGCGTACAGATTATCAGGTGCAAAACGTAAATTATGCAATCACCTACGCATCTGCGTACGCATTTCATTTTCATACATTTGCATGCAGATTGTGGACATATCGGTCTAGAGTTATGTACATGTGTACAGAATATCAGGCGCAAATAAATTACGCAGTGGCTTACGTTCGCAAGTTCGAATACGTTATAACCATTCCAATCATCGAACAATTAGTGTCCTGTTCATATGAACATACGAACATTTAGAAACTTGTTCGCTCATCACTAATCAGGAGAAGGAGGTAAGTTTTACTATTTTAGTTGAGATGGGAAAATGCCTTTAACAATCTACCAAATGTATGATAAATAGACACAAGGTTTTTACTGTTACTGTACAGATTTATTTTTTTTTTTTTTTAAATAATAATTTGCTTAAATGTTTATGGCAAAAAAATAAATAAAAATCAAGACCATAGGACTGCCTTGTAAAAGTCAGAACTATGGGCAAACATGCAATTAGTTGAACAGTTGTATTCACAAAACCTTTATATTCTAGCAGATAAAATAAGGGTATAATAGAAGGCGTTTGCAAAAAAAAATGACATTGTACATTTGCATTACATTTAATAGCCTGTAATAAAGATCACGTCGTGCTAGTAAGCTCCACTAGATTCCAGCGACTTATAAAATATACAGCCATAATATCACATGAATTTCTTATACTACAGCCCTATTTTCGGTCACTTTTACTAATCTTTTCATAGCTAATTCAGAATTTAGTATATATGTATTAGGTTTATCTGAGCTTTGTTTCTACATTACTAAAATGTGGACACCTCCAGGGCTTCGGCTAATTGCCCGTGCCTCTGGTCCTGCTTCTAACAATTACCAATGTAACAAATGTTTCTATGCATTACCTGAGCAAAAGCAGTTAACTCTAAAATAGTCTATCTATTTACATGAAGTATTTATCGTCACTTACTATTTAATATTGATCAAGCAGAAAAAATCAATTGGAAGAAACTCCTGGTAGGCTTCCACATGGACTGCAACATTTCCTGCATGTATGAACAACCATAACATTAGCCCATAACAGTCATATCTATAATTCATGTGTTTTATGTTTTATTCTATCTATATAACGGTGAGAATACTAATGTAGAAACAGTTGTCAGCTTCTTACAAGGTGACATTACTCCAGTGTACATATGGGAAGTACATTTAGAAAATGGCAACATGTAAAATCTACGAAATTTCACGCATTTATAACCTAACCTCTTTATAATGAATGACATCTATTACAATTAAGAATGGGTCCTATTCCGTCACTGTTACTTATATACCGTGTTATCTCGAAAATAAGAAAGTGTCTTATATTAATTTTTGCTCCCAAAGATGTGCTATGTCATATTTTCAGGCGATGTCTTATTTTTCCATTAAGAAGAATTTACACTTCTTGTAGAACAACAAAAAAAGACCATTTATTATGTACTGTACAGTAGTTGCCATCCTAAACCAGAGTAACCTGACAACCCACCACCCCATTCCCCCCTACAGCCTCCCCCCTCTCCCTACGGTAGGGGTCTTACTTTGGAGCAGTTCCTTATTTTCAGCATGTGCTCCTCTTTATCTTTACTCATGGCTCAACATGTGCCAAAATGTGTACCACCTGAATAGTTTATAAAAAAAACAAAACATAAATTTGGAGTACTCTGTCAGGAGACATATATGCCATATGTATACCATATGTATTCGGGTTCGCACAAACCTGAACTCTCGCAATGATTCCCGCTGTCTGCCTGCTCCATGGAGAGGGTGGATACAGCCGGAGGACCGCCTGGAAAACTGGGATACAGCCATAGCCATAGGCTGTATCCCAGTTTTCCAGGCGGTCCTCCGGCTGTATCCACCCTCTCCATGGAGCAGGCAGACAGCGGGAATCATTGCCGAGAGTTCAGGTTTGTGCGAACCCGAACCTCGGCAGGTTAGGACCATCCCTAATCATAAGAAATTTGAATCTGTAAGATAATTGAAGAAAAGGCAGAGATAGGCATCTCTAAATACTGCCTGTTGGCATACCACCGACAGGAAATAATGCTTAAGTAAAGTCAAGTCTATGGCAGCCTGAAATGCATTCATTGGTGTCAGGACAGGGGAGGCAGGGACAACACACAACAGTGAGCCCTTATGCTGAACCCACCAACTGTCCCTACCTGCTTGCCTCAATCGGCCCTAGGTGGCCGTGGACAACCACGAAGATGTTCCCTATATTGAGTACGTGCAACACAGAACAAGACAGACATACAAACACAATATAGAATAGTCGAACAGGCAAAGTCAAAAACCAAGCAGGCAGCGCAGTACAAAACAAGTAGCAGTCGGATAGTCAAAAGTCAAAGCCAGAGGTCAGGTAACACAGACGAGCAAGCAGAGGGAGTTAGGATGGGGAGTGCAGGAATAGACAAGGGTAGCTGGGATCCGGTTGTTAATCAAAATAGCCAGCGCTGGGACTCTGTCCCAGCTTTGATTTATGCTGACCAAGAGCCTGGTCTGGATCCCCATTGGACCAGCGCTCTGATCTTCCAGGTTACAGACAGGCAGAGAGACCTATCAACCACAGAGAGCAGACAGGTGCAAAATCAAGTCCAGAAGCTTCTCAGCTTAACCTTTGCATTGCCGGAAGCTGAGAAGCAATCGGGTGTGGCACACAAAAGCAAAACACCAGGCCCAGTTCAGACCAGGCTATTGCAGATTCCTGACAATTGGCCTATGTTTTTCTTCTATTCATGTTTTTTTGGAATGTGCTGTCTCTTGGATACTGTACTATTTTTTAGATGTCTCAATAAAGCTTGGAGATATTTTTATTCAGAAGAGCCGTGGAATCAGTACTTAACTTTTGTCTAACCTAAACTATTATGCAAGAAATCAATGCATTGCTCCTTCAAGTTCTCTAGTGAAAAGCTAAAAGAAGAAGAATTCGGCCATGTTCACACAACGCATGTTTTGTATAAATCACGGCCATTGTTGGAATTTGCATCAACGGCCGTGATTTATACAAAACACATCTTCTATTGTAATGAATGAAATCCCGGCTGGAGTGTATACACATAGAACACACACCGGCCGGGATTCTATCCGTCCGCAAGAAAAACTGACATGTCAGTTTTTAGCGGCCGCTATTCATTGAATAGCAGCCGCAGAGAACCTGTCAGTTCACACAATGGAGTGCGCGGTTAATTCAGCAGGAATGAAGATTATCCGGCCGGTACTGAAGTACCGGCCGGGGTGATCTTCAGTAACACTGGCCATTCTGTCAGTGGCGTAGCTATAGGGGTCGCAGGGGTCACCATGGTGACCGGGCCGCACGGCCCCCCTTGCCACTTCCTCCTGTGCTCCCCCAATCCGGGGGGGCCGCGGCAGGGACGTGCTGGGCCAGGGGGCATATGCCCCCCGGCCCGGTCCCCCCCCCCCCCGTGCAGTTAAATGGCCGCGGCCGCCGGACCTCTTTAAGTTCAGTGAGCTTCCGGGATGCCGGCCCTGGCCGGAAGCTCACTGATGCAGGACCACGGCGCCCGGACTTCTCCTCGCTCCTCCTCGGCAGCTGACATGTGACGTCATCACGTCACATGTCAGCCGCCATGCAGTAGAGAGGCGAAGTCCGGGCTAAAGCTCACTGAACTGAAGAGAAGCTGCCAGACCTGAGGGAGATCAAGAATCCAGGTGAGGTGAGTTTATTATTTTTTTTTAATTTTTTACATAAATGTTGCGATGTGGGGAGTTTTTACTATGGGGGGGGGTGCACAGGGGGGTCTATACAATGGGGGGGGGTCTGCACAGGGGGGCTATACTATGAGGGGGGTCCGCACAGGGGGTCTATACTATGAGGGGGGCTGCACAGGGGGTCTATACTATGAGGGAGGCTGCACAGGGGGTCTATACTATGAGGGGGCTGCACAGGGGGTCTATACTATGGGGGGGGCTGCACAGGGGGTCTATACTATGAGGGGGGCTGCACAGGGGGTCTATACTATGAGGGGGGCTGAACAGGGGGTCTATACTATGAGGGGGTTACACAGGGGGTCTGTACTGTGGGGGATCTACACAGGGGGTCTATACTGTTGGTGGCTACACAGGGGGTCTATACTGTGGAGGGCTACACAGGGGGTCTATACTGTGGGGGGCTACACAGGGGATCTATACTGTGGGGGGCTACACAGGGGGTCTATACTGTGGGGGGCTACACAGGGGGTCTAAACTGTGGGGGGGCTACACAGGGGGTCTATACTATGGGGGGGCTACACAGGGGTCTATATCTACATTATCTGTACTCAGAGATATCACTGTGTTATCTGTGGTGTTACATAGGACTGCAGGTGACATCTACATTATCTGTACTCAGAGATATCACTGTGTTATCTGTGGTGTTGCATAGGACTGCAGGTTACTACTACATTATCTGTACTCAGAGGGATATCACTGTGTTATCTGTGGTGTTACATAGGACTGCAGGTGACATCAGGTGACTTCTCCAGGTTGCAGAAGTTCAAACTTCATTGTGCCTGCTGATAGTTTATTATGGGAGTTTTGCAGCATGTGGCTCTTCAGGTTGCAGCACTACAACCCCCATCATATCCAACTGGCAGTTCATGATGAGAGTTGTAGTTTTTCAGCTGGAGAGTCAAAGATTGGAATACAATGATTAGACAATGACACAGTACAGTCCATTAATTATAGGGGGCAGTAATGCAGTACATAAGGTGGAGGCAGTGACAGTGCATTAGAACATGGTGGCACATTAGAGTAATTGGATATAACGTTAGATAGCGTGAGATGGGGGGGGGGGCCCAAGCTAAAATTTTGCACCAGGGCCCATCAGCCTTTAGCTACGCCCCTGCATTCTGTGATCCGTCTTGGTCACAGAATGGCCGCTGTTATACATAGGGTGCAAATGGCCTTAAACAGTATTCAGTTTAATAAAGTTTCATTATAGAAGCATTATTTCTAGCAGATACTATCTCTGTGACATGGTGCACATCACTTGAAGTGTGGTCGTTTTTTATACCAAAGAACAGGATACGAGAAATTCTTCACATAAGTTGTTTCTTTGTTACTTTTTCATACAATTACAAACTTCAGAAATACAAATAGATACAAAAATATTGCCACAGTGCCCGGGAAAAGGAGGATCCGATGTTCACGCCGTAGCACTGGTAAACTCTATTAGTCCCATGGGACTCTCACTCTCAACAGACGATAAGGTAGTGACGTCTGGACGTGCTATGTTTCATGGTCCGACAAAGGGGACGGACCCCGAAATGTAGCACGTCCACTTTTAAAGCATAGCCAAAATGAATGTAGACCCCATAACACTTAAAAAATTTAGACAAGAAATCAGGCTAAATAAAAAATAAAGTGATACCCAATATGTTATTTACTGCTCCTTACTACTGCTGGGCCCTCTTTACTTTAGGGTACCACCCTAAGCTCTCCAATATCAGAATCTTGTGAGTGACACTGGTTGTTTTAGAACCTAGTGTTGTTATGCCTAAAGGTAAGAGGAGCAAGGAGTGCTAAATAAATGTGACCATTATTGCTTTGATCTGACTTTCACCACAGCAAATTCAATTAACAATGACCAGAGCATTGTCACATTGGTAATGGTACCACTATGGCAGTTGTATACTAACATACTTGTTTCTGCATTTAGCCTCATGGCCATTGTGTACCAGCCACAATACACTATGGGGGACATTTATGAAGTTGGGCGTTTTTTACGCCGGGCTTACAAATGTCCCCGCTGCTCCAGAGCTCAGGGGATTTATGTAGAGGTGCATTACATCTATATAAATCTCGTACGCACACAGCCCATCCATGCGAATAATCTGAAACCTACGCCAGCTCTGAGATGGCGTAGGCTTTAGTATAATTTTTCCCCCTGGAAAAATGATAAATGTGGCGTATGCAGAGGCCGCGCCCCCCATGCGTGCTGCCGCACCCCCGGTAACACCCCCTCTCCGCCCCACTGGCGAAGGTGGCACAGATCAACCCAATGTGAATAAAATATTTGCAAAAAGACCTTTTGTGAATATTTTTCTGCCGATTGGGCCGTAAAGTAGAACTGTCTTAGTTGCCCCTAGCAACCAATCAGATTCCACCTTTTATTTTTTTCAAAGAATCTGTGAGGAATGAAAAGTGGAATCTGATTGGTTGCTTGGGGCAACTAAGACAATTCTACTTCACACCAGCTTCATAAATCTCCCCCATAGTCTTAGTTTAACTCATCTCTGGCGGTAGGCTTCAGGCCCTGGATCATGTAGATGTGATTTCTACTTAACAGATGCACCGTGCCAGGGTGCATGAACTTAACAAAACCATCTTTTTTACTATAGGTTAGTGTTCCAGGTAATAGTAAAGTATCAGGAATTTAACCCCTTAACGACATCGGGCGTAAACTTACGCCCTCGCGCCCTGGTACTTGGCGCATCAGGGCGTAAATTTACGCCCGATGTTTCCCCGATCGCTGCGTGTTCACACACAGCGGTCGGGGAAGATGGCCTGCTATAAATCATAGCAGGCCATCTTAGCTTCACGGCACGGGGGGTGGTTAAAACCCCCGTGCTTACGATCGCTGCTATAGGCTGATCAATTCAGATCAGCCAATAGCGGCGATCGGAACCTTTCCGGGTCATCGGTGACCCGATGACCCGGAAAAAAATGGCGGTCGGTGCTGTCCGAGGACGGCACCGACCGCCATTACTGTAAAAAGTAATGGTGATCGCCGTGCCACCGGCCCGATCGCCGTGAACGGCCGGCCGGCCGTTCATGGCGATCGGGCCGGTGGCACGGCGATCAGAGTCCAGCAAAATAATAAATACCTGCCCTGGACCCCTCAGCTAGGTAGCGGAGGGGTCCAGAGCAGGTATTTGTACATTACTCACCTGTCCCGGGCTCCTGATCGGCGTCTTCCGGGTTCGCGGCGTCCTCCGTCATTCCGTTCGGTCTTCGGGTCTTTCCGGCGGTCCCCGTCGTCTTCTTTCGGCTATTTTCGGCTCCAGCCTCGTCATTTTCCGGATTTTGCGCTCTGCTGCCCCCTAGCGGCTGATATGTGTAATACACTTATCAGCAGCTACAGGGATATTCAGAATATAGAAAAAGGTTGTTTTTTTTTTCCAAATTTTTTCTTCTTCTATTTTCCGCACCCTATCGCCGCTGAGTGTTGATCAGCATCGCACGAAAGTGCGCTGCTAATCAGCAACTCCTCCTTTTTGGCGTAGGGTGTTTTTTCTATATTCTACTGCCACAGTCTGCTTATAAGTGCCGGACATAAGTGCGGCATTTATCAGCAACTCCTTTGTTGGCGTAGGTTTTTTTTTTATACTTACTGTAAAAAAACACGTAAAAAACACTACATTACACCACACTACATTGAATAAAGTTTGACACTACACCACTACATACCCCATATACTAGTCCCCGTATAAAGATGGCCCCCAGGGTGTTTTCAGCGTCAGAGGGATACGTTATTATTGCCTCCGACACCGAAACAGCCAGTGAGGATGAATGGGGGGGATCCTTCTTTCCTCCATTCATCCTCATCATCCTCATCATCCAGTGACGTGTCTGGGGGGTAGCGTAGCGTACGCTGCCCCCCAGACACGTCTTTTCCGCCAGTACCGTCCCAATAAGAGATCACGGTATGGTGTGAAATTCTACAAACTCTGTGAGAATACCTCTGGGTACACTTACAGATTTGGGGTACGTGCACACTGCGGAATGGCGAAGGATAACCCTTTGTGCATTCCGCAGCTGGCACCCACCGGCGGACTGATGGAGGCGCGTGTCTCTACCCGTGTCATAGACTCCATTCTATGCACGGGCGGAATCCGTCGTCCATCCAAAGAATTGGACGGAGAGCGGAATCCGCCCGTGCATAGAATGGAGTCTATGACACGTGTGGAGATGTGCGCCTGCATCAGTCCACCGGTGGGTGCCAGCTGTGGAATGCACGAAGGGTTATCTGTCGCGATTCCGCAGTGTGCATGTACCCTTAGAGTGTATGTAGGAAGGGACACCCGAATGCAGCCCCCAGATGGCCCCCCCCCCCCCATCCTCGGAGTTAGTGGGAAGATCGTCCGGGAACTGATCTTCCCACTGCTGGATAAAGGTCACCACCTGTACGAGGATAACTCTTATACCAGCACCCCCTCTTCTGGTCCCTCGCTGCCCGAGCTACTGTAGCTTGCGGCACGATCCGAACATATCAGAAGCAGTAATAGCGCCCTAATATTTAGCAGCCATGGAGCGGACCCAGCGCTTCTGGATATGAAGGACCCCGTATCGCACCAGGACAACATTTTCCAGGTGACGTCCCCCACACTGGAGAAAGGGAGACCCCAGAAGAAGTGCAGTGTGGCGTAACAGGGGGATCAGGTAGGACACCATTTTCCTGTGTGACACCTGTCCTGATCCCCCCGGCCTCTGCATACTGGATCGCTCCAAGGCGCACCACACGTCACTGGGGTTCTACATTATCTAAATTCTGTCCCTTATTCCTATTTCGGGGATTCTGATCGCCATTATGGAGTCGGGAAGGAATTTTTCCCCTGTGATGAGGCTACTGTCGTCTGCCTTATGAGGGTTTTTTTTTGCCTTCCTCTGGATCAACACAGGTTGAATTTGATGGACACCTGTCATTTCCAACCTTATAAACTAATAATTGGCCTAATACCCCCAAAATAAATTAGAATTGTCCCTTTTCCCCAGCTAAGTAGGTATGGCCGCCATTCCCATTAGAGGATGCCATGATGCAATTACAAAGCCTCTGTGCGGCCAGGACAGTAGAAACCCCCCACAAGTGACCCCATTCTGGAAACTACACCCCATAAGGAATCTAACAAGTGGGGCAGCGGGGATATGGCCCCCTGGTGACGGCCACATTTGGGACGTGAAAATGAAAAAAATTGTATTTTTTATTTTCTTGGCACATGTTCTACGTAAGTGCCCGTCACCAGTGGGGTCCATATGCTCACTGCACCCCTTGTTAGATTCCTTATGGGGTGTAGTTTTCAGAATGGGGTCACTTGTCGGGGGTTTCTACTGTCCTGGCAGCACAGGAGCTTTGTAATTGCGACATGGCCTCCATCCTCCATTCCAGCCTCTAAATGGCGCTCTGTCCCTTTGGTGACTTGCCCTGTGCCCATATGGCACATTATGCCCACATGTGGGGTATTTTCGTACTCAGGGGAAACTACCCTACACGTTTTGTGTTCATTTTCTTTTTTAACCCCTTGTGGAAATGGAAAAAAATCAAGGCTAGACCAACATTTAGTGTAATTTTTGTAAAATTTTTACTCTAAATCATTAATCTTGTCATGTTTTTTCATTTTCACAAGGGGCTAAAAGATAAAAAAAAATTTAATGTGTAGAGCAATTTCCCCTGAGTACAGAAATACCCCACATGTGGACATAAAGTGCCATGCGGGTACAGGGTAAGCCTCCAAAGGGAGGAAGCGCCATTTGGTTTTTGAAGGCTGGATTTGGATGGAATGGGTTTCGAGGGGCCATGCTGCATTCAAAAGGCCCCTGTGTTGCCAAGACAGTTGAAACCCCCCACAAGTGACCCCATTATGGAAACTGCACCCCTCAAGGAATGTAACAAGGGGTGTAGTGAGCATATGGACCCCACTGGTGACGGACACAAATGTGGAACAATGTGGCGTGAAAATGAAATATTACATTTTTTACACTATAATGTTGGTTTAGCCTTGAATATATCATTTTCACAAGGGGTTAAAAGAGGAGAAAAAAAACAAAATGTGTAGCGCAATTTCCCCCGAGTCCGTAAATACCCCACATGTGGACATAAAGCACCATGCGGGTGCAGGGTAAGCCTCCGAAGGGAAGGAGCACCATTTCGTTTTTGAAGGCTGGATTTGGATGGAATGGATTTTGAGGGGCCATGTCGCATTTACAGAGCCCTCGTGCTGCCAAAACACTGGAAACCCCCCACAAGTGACCCCATTCTGGAAACTGCAGCCCTCAGGGAATCTAACAAGGGGTGCAGTGAGGATATGAACCCCTTGATGACGGGCACATTTGTGCCGTAAAAGTGAAAAAATGAAATTTTTCCCTTTCACGTCACATTATTCCACATTTGTGCCCGTCACCAGTGGGGTCCATATGCTCACTGCACCCCTTGTTAGATTCCTTGAGGGGTTTAGTTTCCAGAATGGAATCACTTGTGGGGGGTTTCCAGTGTCTTGGCAGCACGAGGGCTCTGTAAATGCGACATGGCCCTTGAAATCCTTTTCAGTGAAATCCAGCTTCCAAAAGCCAATTGGCGCTCCTTCCCTTTGGAGGCTCGTCCTGCGCCCGCTTGGCACTCTATCGCCACATGTGGGGTATTTCCGTACTCGGGAGAAACTGCGCTACACATTTTTTGTCTTTTTTTGCCTCTTATCCCTTTAAGAAAATGAAAAATTGAAGGCTAGAACAACGTTTTAGTGTAAAAAATAAATTTTTCTTTTTTCACGCCATATTGTTCGGAAAATCTGTGAAGCACCTGTGGGGTCCAGATGCTCACCGCACCCCTTGTTACATTCCTTGAGGGGTGTAGTTTTCTAAATGGTGTCCCTTTAGGGGTGTTTTTTAGGTTTTGACACCCCAGAGCCTCTGCCAACCTGAAGTGGTACAGTCAAAAATGACCAAATATAACGGAGGCGTTGAAATTCACTAGGCGCTCCCTTATATCTGAGGCTTGTGGTTGCGTCAAGTAGCGCAATAGGGCCACATATGGGGTATTTCTATAAACTGCAGAAACGGGGCAATAATTATTGGGGTGCATTTCTCTGGTAATAGGTTTATAATTATGAAAAATATTGGATTACAATAAAATCTCTGCAGAGAAAATTAAAATTTTCAAATTCCTTACACACTTAGCTTTTATTTCTGTGACTCCCCTAAAGGGTTAAAACACTTTCTGGATGTGCTTTTGCAGAGTTTGGGGGGTGCAGTTTCTGAAATTGGGTGCTTTGTGGGGCTTTCTAACATACAGGCCCCTCAAATACACTTTAAACCTGAACAGGTCCCTAAAAATATCTGATTTTGAAATTTTACTGAAAATTTGGAAATTTGCTGCTAATGTTTTAAGCTTCCTATCGTCTAAAAAAAAGAAAGATAGTTTAATAAATGCCGCCAACATAAAGTAGACATGTTGCTAATGCTATTTAATATATAATTTATGTGGTATAACCACTTTCTGTATACGCAAAAAAGTTTCAAAGTTGGAAAAATGCATTTTTTCACATTTTTTCACATTATTTGGGTTTTTTTCATAAAGATTTGTTATGAGTATAGACTCCAATTTACCAGAAATGTAAAGTACACTATGTCACGAGAAAACAATCTCAGAATCAGCCGGATAGGTAAAAGCATCCCGAAGCTATTAATGAATAAAGTGACACTGGTCATATTCATAAAATTTGTCTCTGTCATTAAGGCCATTTCAGGCTCTGTCCTTAAGGGGTTAAAGGCAGTGCATAGTTTTTTTTAAGTGACAATAAACTGAAGTAAGCTAACAATTAATTTATACACTAATTTTCTTTTTCTAAAGGGATTGCCTTTAGAGTACAGAACTGTAAAATGATAGGACAAGCAAATATCTCTGTTTATTATACATAATGACTGAAATAATGTTTCTGTTCGTTTATTATTCCTCCGCAAATCATTGGCATAAATATTGATTCATTTTTGTTTATTCTTTTTGCTTGTTAAATCAATGACAGGCAATGCAATTTTGCACAGTTTGAATTTTTTATATATTTTATAGCCGTTTATGACATTTCATTGTATGATTTCAAGCTGTTTTCTATTTTTAAATCTCCAAACTTTGCAACTAGTAAACACTATACAAGTGGTTTCACAGATGTATAGATCAGGTTGAAAAGTTCCCTGGGGCCATTCATAAGTATAAGTCAACCTTTCATTTGTTCATATCCTGTACAGTACCTTCATTTAGTACTTCTCAAATACCATTGCAATCCACATATGTGGGCCAGCGTCTTTCACTTGACGTGTTGGGATTTCTTTAACAAGAATTCTGTCTCTTACAGACCTGTTAGTTCTTATTTAAGCTCCTTTTACTCTGCACTCCTTACTAGGGATGAGGGAAGTGATTGTGGCGAAGCCAGATTCGCAGAGAATCCGGGGATAAAGTCGCTTAGCAATGCGCCAAACATGGCGGCCGCGATTGCGGCTGTCCGTGTTGGCATACAGTTATATGGTTACTCTATGGGAGAAAGGGATTATTAATAATCCCTTTCTTTCATAGAATAAGGTAAAAATCGCTATTCAGCAGCTCTGTGTAGTCCCCCGCGCCTCCCCCTGTATACAGTGGCAGCCTGTTGAAGCAGATGGCATTCTGGCTGGAGATAGGAGAAACAGTGCCTCCATCCTACACAGGAAGTGGGCGAAACGTGGACCGCCCGGAAAAGGAGGTGGTTCAGACGTCGGCAGCATGGCAAGCCAGCAGCACCCAGGCAGTCCCAAGCTCCCACAGCTGCCATTATTGACAAGCCAGAGGACATGTCCAAGCCGCAGCCTGTCTCCAACACCTCTGAGCAGGTCTGCATCAGCATGCCTCGGGATGCGGCACTTGTGGCTCCCGACCCAGATGTGGTAAGGGCGCTAGAGAAAAACGTGTCAGGTCCCTGTCTTCCCAACTGATGCACGGCAGGCCACCGAGCCCAGAGGGGCCTATGATACCACAGTGGTTCTTCAGGGACGAGGACTGTCTGCAGTAGGTCCTCCAGGACTTCCCCATAGCCTGTAAGGTACAGGAGCCCCGTTTCAGAGAACAGACCCGCACCGCAGCTGATGCTGAAGTATTAACAGTTTTACAAAGATTGGATGGACCATGAGCGGGAGATCCGCAAGAGATGAAGTGAGCCCACTGAGAAGGCCACTCGTCCTTTGCAGCTGCAGGGGACTGTACGAGGGTATGGCTTCAGAGAGGATAACAATGGACCCAAATGGTACTTTGTTAATTGGGCCTCGGTGAAGCTTCGTAAGGTGCCAGAGCCTCTGCCTACCCCAAGTGTTCACCCCCATGCTGGGGACCCGAGGTTGGTGGGCAGCAGGTGTGACCAGAATACCGCCCCCACCTTACAGCGGTATGGAGGATCCACAAAGGCCCTCCGTAGCCTTCTGCAAGACTCCGGAAGGGCTGCGCTTGCTACCTCGGCCACCCTCACGCTCTGACAGGAGAGCCTCCATGTCCAGCACAGCTGAACCAGCACCTCTCTCCCCTCTGGCAGAAGCAGCTTCAGTGGCTCCACCAGTTCCAGCGGTTCCGGCAGCCGTTCCAGAGGTGGCCATCGAGGTACCAACCGGACCAGCAGAGGTCACCCTGTTTTTGAGAAGCCAGAGCCTGCAGTGTCCACCAGTCCACCAGTGTTTCCATCAACCCTTCGGGAGTCTGGGATGTCGCCACCACCACTGTTGTGGAGGGGAATGCCACCTGGCATCTGCACCTCACGCTGGTAGTGAAGGTGCTCAGCGGTTCTGGCACTGCCACCAAAGTGGAGAAAGCTGTGTCCACAACGCCTGCGGGGGTTTCGGCCGAGTCCTCCACCCCAGCACCATCAGGAGAAGCAGCAGCTGCATGGCTTCCAGCTTTTCCACTACTCCCACCAGGAGAAGAGCGACCACCCTTGTCTAGTGCCAAGGGCAGAGCCGACATCTTGGCTCTCTACCAGAGGCAGTTGCACCGAGTTAGTTGAGATACTGTTTAACCACTTAGTGGCACGACTGTCCAAGTTATATGTAGCTCAAGGACTACAGTGTAAAAAATGTTTACAGTACCATTTAAGAAATGTGCCTGGCATCTGCCATGATTCCCAAGTCTGCTTTTTAAAAGTTTTATATTAATTGCAACGTTTTATTTAAGTAAAAGTGCCTGGTTCTCAAACCATGTAATGTGTTTATTTTACCATATTGCATTAACTTGCCATTGTTTGGGGGTGTGACAATCTGGGGGTTACTCACTTGCTGGGATCGCCATCTCCTGGGTCTGAGACACATCACAAAGTTCAGTCCAATCAGTGCTGAATGCTTTAAACTGACCATAGCCGCTTTATTTGTCAGTCCAAGGAAAAACATACGACATAAGCAACACTTTGCAAATAAAGTAAAACCTAGGCCGTCTAGCCACTGACTGTACTACACAGCTTCCCTAGCTGTCACTTCTGAGCCCACTGCTCAACACCACCAGATCCACTGGTCTCACCAAGACTTCTTGGCTGCAGCTCCCACAGGCCTAGCACTGCCTGTGTTCTCCCACCCTAGGAGTCTTCACCTGGGAAGCTCTGAAGTCTCTAATAGAGCTCCACCATGTGGGTTTCAGAGCCTCATCAGCTCTTAGGTTGGAGTGGAGTATATGGACAAGGAGCTCCACATGAACCCCTATTCCCACTCCAGAGGAACAGTACTGCCTCTTACATCCACACCATGCCACCGGGGATTATGTTTTGTTGGGGTTTAGTGTGTTAAAAAGACACACATCTGCCATGGACTGCCCATTTCAGTGTTCTACCTTCATCCAGAGACTACCTTCACCTCATTGTGCATAGGTTCCTCCGCTCCTTCCCAGGACTGAAAGATCTCCTGAAGAAGCGCCAGACCGAGGTAGGGAACAGGACAAGACAGTGAGCCCTAGCCACTTGAACCCCCCTTCTGTCCCTACCTACTTGCCTCAACGGCCCTAAACAGCCGCAGACAACCACAATGGCAGTCCCTACACTGATAAAGTGTAACATAGAACAGGACAGACAAAACAAACACAATAAGCCAGAGCAGACAATCCGGGTGAGCAACGTCAGGCGGCAAAAGTACAAAATCAAAATCCAAAAGAGTAGTCAAAGTCAGGCGGTAATGTCAGGACAGGCAGCAAAACAGGGAAGTCAGGAAACAAAGCCAAAGGTCAGAAATACACAGACAATAGCAGAGGTAAAAGCTTTAGCAGAGTATAACTGCAGGGAAATGAGGAGCTAGCTGATATTTATCTGGGATTAGGGCCTGGGTCCGGCAGATGATTGGATCAGCCCTGATCTTAGCACCCAGCTCAGCTGGACAGGCCTAAAGAAGGATTAACCCCAGCACTGCCAGAGTGTAACAGGCAATGCGGGTGTGGCTGGGAAGCTAAGACAGCATTCGGACAGATAGTGCATATAAAAAAAACGACCATACGCTCAGCGCTTCCTCGGCCGCCCAGCACGGACTGAGGAGTGCAAAGTCACATTCCTGACATCTCTAGGGCTAAGACATTGCCCCTGATTGCTTTCGCTTTACAAAGTCTAATGCTGTCCTGTTAGAAAGATTCATTTTATGCCACTGATCCACTGGCGTCCAATGATGCCCATAATGCCCGCTATTTAAGCAATGTCCACTGCTGTCCTGGGACAAAAATGAGTTTACACCGCTGATCCACTGATGTCCACTGCTGTCCATGGCGGAAATTAAATGATTGACAGGCTGATTGACATTAAAAAAAAAAAAAAAAAAAATCGAAATTTTTCAACTTTTGAAAAATTTGCCCTTTTTTAATAGTCCCACTATTGTAGCTACTATAGTTTAACTGTTTTAAATGAAATTCGGTTAGATGTAATTTGTGAATATTTGCACATTTGTGCGAATATTCACGGACTTCTCAAAACGAATTTCCGAGTGATTCGCTCATCTCTACTCCTTACCATTACATGTATAAATTGCACCTGTTTGTTACCTATATATATATATATATATATATATATATATATATATATATATATATATCCACACAATTCAACTACAATCCAACCTCTCCACCATGGCCAAGACCAAAGAACTGTCTAAGAACACCAGGGACAAGATTGTAGACGTTTATGGGGGACAAGATTGGGGGCGTTTAAGGGGTTAATGACACGCGGCAGCGCGATCGCTGCAGCGTGTCATTACCGGTGAGGTCCCGGCTGCTCACTGCAGCCGGCCCCCACCTCCTATGAAGCGCGCTCCGCTCCGGAGAACCACCCAGGACGTACAGTTACGTCCAGGGTCGTCTGGTGACAGACTTCCATGACGTAACTCTACGTCCTGGGTCGTCTAGGGGTTAAAAAGCTGTTTTTTTTTTTGACAATCGTAAGTAAAATACACTGTGCTTACTATGTTTTATCTTGCATTGATTTAAAAATTGCTTAGACCTTAGTAAAGAATATTAGAATTTGATAAGCCTTTTAAAATGTTACATAATGCTTGACCATGTAATTGCCAAAAGTAAAAAGAAAAGTAAAACCATGAATATGTTTAATCATAAGAGCAAAGCTGCAATAAATTATAGCGTTTTGTAAAAGTGAATGACTCTACAAGTCCAAAGGGGCTACTCAGGCTGTTATCAGGCAACATCTCCCATTGCATTTAATTAATTATCCACATAGAGTACTTGTGATAAAGCAACCGTGAAGAAATACGTTATAAGCATCTACAATTGAATTTCTAGCAGAGATATTTTGTGAAGAAGACTATTACCGATAAGACTTAGCCAACACTTACAGCAATATAGTGCAAAGCCACATGTTCAATGTTCAACTTTACGAAATGAAAAGCATACCATGTACCGTGAAATTATAATGAAACAATTGAAATATTGGTTCAAGCTCCTTGCTGTGGAAATCGGATGCAATTATATCTTTACATGATGTCATCAGAAACTATTTTAAAGAATGGAAAAACTTAAACTGTGTCGTAGGCAACTCAATTTTACTGTACAGTATATCCCTGAGTATTTCAATGCACAGTTTATTGTACTGTATATCAAGGGTGATAGCAATCTTGCCTAGATTAGTGTTGATCAAGCACTTTTCAATGCTTGAGTGCTCAACTTGAAATCAATGGGAGACTGGAACATTTAACCATATACCCCCTGCTCAGCAATGCGGAGAGTGCCTGGTTCACCTACAGGCTAAGTTCACACAACATTTTTTTACTTTGTTTTTTTAAAAGAAAAATGATGTCAGTAAGTTTGAGTTCAAAATGTCATCTGTCATTTTTGTCTGTTTGGCCGCCCGTCAGGGCAATGACGGCTGCTGGTACATTATTCTAGTTTAGGTGGACTAATTGGCCTTCGGATGTGTCTTTAATTGAAAAGTCCGTTAAATATAATCGTAAAAACGGTCAAAGGAAGCGGGGGGGGGGGAAACATAACGGTGTGTGAACAACTTTAAAATAACGTCCGGTGTTTGCAAAAGACGTCCTAAAATAGATGTCATGATCATTATTTTGATGTCCGTGCGAGTGTTTTACATGTCATTTTATACACTGTGTGCATTGGCAGTCCGTCATTCTATTAACTTCAATGCATTGCATTGAAGTAAACTAAAACACTGCATAAACACACGTCTTTTAAATTAGAAAAATCAAACACCTTTTTTTTTTTTTAACGTAGTATTAACATAGCCTAATGTGTATTACAATAAGGTATAGCACTTTTTCATTAAAATTTTTGCATATTTAAGCCCTTTAAGGGTATGTGTAAACAAAATACCAAACCAAAAAAATACAATTAATGTATCTGAGCTATACAGTCAAAGGAGCTGAAAAAAAAAAAAAAACTTTTCTTAAAGGGGTTGTTCACCAATTTTATTTTCTTTCAAATCAACTGGTGCCAAAAAATGTCAGAGATTTGTAATTTACTTCTAATAAAATCCTCAAGTCTTCCAGTGCTTATCAGCTGCTGTATGTCCTGCAGGACATGCCATTTGACACTGAGGCAGGCGGGATTCCGTAGCAGAGAGCTCCGCTGTGGAATTCCGTCAAATTTACTCAGTGTGAACTGGCCCTTTAGTTGCAGCCAGAGCTCTCAGGCTGTGGCTTGACTATTTCCTCCCCATAGAAAACTTATTTCTCCCACAACAAAGGGGTGGAGAAGTAATTTTCCATTGTTTACGACAACTTTCTTCATCTTTATTCTCTATCGGACATTAGGAGAGCTCCATACACTTTATACTGAAGGCCGAACCTGCCATGAGCGGAGGGTTAGACCGACAGGTGTGTAAAGTGTATGGAGACCTTTAACCCCTTCCCCCAATATGACGTCCAGGGACGTCATGAAAAGCAGTGGCAGAATGCATCATGACGTCCCTGGACGTCATGCTTTCCCTGCCTCCCCCCTCTGTCCCTGGGTGAGATCGGGCAGCAGGAGGAGGCTGTGTCACACAGCATCCTCCTGCTGCCACTGCCCGGAGGGGAGCCGCGCTCCCCCCCGGGCAGTTAACCCCATAAACGCCGCGGTCAATGCGACCGCAGCGTCTATGGGGAGATTCAGTGTCCCCCGCCGATCGGGCGGCGGGGGGAGGCTGCAGAACGCTGCCTCCCCCCACCGCCACTCAGTCTGTGTCCCCCGGCCCCCTCCCCTCGTCCTCCGATACCGGCGGATCGCCGCTACTACCTCTTTAGCGGCGATCCGCCGGTACCGGGCATTACCGGCGCCGCCGATAGTTTTCATCTCCCCCCACCGTGAATCCACGGTGGGGGGAGATGAAAAATGTCCCCTCAGACCCCAGATCAGCCCCCCGATCACCCTCCCCGGGCGGCCATCAGATCCAAGATGGCCGCCCCCATCCCTGCTAACAAACGATGTTTGTTCGCAGGGATGGAAATGAATAAGTGATCAAAGCCCCATGCTCTCCGCCACCGGAGGTAGCGGAGAGCATGGGGCAGTGATCGGGGACCCCCCCGTGTGGTCCCGGAGCAGGCGATCGGCGGTATATACTATATACCGCCGATCGCCTGTTCCCAGTGCTGATCAGCACTTTTTATCCCCTGTCACCATAAATCATTGGTGACAGGGGATAAAAAGTGTCACCGTGCCCCCCCCCCAAGTCGCCCCCCCACCCCCCCAGTCACCCCCGTCCCCCAGTCACACCCCCTTCCGCACATACGTTACCTGATCCACGGAGCTCCGTCCTCCTCGACGTCCAGGCTGATTCTGAAGTGCGCATGCGCTCCAGAATCAGTTAGCTCTGAAAATTTAAAGTGACAGAGACCAATTTGGTCTCTGTCACTGAACTATGATTACTGTGATAGAAAATATCACAGTAATCATAGTAATACAGTGAAAATTAATGTATAAAGTACAAAAAGTGAAAAACATACAAAAAAATAAAACACACACTTTTTATTATAGTAATAATTGCAGTTTACTCCCAGATTACCCCTAGCCCCCCCAAATTACCCGTAACCACCGCAGGTTGCCCATATCCGCCCCAGATTGCCCGTATCCACCCCAGATTGCCCGTAATCACCGCACGTTGCCTATAACCACCGCACGTTGCCCTTAACCACCGCACGCTGCCCATAACCACCGCACGCTGCCCATAACCACCGCACGTTGCCACTAACCACCGCACGTTGCCACTAACCACCGCACGTTGCCACTAACCACCGCACGTTGCCACTAACCACCGCACGTTGCCTATAACCACCGGACGTTGCCTATAACCACCGCACGTTGCCTATAACCACCGCATGTTGCCTATAACCACCGCATGTTGCCTATAACCACCGCACGTTGCCCATAACCACCGCACGTTGCCACTAACCACCGCACGTTGCCACTAACCACCGCACGTTGCCCATAACCACCGCACGCTGCCCATAACCACCGCACATTGCCACTAACCACCGCACGTTGCCCATAACCACTGCACGTTGCCACTAACCACCGCACGTTGCCACTAACCACTGCACGTTGCCTATAACCACCGGACATTGCCTATAACCACCGCATGTTGCCTATAACCACCGCATGTTGCCTATAACCACCGCATGTTGCCCATAACCACCGCACGTTGCCCATAACCACCGCACGTTGCCTGTAACCACCCCAAATTGCCAGTGAGCCCCTCCAGATGGTCCGTAATCAGCCCCGATTGCCCGTAACCCCGCATATTGCACGTAACCACCGCACGTTGCCTCTAACCACTGCACGTTGCCTCTAACTCACACACGTTGCCAGTGACCCCCTCCAGATTGCCGTAACCACCCAAAATTACATGTACCCACCCCTGATTACCTATAAGCACTTTCGTTTATCCGTAACCACCCCAGATTGTCTGTAACCACCCCATGTTGCCCGTAACCACCGCAGATTGTCTGTAACCCCCCCAGGTTGCCCCTAATCACATGTAATTCCCCCCAGATTGCCTCTGACCACCACACGTTGCCTCTGACCACCGCACGTTGCCCCCGACCACCGCACGTTGCCCCCGACCACCGCACGTTGCCCCCGACCACCGCACGTTGCCTCCGACCACCGCACGTTGCCTCCGACCACCGCACGTTGCCTCCGACCACCGCACGTTGCCTCCGACCACCGCACGTTGCCTCCGACCACCGCACGTTGCCTCCGACCACCGCACGTTGCCTCCGACCACCGCACGTTGCCTCCGACCACCGCACGTTGCCCCCGACCACCGCACGTTGCCCCCGACCACCGCACGTTGCCCCCGACCACCGCACGTTACAGGTTCCCATCCCAGATTACCTATAAGCACTTCAGTTTATCCGTAACCACCCCAGGTTGCCCGTTACCACCCCACGTTGCCCGTTACCACCCCTCGTTGCCCGTAACCACCGCAGGTTGCCCGTAACCACCACAGATTATCCGTAACCACCCCACATTACCTGTAATCTCATTTTTTTTTTGTATTTTAGTAACTGCGCTATTCTAATAACCATTACTAGCTGCGGTTTTGCTCCAGCAAATTGGCGCTCCCTTTCTTCTGAGCCCTGCTGTGTGCCCATACAGTGGTTTATGCCCACATATGGGGTACCGTTGTACTCAGGAGAACCTGCGTTACAGATTTTGGGGTACATTTTTTCTCCCATTCCTCGTGAAATTGAGAAATTTTAAACTAAACGAACATATATTGGAAAAATTCGAGTTTTTCATTTTTACTGTCTTATTTTGAATACTTTCCTCTAATACCTGTGGGGTCAAACCGCTCACTGCACCCCAAGATGAATTCTTTGAACGGTGTACTTTCCTAAATGGGGTGACTTTTGGGGGGGTTCTATTCTGCTGACACTACAGGGGCACTGCAAACGCACCTGGCGCTCAGAAACTTCTTCGGAAAAATCTGCACTGAAAATGCTAATTGGCGCTCCTTCCCTTCTGAGCCCGGCTGGGTGCCCATACAGTGGTTTATGCCCACATATGGGGTACCGTTCTACTCAGGGGAACCTGCGTTACAGATTTGGTCATGCAGCTTCTCTCCTGTTCCTCGTGAAATTGAGAAATTTCAAACTAAACAAACATATTATTGGAAAAATTCAAGTTTTTCAATTTTACTGTCTTATTTTGAATACTTTCCTCTAATATCTGTGGGGTCAAAATGGTCACCACACCCCAAGATGAATTCTTTGAGGGGTGCACTTTCCAAAATGGGGTGACTTATGGGGGGGTTCTCTTCTGCGGACACTACAGGGGCTCTGCAAACGCACCTGGGGCTCAGAAACTTCTTCAGCAAAATCTGAACTGAAAATGCTAATTGGCGCTCCCTTCCTTCTGAGCCCTCCTGTGTGCCCATACAGTGGTTTATGCCCCCATATGGGGTACCGTTGTACTCAGGAGAACCTGCGTTACAAATTTTGGGGTGCGGATTCTCTCATGTTCCTTGTGAAATTGAGAAATTTTAAACTAAACGAACATATTATTGGAAAAATTCGAGTTTTTCATTTTTACTGTCTAATTTTAAATACTTTCCTCTAATACCTGTGGGGTCAAAATGGTCACCACACCCCAAGATGAATTCTTTGAGGGGTGTACTTTCCAAAATGGGGTGACTTTTGGGGGGGTTCTCTTCTACGGGCACTACATGGGCGCTGCAAACGCACCTGGCGCTCAGAAACTTCTTCAGCAAAATCTGCACTGAAAATGCTAATTGGCGCTCCTTCCCTTCTGAGCCCCGCTGTGTGCCCATACAGTGGTTTACGCCCACATATGGGGTACCGTTGTACTCAAGAGAACCTGTGTTACAAATTGTGGGGTGCAGATTCTCTCTTGTTCCTTTTGGAAAGGAGAAACTTTAATCTAAACATATATATTATTGGAAAATTAAAATTTTCGATTTCTTTAAGGCCTAATTGTGAATACTTTCCTCCAGCCCCTGTAGGGTTAAAATGCTCATTATACCCCTAGATTAATTCTTTAAGGTGTCTAGTTTCCAAAATGGGGTCACTTATGGGGTTTTACAGCATACAAGCCTCCTAAATCAACTTAAAAAAAGAACTGGTCCCTAAAAAAAAATCAGTTTTGGAAACTTTCACAAAATGTGATAATTTGCTAATAAATTTCTAAGCCCCATAACAGCCTAAAAAAGTAAAATATGTTTCCCAAATTATGCCAGAATAAAGAGGACATATTGGTAATGTGATTTAGTAACTAATTTATGTGCTATGACTTCCTTTTTTAGAAGCAGAGAATTTCAGAAGTTCATAAAATGCTAAATTTTTAAATTTTTCATGATATTTTGATGTTTTTCACAAAAAACACACAAAGTAGTGACCAAATTTTGCCACTAATATAAAGTGCCATATGTGACAAAAAAACAATCTCAGAATCGCTAGCATACGTTAAAGCATCGCTGAGCTATAAGCGCATAAAGTGAGACAGGTCAGATTTTGAAAAATGAGCCTGGTCATTAAGGCCAAAACAGGCTGCGGAGGCAAGGGGTTAATCCTGGGCAGTTCATTTAACTGTAAGAGCTCTGTGTATTAAAATATTGTAACCTCTTTCATTTTCTATATTTGTATGGATACCATGTGCTGCATAACACAAGCTCTACTCTTCCATGACCCCCCCCCCCTTCTCTAAATGTAATTGCATAGCACCATGAAGTCCTTTTACAATAGGTTATGTGACACAAGTGGTCATGGCCTGTTAACCAAACATCATTTGAGAAGTATTTTTCTAACATAGAGAGTACCTACTGTCTCTTGTGAAAGATGTTCTTTCTTTTTTTTAAGGTAAGATTTTTATAAAGATCTTCTGTATACCCTTAATAAGTTTAGCATGAAGAGTACTGACATACATGCACAACAGCTTAGAACATTAGTCATGGTTCTACCTTTTAGGTTGTTACAGTATGATTTATTTCCGGACGTTCATCAAGCTCTTTGTACTGTACAACTGGTGCAATAAGCTTCCTGCTGTAACTGATTCAGACCTTGTCTACATTCAGTATTGTTCGTGTTTTTTTGAAGCTTTGCCTGCTCATCCAATTCATACCGACAGTATCCACTGTGCTTTCCCAATTAAATTAACCTTTAAAATGTTTTTCTTAAAATAATGTTCTTTTTACATTTATATCACTTGAAATTGGCCATTTGCTTTTTATACAGGAAGTTGCCAATGACTGTATTTATGTTTCTGTGACTCTATGGACGTTTATATCCTATTATTAAATTCTGCTACACTTAAAATAAGATTTTTTTTTATATTATTTATAATTTTTATATTTTTTATTGCTTAATACTAAAAGTGATTTTACATAGTTATGCTATATTTTTAGGGGTTGTCCGCTATGGACAGTCCCCTTTTTGAAAACCCTCCTCAAATCCAATGACAGTCATCATAGTCTCATAGTAAATTTATACAGATTATCTGACAGATTTTTTTTACGCCAAAGCCAGGAACAGACTATTAGCAGGACCCAGGTCATAAAGGAAAGACTGGGACCTTATTCACACACACCCTAAAAGTCTGTGTCTTTGATCGCGGATTTGCTCTCATGGACAACTTTAGGGTCCATTGAACTCTAAGGGGGAGATTTATCCAACATGGTGTAAAGTGAAACTGGCTCAGTTGCCCCTGGCAACCAATCAGATTCCATCTATTATTTTCCAAAGAGTCTGCGAGAAATGAAAAGGGGGAATCGGATTGGTTGCTAGGGGCAACTGAGCCAGTTTCACTTTACACCATGTTTTATAAATCTCTTAAAAAAAAAAAAAAAACCTTTAATTGAACTAAGTTTCCAGGTTTTTTTAGAAGAAGAAAATGACTAATCTCTAAGAAGTGAGGCACTAATTTTTTAACATGGGAAATCTGGATGTGATAACACTTGGTAAGTTGATGAAGCAAACTTTTATAAATCTCCCCCTATGTCTCTAGTAAACTGCGTTCCTATTTCATCAATTTGTTTAGGATTGTTTTAAAATCCTAATATACACACACACACACACACACACACACACACACACACACACACACACATATATATATATATATATATATATATATATATTGTGTGTGTGTGTTTTACACAACGTATAAACGCTACACACACACACACACACACACATATATATATATATATATATATATATATATTGTGTGTGTGTGTTTTACACAACGTATAAACGCATGTATAATATACAACATATAAATGGGTATGGATTTCTTTAAATGCATAATCTACTGTATTTGTGAAATCCAGAAGCAGAATTTTCTTGCTAGCCATTTCCAGGAGAGAAGAGTCCAGTAGATTAGATAGCAGAGGAACTAATGAAAAGCATCACGAAAGTGACAGCAAGATTAATTAAGTTCCTCTAGCCGTACTCACGTGTGCCTCTGTTTAGTTCCTTTGGGTGCAGCTGCAGTTAAATGGTATTTATTCTGACAAATATTGTAGTTTTCTGCTACTGACATTTTTGAGTCAAGGGTAAAAATACATATTAAGGTTTATTCGGTGTGAAAAAGATAGATTAACAGTGAAGGACAACTGCAGCACATATAATAGTGAAAATAAAGAATATTATTAAAACTGATAACCCAAGTAAAGAAATATATAAACAAACTGGATTTCTGAGTTTACTTACTATTTCAGGCTTTAGAGTTAAAAACAGAAATTGTTATCAGGGTAAGAGAAAACAGAGGATGAACATTATTATGAAAACCTTTTGAAAGCCAAGTGAACAGAAGCCAATTTCATGTCTTACTAGTCTCTGTGTTTCTTGACTCTCTTTTTGGCAAAAGACACTGTCAGACAAGAAATGAAAACACTATGGTATCACTAAAACAGATACACACAATTTTTTTTTAAATTTGTTTATAATTTTATGCATGACCAACTCAAAATAACCATCCGCATCATATTTTTTGTGCTAAGCATATACAGTACTTAGCAGAAAAAAATCGCTAATGTGCATAGCTAAACCAGAATCTTCTCCAATGGAGGCATACCTACCTGTAGACAGCTGTTGATGTTCAGACTGCCCTCAAAGGGAATCTGCCACTAGGTTTATGCTGCCTTAAATGAGATTTCAGTTACAGAAATGCTGAACAGATCTGTGTATTACCTACATCATTCTGTTCAGCTGTTCTCTTAATATGCAGGAGAATAGGATAGTTGCCACACCCCTCCCCCTGCCCTCCAGCTGCTGACAGGTGATTGCTTATACACAGCATGGATAGATAACTGCCAATCAGCAGATGGTGGGCGGAGTTTTTGCTTCTCATGAATATTAAGGACTGCTGGGCTCATGCACATAATGGAGAGGACTACTTATTGCCCATGTTATTTAGGAGGATATCTCCAGTTAAGCTGCACAGAACAATGTAAGTGATACATCATTCTATTCAGCTTCTCTGCCACTACCCTATGCTACCCTTAGATAGGACTGCCTAAACCTGCTGACAGAGTTTCTTTTAAGGCCTTCCTTACAGCCATCCAGCACCCTTATTTAAGATAAAGAACACTGAAACAGGGGTCTACATATTGGTACTGTTCCTTTTAAAGAAGTTTGATTCAAATATACTGTGTTGATTAATCAGATCCCTCATAAGAAAGTTAAATACACATATAGTGGAGAAAACAAGTATTTAATACACTGCCCATTTTGCAGAGACAGAATCTATTTTAAAAAATCAGAAAATCACATTGCTTGATTTAGATTTTTGCATTTTATTGCATGAAATAAGTATTTGATACATTATAAAAACGTTTGCACTGCAGCAGGGATTTTGTCCAACTCCTCCATACAGAGCCACATCTTTCCGGTTTCCGGGCTGTCGCTTGGCAACACTGAATTTCCGCTCCCTCCAAAGATTTTTTATTGGGTTCAGGTGTGGAGACTGGCTAGGCTGTTCCAGAAATGCTTTTTACAGAGCCACTCTTTAGTTGCCCTGGCTGTGTGTTTCAGGCCATTGTCCTTCTAGAAAACCCACCCATAACCCATCTACAATGCTCTTACTGAGGGAAGCAGGTTTTTGGCCAAAATCTCACAATACATGGCCCCATCCATCCTTCCTTCCATACAGTGCAGTTGCCATGTCCCCTTTGCAGAAAAGCAGTCCCAAAGTATGGTGCTTCAACTCCCATGCTTCACACCTGGGACTGTGTTCTTGTACTTTTGGGTTGTACTCATCTTGTCAAGAGGTCAACAGAGTCAACCTGTGTATGTATGGGAGAAGACCCAAACCCTTACCACATTATTAAAACAACAACACAACTGACATATTTATGTTGAGCAAAGATACACTGAATCTGATAAAGAAATCCCCTTTCCCCCGATCTATCATCATCAAACTTTCTAATGGACCAAGGTTTCCTAATCTAGTAATATTATATTTAGATACAAAGGGAATATTTTTTGTGTCTGTCTCCCTGGGCTTTCTCAAGGTAGAATTGGGTGAAAGGAAAGGCTAGATGTGTGTAACTTAGGTGTTTGAATTCTCTAAAGGATAAAAATTCTCTGTGTTCCACAGGTGAGACTGTATAAGGGAGAAGGCAGCAACAGGTTGGTAAGATGGGAAGGAAGAAAGCAGGGTAAGGGGGAATGAGTGGTGAGGAAGGGGAAGTCGGAGAATTCTTTTCCTTTTTTTCTTCTTTTCTTCTAACTCTTGGGTGAGTTCTTTTTTAACTTCAATCATACTTGATAATGATTAAGGCCAAGTTCACAAGCTGCGGCCTTTCTGTGACACAGCCGTGTCGCAGAACGGCCGCTGTCTTTGATGCTTACCCCAGCTGGTACTGCAGTATCAGCTGGATGAACATCACTTCATGTTAATTGCAATGCAGGCACATGCGGGAGTGCGCACACTCCAATTAACCGTAGCAAACAACGAAAAGTACAGCTGTGAACTGTACTTACATTGTGTGCACTGCTTATTTTTTCATTCACTATTCACTAAATAGTGGCTGCTCAAAATGAACGTCAGCTTTTTCTGTGGCTGCACAAAACAGCGGCCCCAGTGTATACAGAGTGGATACACTGCGGCTATTGCTCCATAAAAAACAATGTTATTTTCAGACTTCAAGCACACCTGAATGTGTTCGCATCCCAATTTAAAAGAAATGAAGTTCATCTGGCCGGTACTGCATGCCGGGTTCTTGCATCGTGAGACACAGGCCGTTCTGTGTCACAATTCTAAAGTATTTGTGTGTGCCCGCATCAAAATTACCCATAGCACACAATGTTAAGTTTGGCCAGAGCCGTACTCTACTCTGTGAACTGTAAGTGTTGTGTGGCTGCTATTCAATGAATAGTGGCCGCTCAAAACTGACATGTCAGCTTTTGCTGTGGCTGCTTGGAATCTCGGCCAGAGTTTATACTATGTGTATACACTCCAGCCAGGATTCCATTGACTTCATTGCAATGTAATTTTACGTTGTGTGAACATAGCCTTATACTGTATGAATATTAAGATTTGTAATACTAAAATAATAAAGAAATGGGGAAAAAAGCATACAATAGGCAAAAAAAAAAAAAAAGTTGTATACTGTAGACTTGTATACGTGTGTTTGGAAACTCAAGCAATCTTATATTGATGCTTAATTTAAAAAGAATTAAAACAGTATGCACATATACAAGGTAGGACCTTTTTATATTTTTTTTTACAGCTGTTTTCATATAGATGGTGTATCTCAAATAATTGGCAGCATGAAAGGCAATGTGACTTGGTTCACTGGAGTAGTCTGTGCGGTTATTCATAAGTATAAAACAAAAGCGTTGGTCCAGCACTAACCACATTCTATGCAAGAAGGCTGTATTCCTTTGTGCGGTGGTGACTAAAATTAATAACGTCTTTTAAATAGGGTCACATGGGAATATTACCAATAATTTCATTTAAAAGTACAAGATTTGGTAATGTTTCATGGTTTAATAAGCCGTATTTGTCTTGTAATGAGGAATCTATGCATAGAATGAATGTGCTGTTGTAGTAAAAGAGGTTCCTTTTTTAATAAAAATCAATTTCTAAATTAATAAGCAAAGAGTAGACAATTGAACATGCTAGCCTGCAGGAAACTAAGAGAGTGCACTATGATAGATAATACCTTGTAATCGTTGTTATGTTGCTTCATGCGTTCCACCATGTTTTAATGATTTTACGTACTGTATGAAACAGGGGTTTTACTATTTTATATTCATTTATAATCAGATTTGCTTTATTTACTTTTCACTAGAGACAATAGGAATTTGATATCTGCTTCTAATTAATTCTGACAATTTAAAGTCACTGAATAATTGAGAATACACTTTTGCTAATAGTATATATAGTGGTTATCTCTGGGAAAGATTAACCTGTTGGATCACTTTTATGCAGTAGCATACTTTATTATTATTATTATTATTATTATTCTGTTTTACTGGATTCTAAAACCTGTTAATAAATGGATCCAAGCACAATAGCTAAAGGCTCTATTACTTGTAGCGATCATCGTGTAAAGATTTGCTATAACAATCGACCTTTAGTAAAAACTAGAGATTTAGTAACGAACAATTTGGAGATTATTACATTTACCAATTGTTGTTATGAATGATCATTTTTGCATTGTTATATGGTCGCTAATCGCCCCACATAGCATGTTTAATTTGTGAACAACTGCTATGCAAATGATTGTCGTACTACTATAGATGATTTTTCTACATGTAGATTTTTAGTTTATCATTTGATCCTTGGGTGTTACATGGGCAGATAATGGCAGATTGTAGCAAATTAGTAAACGACAATAGCTCTGTGTAATAGGCCTTTAACCCTTTGAGGACCAGCCCCAAAATGACCCAGTGGACCGCGCAAATTTTGATCTTTGTTTTTCCATTTTTCCCCTTAGTGTTTCCTCCCCTTCTAAGAGCTCTAGCACTTTCAGTTTTCTATCTACAAGCCATGTAAGTGCTTGTTTTTTACAGGAATAGTTGTACTTTGTAATGGCGTCTTTCATTTTACCATCACATGTATGATGGAATTCCAAAATTATTAATTATGAAGATATAAATAGGTGAAATGGTAAAAAAGAATGCAATATGGTAACATTTGGGGGGTTCCTGTGTCTACGTAATGCACTATATGGTAACAGCGACATGATACCATTATTCTATAGGTCAGTTCAAACACAACCATATGCAGGTTTACACAGATTCTCTAATGTTATATATATATTTTTTTAATGAAATCCTTTTTTTTGGCAATTAATTCTTAATAAATTGGTCCTATTGTGATGCTTATAATGGTTTTATTTTTTCACCTACGGGGTGGTATGAAAAATGTATCATTTTTTCCGCCATGATCTCTAGTTTTTATGAATACCATATTTGTGAAGATCGGACTTTTTGATCACTTTTTATTGATTTTTTAAAAATATATAATGTAAGAAATTTCTCAGGTCATGTATCCGGTATATGCAAAAGAACACTGCAGAGACACCATTACGTGTCTCGACGTCAGTGAACTAGCCAGACCTTCCTCCGGGAAGGAACAACTAAGCCAAGGAATGTCTCCAATTAAGGAAACCACCTAAGCAAGGTATCCATCTAAAGACAGCTGTTTCAGGGTTTTTGCCCCTCATCAGTGTGGAGTAGGTTTCTGGCTAGTGGGAGCAGTGACTAGTAAGTACATGCAAAAGGACGCTGGTTGACCTCAGGGAGGTCAACCAAAACACCGCAGAGACACCATTACGTGTCTCAACGTCAGTGTATTCTAGAACATTGCCCCCTGTGAAATCAAATATGCAAAAGAACACTGCAGAGACACCATCAGGTGTCTCAACGTCAATAAACTAGCCAGACCTTCCTCCGAGAAGGAACAACCAAGCAAAGGAATGTCTCCAAATAAGGAAACCACCTAAGCAAGGTATCCATCCAAAGACAGCTGTTTCAGGGTTTTTGCCCCTCCTCAGTGTGGAGTAGGTTTCTGGCTAGTGGAAGCAGTGACTAGTAAGTACATGCAAAAGGACGCTGGTTGACCTCAGGGAGGTCAACCAAAACACCGCAGTGTATTCTAGAACATTGCCCCCTGTAAAATCAAATATGCAAAAGAACACTGCAGAGACACCATCACGTGTCTCAACGTCAATAAACTAGCCAGACCTTCCTCCGAGAAGGAACAACCAAGCAAAGGAATGTCTCCAAATAAGGAAACCACCTAAGCAAGGTATCCATCCACAGACAGCTGTTTAAGGGTTTTTGTCCCTCATCAGTGTGGAGTAGGTTTCTGGCTAGTGGGAGCAATGACTAGTAAGTGCATGCAAAAGGATGCTGGTTGACCTTAGGGAAATCAACCAAAACACCGCAGAGACACCATCACATGTCTCTGACGTTGAGACACGTAATGGTTTCTCTGCAGTGTTCTTTTGCATATTTGATTTCCCAGGGGGCAATATTCTAGAATACACTGACGTTGAGACACGTGATGGTGTCTCTGCGGTGTTTTGGTTGATCTCCCTGAGGTCAACCAGTGTCCTTTTGTGGTGGTTCACTAGATTTACTCTGGATTTAGTTGCCAAACGTGGTACTGTATATTGCAACCATTGCAGCTTGGTCTTATCTGTTCAGAGAGTATTTTACAAGAATTGGTGTGGTTTGTTCAGGTGCAGTTTTGCAAACCTAAATAGACATATTGGGGAACATTTATCAAACTGGTGTAAAGTAGAATTGTCAGTTGCCCCTAGCAACCAATCAGATTCCACCTTTCATTTTTCAAAAAATCTGTGAGGAATGAAAGGTGGAATCTGATTGGTTGAACTAAGAAAATTCTACTTTACACAGGTTTGATAAATCTCCCCCATTCTTTTTAAAAGAAGAAACTTTTTCTTGACATTCTATGAAAGTCATACCACCTTAGACTGAATTTTCTAGAATGTCCACTTACAGTATGGCAGCATAGAGTTGTTTTGAAGGCCCTTTATTTATAAGCAATCTCTCTTGCTGTTAATTGTGAATGTCTTAGGGCATGTGCATACTATGGAACTCACCACGATCACCCGCCGCGGATTTCGCAGCTCGCCCTCACTCGTGGCTGCCTGCATCTCCGCCTCTGCCATAGACTGCATCCTATGATCAGGCAGATTCTGCTGTCCGCCCAAAGAATAAACCCATTCATCCACCCTGAGTTCCTCAGTGTGCACATTCCCTTATTGTATAAAGGTGACTGTATAACCCTATCTTTCTCAACTAATCAGTAATAACAGTTGCCCTTTGGAGGGCTTGACTGCTTTTTCTTCATGCCTCGAAGTAGACACGCAACATAATTCCCTAAAACATCAGAATGCCAAAATTTGTACTTTTATATGGATAGCCAAATATATAAGTTCTATTCACACTGTGTCATTGCAGTGTGCAACAGAGGTATATAAGTGAGGATTTCACAATATATACACCCGGCATATGCCTATGACACATTCCATGAAGTAGAATTCTTTATACAAAAACCCCCATGTTTAAAAACATAAACATATAGCATAGTTTACACAGCTACTACCTTCCAAAACAGCAACACACCTGTTCTCAGATTGATTGTGGCATTAGAACTAAGCTGTAGTACCTTTAATGGAACTGGAATGCAAAACCATACCCAACTATTTTGGTTTACCTTTTAGTTATATGTTTTTTTTTTAACTATTTTACTATTTACTTTTATGTCCACATTTTTTATTACTCTCACATCAGCTAAAATCCAACATGGCTCACCCTCCCCTGCACTGACATTTTAGTAGAGGGTGTATAGACAACTTACTCATTAGCTAACCGGATAAAAATAAATCCTAAAATAAAAAATAATAATAAAAAAAAAAGGTATACTTTCTTTTTCTTTTATTAGTAAATGCCATATTTATAAGATTTACTCTTCATTCTGGGAAAGAATGGATTTTCAGCAGTAAAACCATAAAAATCCTTTTAGACATTTAGATTAGATTTCTCATTAAATGGGACAAGAGATCCAATTGCAAATTCAGCATTTGCTCTTAAATTCTTAAATTCATGTTATTATATTGTCAACATGTAAACAGTCCAGTCTAAATCAGAGGAATGTTCTTAGTTAAAACTATTAAGTATCAGGATATAAATAATGGTCTTTAACTCTTAGGGGTTTTAGGTCTTTTAATTTTAATGAGAAACTAAAATTGTTTTGTATCCTTTGATGTTTTATCCTGTTTCATCTCTCTCCACTGGTTGTTCATGTCTACATATTAGTTGGAAAGTGATAAATAAGCCTTCTTAATATGTATCCTTCATTCTACTTTGGTTCTACACTCTACAGATGTCTTGCTGCTTTTATCTGTTATCACATATAGAGGCAAGTACATATACTTTGATTTCAATACCACCATCTTTTTTAAGTTTCCCACACCGAATCCTCAGACTCCTTTCCCTCTGCCACAAGATGTTTTCCAGCTGTTATTTCTTCTATGTAAAGCATGCACTCTCGACCCCATCCCATCATCTCTAGAATTGTTTCTACACTCAACAATTCTAATCGCAGATTTGAAATATAAGTAGACAATATAAATTATTTTATAAAATTGATATTTACTAATTATATTTGCCTACTTAAAAAAAATATGCCGCGTGCTGTTTTCTAACATTTAGTAAAAAGTTAAACAGCATTTATTAAATGTTTTGTTTAACTTGAGTTTATATTTACTCATAATAAATATAATAAATAGTAAAATTTTATAATATAATAAAATAATCTAATTTGCAGTGTATAGAATTATGTACACATTGAGGCCATGTTCACACTACATTAAGATTGGCCGTTCCGTGACCAGGCCGGGTCACGGAACGGCCGGTCTCTGAAAAGATAATCCTGGCTGGTATGCAGTACCGCCCGGATGATCTTTAGCGTCGCTAAATTCTGATGCAGTCGCATCAATGTGTGCCTGCATCAGAACTTGCCACTGCACACAATGAAGCAAGTGGCTGGAGCCGCTCACTCCACTGTGCACACTGACAGGGTTTTCTGCGGCCGTTATTCAATAAATAGTGGCCGCAGAAAACTGACATGTCAGTTTTTTACACTCCAGGCGGGATGCCCTCAGAAGGCAGCAATACGTAAGTTCCGCGGGAATAACGGCCGTTGTAACAGCGGCCGTGATTCCCACAGAACTTACGTTGTGTGAACATAGCCTATAGTGATTAATCCTGCTGCCCTATTCTCTCTTTAATGTCCTCATTTTCTCTTAAATGTCCCACAGCAAGCTATTGTAACTGTGAAGATGCAACAGCATGAAGCAAGGGAGAAATAAGTAAAACATTGCTTAAGGCCATGTTCACACACTGTAGCACGTCCATTTTTGCACGTACGTTGTATTGCAATGAATGTAATCCCTACACATAGTATACGCACCGGCCATGATTCCATCTGGCCACAGGAAAAACTGATCGCAGAGAACCTGTCAGCTTACACAATGTAGTGTGCGGCGGCGAATTGGGATGTGGGCACACATTGGCCTACTAAAAAAAAAAAGTATGCCGCGTGCTGTTTTCTAACATTTAGTTATACAGCATTAAATGTTTTGTTTAACTTGAATTTATATTTATTCATAATAAATATAATAAATAGTAAAACTTTATAATATAATGAAATAATCTAATTTGCAGTTTCCAGAATTATGTATACATGTTCACACTACATTGAGAAAGTCCTGTTTCTGAAAAGATCATCCCGGCCGATACTGCAGTACCGCCCAGATGATCTTTAGAGCCGATAGGTTCTGATGCGGGTGCATTAATGTGCGCCCAAATCAGGTCTCGCCACTGCACACAATGAAGCGAGTGGCAATACAACATACGTTGTATTCCAATGAATGTAATCCCTACACATAGTATACGCACCGGCCAGTATACAAATAGTATATGTACCGGCCAGGCGATCTGCGGATTGGGCTCTGGCTTCTTTGTTAGGAATACAGCTGCTAGTATGACATCAGACCCATAAGAAGTAAGCATAGTCAACTTCGATGATCATCACCCTTTTAACACCTTAACGACATTGGACGTAAGTGTACGCCCCCGCAGCTTGGTACTTAACGCTAACGGGCGTACACTTACGCCCGATGTTTACTGGATTGCTGTGTGTAAACACACGGCGATCCGGTAACGATGGCTGCTGTAATACACAGCAGACCATCGTAGCTTGTCGGCACAGGGGGTGGATTACATTGCTGACGATCGCTGTAATTGGCTGATTTATTCAAATCAGCCAACTACAGCGATTTTCCGGTTCCTGGGTCATCGGTGACCTGGGGCCCCGGAAATCAATGGTGTTTGGTGCTGGAGACAGCACCAATCACCATTAGTGTGTATAGTGAATGGTGCCACCCTCCAGATCACCGCTATTGGCCGGCCAAGCCCGGCCGGCCAATAGCGGTGATCTAAGTAAAAATAAGTATTATTACTTTTCTCTGCACACCTCAGTGAGTTAGCTGAGGTGTGCAGAGAAGGTGTGTGTGGTGTGTGAGCACCATACTCACCAGATCCCGACGCTGGAGAGAAGATCTGCGGTTTCGCGGCGTCCACGTCATTCTCCGTCCTCTCCCCTCGTCTCCGCTCGTCTCCCGTCAGTTTTCGTTGGTTTTCTTCGTAGATCTTCGTCCAGGTACTTGTACTGCCCCCTAGCGGCTGATTAGTGTATATAATACACTAATCAGTGGCTTTGGGGTAAAGAGGTAGCTTTTTTTTTCTTTTTTTCTTGCGCCTTTCTGCCGCTGAGTGCTGATCAGCATCGCACGCAAGTGCGCCGCTGATCAGCAACTCCTCTTTTTTGGCATAGGGTTTTTTTTTCCCCTTTTCCTCCCCTTTTTTTTCTATATCCTACCACCACTGTCTGCTGATAAGTACTGCACATAAGTGCGGCATTTATCAGCAACTCCTTTTTTGGCGTAGGTTTTTTTCCCCCCTTACTGTCAAAAACACGCATAAAACACTACAATACACTACACTACCCCACATTACACATTACATTACTTGAAATAAAGTTTTACACTACACCACTACACTACATTACATTTACATACCCCCATACACCAATCCCCGAATAAAAATGTCCCAGAGAGTGTTTTCGGTGGAGGAGGCACACGCGCTTATTGCCTCTGACACCGAAACGGCCAGTGAGGATGAATGGGGGGATCCTTCTTTCCTCCATTCATCCTCATCATCATTATCATCATCACCATCCAGTGATGATGACTTTCCACCTAGGCGTCCAAGGAGCACGCCTCGGGCTGCCCGCCGGACACGTCATCCCATCCTGCCCCCTGCCCCCCAGACAGGTGACCCCATCCCGCCCCCTGCTCCCCAGACACGTCATCCCATCCCGCCCCCTGCCCCACAGACAGGTGACCCCATCCTGCCCCCTGCCCCCCAGATAGGTGACCCCATCTGGACCCCAGACCCCCAAAATTATCAGCCCCGGATTCCTGGCTTTATGGCAACGGCGGGAATCCAAATTAACCACAAAGGTCTCAGAGAAATAGACTTTTTCAAGCTCTATTTCTCTGATGACTATGCCAATTTGATGGTGGCGCAAACAAACCTGTACGCGCACCAATTTATAGCCCAAAACCCCTCCTCTTCTTTTGGTAGGCCCATGGCGTGGATCCCTACTGATGCAGCCGAAATGACAACATTTTGGGGGCTCCTGCTGCACATGGGCCTAGTAAAAAAAAACACAATTCGGCAATACTGGAGTGGGGATATTATGTATAATACCCCACTTTTCAGTATGGCCATGGGACGGTTTCGATCCAAAGCCCTCCTAAAATTCTTGCATTATAACGACAATGCAAGGTGCCCCCCGCGAGATGATCCCTCGTATGACCGACTGTACAAAGTACGGCTGTACATAGAGCACTTCTCAAATTTACTGAGATGTATATCCCAGAGAAATACATCTCAGTAGATGAGTCCCTCCTGAGCTTCAAAGGAAGACTCCATTTCCGCCAGTACCTTCCTAATAAAAGATCGCGGTATGGCGTGAAACTATACAAACTCTCTGAGAGTACCTCAGGGTACACTTACAGATTTAGAGTATATGAGGTTAGGGAAACCCAAATCCAGCCCCCAGAATGCCCCCCCATCCTCGGAGTTAGTGGGAAGATCGTTTGGGAACTGATCTTCCCATTGCTGGATAAAGGTTAGCACCTGTACGTTGATAACTTTTATACCAGCATCCCCCTGTTTCGGTCCATCGCTGCCCGAGCTACAGTAGCTTGCGGCACGATCCGAAAAAATCAAAGAGGCCTCCCAAGTCACCCTGTTAGACAACTGATGCAAAGGGGGGAGAGCAGGGCCTATGCCTATGAAAATATGTTGTTGGTCAAATATAAGGACAAAGGCGATGTCCTTATTTTGACCATAATTCACAGAAATAGCGCCACCCCTGTCACTGTACGTGGTACCACAAACGTGGTGAACAAACCTGATTGTGTTCTAGAGTACAATCAGTATATGGGAGGAGTTGATCTCTCAGATCAAGTCCTGAAACCATATAACGCCACAAGAAAAAATAGACGGTGGTATAAAAAGGTGGCCGTATATCTGGTACAGACAGCGATGTAAAACGCTTTTGTGCTGTACCGTATGTCGGCCACCCGGGGAAATTCCTTGAATTCCAGAAAGCAGTGATCAAAGCCCTGATATTCGGCAGCCACGGAGCGGGCCCCAGCGCTTCTGGATATGAAGGACCCCGTATCGTACAGGGACAACATTTTCCAGGTGAAGTCCCACACACTGGAAAAGAGGGGAGATCCCAAAAGAAGTGCAGAGTGTGCCGTAAAAGGGGGATCAGGAAGGACACCATTTACCAGTGTGACACCTGTCCTGATCATCCTGGCCTCTGCATAAAGGATTGCTTCAAGGCGTACCACACGTCATTGGAGTTCTAAATTTTCTAAATTCTTTCCCTTATTCCTATTTCAGGGGTCACGTTGATCCAGGGATTATTCTGATTGCCATTATGCAGTCGGGAAGGAATTTTTTCCATGTGTTGAGGCTACTGTCATCTGCCTCACGAGGGTTTTTTGCCTTCCTCTGGATCAACACAGGTTGAATTTGATGGACACCTGTCATTTTCAACTTTATAAACTAATAATTGGCGTAATACTCCCAAATAAATTGAAAATTGTCCCTTTTCCCCAGCTAAATAGGCATGGCCACCATTCCCATTAGAGACTTGGCATGATGCAATTACAAAGTAGAAACAGTAGAAACCACCCACAAGTGACCCCATTCTGGAAACTACACCCCATAAGGAATCTAACAAGGGGTGCAGTGGGGATATGGCCCCCTAGTGACAAGCACATTTGTGCCATGAAAATGAAAAAAATTGTATTTTTCATCTTCACAGCACATGTTCTACATATGTGCCTGTCACCAGTAGGGTCCATATGCTCACTGCACCCCTTGTTAGATTCCTTATGGGGTTTATTTTCCAAAATAGGGTCACTTGTGGGGGGTTTCTACTGTCCTGGCAGCACAGGAGCTTTGTAAATGTGACATGGCCTCCATCCTCCATTCCAGCCTCTAAATGGCGCTCTGTCACTCTGGTGGCTTGCCCTGTGCCCATATGGCACATTATGCCCACATATGGGGTATTTTCGTTCTCAGGGGAAATTACCCTACACGTTTTGCATTTATTTTCTCTTTTAACCCCTTGTGGAAATGAAAACAATTAAGGCTAGACCAACATTGAGTGTAAAAAAAAAAAAAAAAAAAAAAAAAATTTACACTAAATCATTGATCTATTCTTTATTTTTTCTTTTTCACAAGTGATTAAAAGATAAAAAAAACACTAAATGTGTAGCGCAATTTCCCCCAAGTATGAAAATACCCCACATGTGGACATAAAACGCCAGGCGGGTGCAGGGTAAGCCTCCGCAGGGAGGGAGCGCCATTTGGCTAAAATGGATGGTAAATTCCATGTCGCATTTACAAAGGCCCTGTGTTGCCAAGACACTGGAGGCCCCCCAAAAGTGACCCCATTCTGGAAACTGCACCCCTCAAGGAATCTAACAAGGGGTGCAATGAGGATAAGGACCGCTTGATGATGGGCACATTTGTGCTGTGAAAATGAAAAAAACTAAATTTTTCACTTTCATGTCACATTGTTCCCCATTTGTGCCCGTCACCAGTGGGGTCCATATGCTCACTGCACCCCTTGTTAGATTCCTTGAGGGGTGTAGTTTCCAGAAAGGGGTCATTTGTGGGGGTTAACCACTGTCCTGGTAGCATAGGGTCTTTGTAAATGCAACATGGCCCTTGAAACCATTCCAGCCAAATCCAGCATCCAAAAGCCAAATGGCGCTCCTTCCCTTTTGAGGCTCGTCTTGCAGCCGCATGGCGCTTTATGTCCACATGTGGGGTATTTTCGTACTCGGGACAAACTGCTCTACACGTTTTGTGTTTTTTTTTCTCTTTTAAACCCTTGTGAAAAGGAAAAATTCACAGCTAGGCCAATGTTTAAGTGTAAAAAATTTTATTTTTACACAACATTGATCCAGTCTTGACATTTCTCATTTGCACAAGGGGTTAAAAGAGAAGAAACAGAACAAAACATGTAGAGAAATTTCCACAGAGTACGGAAATACCCCACATGTGGACTTAAGGCGCTATGCGGGTGCAGGGTAAGCCTCCAATGGGAAGGAGCGCCATTTAGCTTTTTGGGGCTGGATTTGGGTAAGAATGGATTTCGAGGGCCATGTTACATTTAAAAACTCCCTGTGTTGCCAAAGCAGTGAAACCCCCCCACAAGTGACCCCATTATGGAAACTACACCCCTCAGGGAATGTAACAAGGGGTGTAGTGAGCATATGGACCCCACTGGTGAGGTCCATGATTAAGGGTATGTGACATACCAGAAACATGTTGGCGTGAGACTGTGAGAGCCTATGTATTGTCTCCGTTGCTTTCTAAGGATCACAGAATAAAGCTATCATTGAGCACTGCATCGCTGAGCCCAGGTGATTTTCTTTTGCAAATTTCCACAGAGTACGGAAATACCCCACATGTGGACTTAAGGCGCTATGCGGGTGCAGGGTAAGCCTCCAATGGGAAGGAGCGCCATTTAGCTTTTTGGGGCTGGATTTGGGTAAGAATGGATTTCGAGGGCCATGTTACATTTAAAAACTCCATGTGTTGCCAAAGCAGTGAAACCCCCCCCACAAGTGACCCCATTATGGAAACTACACCCCTCAGGGAATGTAACAAGGGGTGTAGTGAGCATATGGACCCCACTGGTGACGGGCACAAATGTGGAACAATGTGGCGTGAAAATGAAATATTACATGTTTTACATGTTACATGTTTTAAATTTTTTATAATGTTGGTTTAGCCTTAAATTTTTCATTTTCACAAGGGGTTAAAAGAGAAAAAAACACACAAAATGTGTATAGCAATTTCCCCGGAGTCCGTAAAGGGAAGGAGCGCCAATTGGCTTTTGGAAGCTGGATTTCACTGGAATGGATTTCATGGGCCATGTTGCATTTACAGAGCCGTCGTGCTGCCAAAACACTGGAAACCCCCCTCAAGTTACCCCATTCTGGAAACTACACCCCTCAAGGAACCTAACAAGTGGTGCAGTGAGGATATGGACCCCTTGATAACAGGCAAATTTGTGCCGTTAAAGTGAAAAAAATTAATTTTTTCACTTTCACGTCACATTGTTCCACATTTGTGCCCGTCACCAGTGGGGTTTCCAGAATGGGGTCCCTTGTGGGGGGTTTCCAGTGTTTTGGCAGCATGAGGGCTCTGTAAATGTGACATGGCTCATGAAATCCATTCCAGTGAAATCCAGCTTCCGAAAGCCAATTGGCGCTCCTTCTCTTTGGAGGCTTGTCCTGCGCCTGCTTAGCACTTTATGTCCACATGTGGGGTATTTCTGTATTCGGGAGAAACTGTGCTACATGTTTTATTCCTTGTATCCCTTTGTGTAAATGAAAAATTGAAGGCTAGAACAATGTTTCAGTGTAATTTTTTTTTTCTTTTTTCACGCCACCTTGTTCTGAAAATTTGTGAAACACCTGTGGGGTTTTAATGCTCACCGCACCCCTTGTTACATTCCTTAAGGGGTGTAGTTTCCAGAAAGGGGTCACTTGTGGGGGGTTTCCAGTATTTTGGCACCCCAGAGCCTCTGCCAACCTGAAGTGGTACGGTCAGAAATGGCCAAATATAACGGAGGCGTTGAAATTCTCTAGGCGCTCCTTTATATCTGAAGCTTGTGGTTGCGTCAAATAGCGCAATAGGACCACATATGGGGTATTTCTATAAACTGCAGCAATGGGCAATCAGTATTGGGGTGCATTTTTCTGGTAATGGGTTTATAATTATGAAAAATATTGGATTACAATAAAATCTCAGCACAGAAAAATGTAAAATTTCAAATTTCTTACACACATAGGGGGACATGTATTAAGGTGTGTATCGGCGGAAAGTGACGATTTTCGTATTATTTTATTCGCAAATGGCCGATTTGCAAATAAAATATTCGCATATCGGCACTTTCCGACGGGTACGCCAGGGGGGCGGGGTGGGGGTGTGGAGGGGGCGGGACAGGGGGCGCAGACTCAGAGTCCATTGCGATTTATCTTTTGCTCCGGCAGTACGACTCTACATAAATCTCCGTAGCACCGGAGATGCAGGGACATTTTTAAGTCCGGCGTAAAAAGCGTCGGACTTAATAAATGTCCCCCATAGCTTTTATTTCTGTGACTCCCCTAAAGGGTTAAAAAAACTTTCTGGATGTGCTTTTGCAGAGTGTGGGGGTTGCAGTTTCTGAAATGGGGTGCTTTGTGGGGCTTTCTAACATACAGTCCCCTCAAATACACTTTAAACCCGAACAGGTCCCTAAAAAAATCAGATTTTGAAATTTTGCTGAAAATTTGGAAAATTGCTGCTAATGTTTTAAGCTTTCTATTGTCTAAAAAAATGAAAGATAGTTTAATAAATGCTGCCAACATAAAGTAGACATGTTGCTAATGCTATTTAATATATAATTTATGTGGCATAACCATTTTCTGTATAAGCAGAAGAGTTTCAAAGTTGGAAAAATGCATTTTTTCACAATTTTTCACGTTATTTTGTTTTTTTTTTTCATAAAGATTCGTTATAAGTATCGACTCCAATTTACCAGAAATGTGAAGTACAATATGTCATGAAAAAACAATCTCAGAATCAGCCGGATAGGTGAAAGCATCCCGAAGTTAATAATAAATAAAGTGACACAGGTCATATTCATAAAATTTGTCTCTGTCCTTACGGCCATTTCAGGCTCTGTCCTTAAGGGGTTAAAGAGGCTTTACACTGTTTACCGGTTTTTCAGCAAAGGTCACACAAGTGATCATTCCATCATTTGTGCAGCCCTTTATTCACACTTATTTTATAACAATAATTTTATTAGCTACACAAAAGAGCCAACTATTAGGAACATGTGATCTTACAACAGCTTATCCAGCTGATAATAAGCCCATGTAAAAGAGCATTTAGATAATCCTGAGATTGCATTTTTAGCAATCTTCTATCTCTGTTTTTAGCAGTACCATGCACCGACCAGAACCTGGAAGTAAGTAATCTTGAATGGAACCAATGCTTATCTAACAGTTCACATTTATGTCTGACCTTAGAGAAATAAACTTTTGCAGAAAACAAAACTTTTTTTTTTTTATCAGCAACAGCTTTACAAAACAATAATTTCATAAGAATAGAGCTCACAATATCCTCACTGGTTCTCTCTACACCCTTATTCCACAATTTGGAGCTTTATGGTCCTGCCCTATACTTGTCACCCCTTTCCAGGCTATTCTTGTTCAATTTAGCCCTCCCTTTGACCACCTAGCACATGCAATGGTAAGACCTCACCAGATGTTACCAGTAAACACTTGCTCCTGCAAATCTCAACTGTTGATCTCATTAACAGCAATAGTGCAGCCATAGAACAATCTCAAGGCAAAAACTATTCATGTTGAATTCGAGAAGACGTGAAAAGCAAAGGGTATAGGATCCTATAGGTAAATATCATCTGTTGAGTCACTGTAACAAATCAGATACTGTACCATCTGTAACATTGTAATCAAGAAACTGAATGAAAGATATAATAACATAGGACAGAGGAAGGAAACAGTACAGATCTTATCAATGAGACGTGTTAACCTCTGTCAGCAGTGAAGGATAAAAACTGCTATCAATTCTTGTCTGTGTTCAAGAGGCATTTACACCACATATATTTTCCCTGGCTGGACAGATAACCACTAAAATGCTTTTATATTAAAACCTTGGACAAAGAGGAATGTGTCATCAGAAAATGACCCATTGCTTAAATCGGGCTTCTATGTTCAACATTTTAAGGACGCCCCAATTTTACTATCTAGAAAAAAAACCTTGAAATTTAGCAGTTTCAATTTTTCTGCCTGTGATGATAAAGAGGAGACTGCTAGAAAGTGATCTGTACATAAATACCAAGAAGAATGACATCAGTTGATAGAAATATAATGGTTGTCTGGAAAACATGGATATAGCCAATGACTACATCCATGTTTTCCACATAGCCTTAGGGCTTTATCCAACTTCAGCAGCCACCGCTAATCAAATGGCGAAAGTTCGGGCTCGGATAGACTCGAGCATGCTCGAGGTTCGCTCATCTCTAGTTACTATTAACAGACAGAAAAACATAGTCAACACTATTTTTGTGTCCATTAAAAAAACGCATTTGTTTCTATCCATTTTTTTTGCATCCGTTTTCCCCCCCATAAAAGGTATATGTTAAACAGATTACAAAAACGCAGTGTGAACCCAGCCTTACCCGTTTTATTTCTGTTCCTATTTGTTCTCTTATTTCCCTGCTTCCTTCCTCTTCTGTCGTCTCAATTCTTTCTTCCCAAACAATCATGTAAGAGACAATTTATTTAAAACATTACAAATTCAGGACTTGGAAGCCTATCTAATACATTCTAAAATTGTGCCCCAGAGGCAGGAATTGGAATGAAGTGACACTTCTAATATATACCCTGTGCCTCCCTGTAGCATTTGCTGGACTAATTGCTGTTACATGGTCCATCAAGCCCAGGAAGTTTCTCTTGCAGGCAAAATGGCTTATCCTGTAACATATCTATTCTCTATCTGCACTGAGTTAGGATCAGGGTATAAATGGCAAAATATTCCCTCTTTCGATTTTGATACCAGTTTAGAGAAAAGCAAAAGTATTTCACATCATTCACTATTTACCAATTTGTTCTTTGCGGGAAGCTTTCACTATGATAATAACAAGAAATACATCTTACCATTACTGGTTCTAAAAAAAAAAATAAACTGCTAGAAGGTCACTTCTTTTTTCACTTAAAAATTTATACTAGCACCTATCAATATACTGAAGGTAATGGCATAATGAGGAGTAAATGAGGGGTAAATTTGCATTTTAAACAGCTTCAATTCCAACAAAAATTCTCCAATACTTAAAAGCATCCAGTCCATTAGGGTGGAAAATGGTGTAAATCTAGACTGTACTTCGCTCATTGAAATAAAACTTCATATAATGGTGCATTTTACATATAAAACTACAAAATAAAGAGTCCATAAGCCCACAACTAATCATGTAAATTCCTTATATGACTTCAACCATGAAGAAAATGATCAAACATGACCAAATTATCCAGTTCCAAATTTAGTAGTCACTGATCTGAAATCTTCCAGCACCAACTGATGCTTGCCATTGACCTTATAATATCCTGCTTATTGATCATTGCTGAAATGTACTAATGGTCCTATATTTGGCCTGGCCTGTTGCATAATGGAAACTACCATGGGGATGGTAACCTAAACATTCAACTAGATAATTCTTTATTTTTATTTTTGTATGTGAATGTTAAAAGGTTGAGTGTGTGTGTGTGTGTGTGTGTGTTTGTGTGTGTGTATCTCTCCAATTATATCCAATTACTCCTCATGATGCACACACAGTTTAGAGTGTGTCGATGTAGAAGTGGAAGCCAATTTGGTAGCAGATACCACCCTCTGGTTCCAGGGAAACAACTGCCACTACAGGAGAAGATGAGACTGTGTATGCCAACTTGAGGACTGCCTACTGTCACGGCCGCGGCGGCGTCCTGTGCTCCGGGCCGCCGCCGCGATCTCTCCATGCAGCTACCGGGGTCCATGTGCAGGCGCTGCTACTAGTTCGGCCCCGGGGGGCGCCTTACCTCGCCCCGCTCCTGTCACCTGCTGTGACGGCAGGCATCTCAGATTTAAAGGGCCAGTCCGCCCATAATTGGAAGTTGCACTAATCATTTCCTATAAATTCCAGCCCTGCCCCACTACAGGTGTTGGAGCCTCTGAATGCTTCCCATAGCGTTTGGCCCAGCTCCCTGTTGTTCCTGACCTTAGTCCTTGTCCCTTGTTCCTGTCTTTAGTCCTTGTCCCTAGTCCTCTCCCGCTGCCTTCCCATTGTTCCTGAGTCCTGTCCGCCACCTGCGATCACGTCTACAGACCTCTGCCTGCACAGATCTCCTGCCTACTGCTCTTGCCACACCTCGCCTGCCGTCACTAGCAACCAAGCCAGGGGTAGGGACCTGGGGGTCGCCTGTCGCAGCAAGTCCATCCCGCCTTGCTGCGGGCTCTGGTGAAAACCAGCGGCCCCTTAGACTCCGCTCCCTGGTGAGGTTAGTGCCATTGCTAGTGACGGTCCAGTGGATCCACTACTCCAGGCATTACACCTATAAAGCAGGAAGTGAGATGGTGTGGGATTTGGGGACTGCTCCTAAAGCAGAAGGTGAGATGGTGTGTCTTGACTTTGGGTCTGCTACTGAAGCAGAAGGTGAGATGGTGTCTGCCCATTTGGGGACTGCCCCTGAAGCAGAAGGTGAGATGGTGTCTGCCCATTTGGGGACTGCCCCTAAAGCAAGAGGTGAGATGGTGTCTGCAGACTTCGGGGCTGCCCCTAAAGCCAAAACCAAAGGTTTCTGTTAATAAATACTGCTTGTTATGATATTATCCCGCTTGGAGATTCTCCTTTGTGGTGTATGATATACTGGATTTCCCTACTTCTGCACCAGGCTCGTTTGGAAGGTTCTTTCCTGTCCCAATTGGTTGCTGCTGGGAATTTGCTCTATTCCTAAAGCCAAAGGTTAGATAATGTCTGTAGACTTCGGAATTGCCCCAAAAGAAGACATAGGGGGACATGCGTGAAAAGGCGTAAATGCCTTTTTTAGGCACAGATGGGCAAATGAGCGTAAAAATATTCCCAAACAGTATTTCTGTGAATATTTTTTTGCATCTGCCCCATCTGCACCACCTTCACCTGTGGGGTGGAGAGGGGGGCGTTAAGGGGGGTGCGGCTGCACGCAGAGGGGACACGGCCTCTCCATGCGCTGTATTTATAATTTTTTCTGTGAAAAAATGATACTGAAACCTACACCAGCTCTTAGCTGGCGTAGGTTTCAAAATTTTTGCAAGGACTGGCTCAGTGCGATCAGAATTTATGTAGAGGAAATGCGCCTCCACATAGATCCCCTGAGCTCCGGAGCTGTGGGGACATTTGTAAGCCTCGCGTAAAAAACGTCGGACTTCATAAATGTCCCCCATAGTGTCTGCTCACTTAGGGACTGCCACTAGAGGAGAAGATAAGTTGGTGTCTTGTACAAGAAAAAAGTGATTCTGCATTTTTGTTGAGGTTATGCCGCAAAAGCGAATAGAGAGCACTCTAAATAGAAGCTTCCCCCATAGAAAACAAAGTGAAATTAAAAAGTACTTCTTTTCCTGCAAAAAAGTACCCTTTGTATGCGTTTTCCTTTGCAAAAGAGCCCAAATAGTCCCACTAGTGTAGCTGCCATAGTTTAGCTGTTTTAGTGTGGTTCGTTTTATGGCTTATTTCAGAAAACTGCGAACCATATGAACCAAATTTTTGAAAGGTTTGCTCATCTCTAGTCAAAATGTTGGGTATGGATTGGACTAGTTGCATATTATAGCTGACACCCTACTGCAAAGGAATGGGTCAGAGATTACTTTAATTTTGACCACTTAGACGCAGTGATCAATAGTGCCCGTGGCTTCTTATAAGTTAAATGGGGCTTTTAGTCAACCAATGACCCTCCTGTGACTTATGTAATACTAAATGATTGGCATGGCAACTGTGCTTAGTGAAGGCCTTGGATCTCTCATGTTGACTATTGCAGTACTGCAACTGTGAGCATGTCTCCTAGTGTTCAAAGTAAAAACATTTAAAAAAAGACTTATAAAAAGAACACTAACATCAACTTTACCAGAAAAACACATCCCTGAATTAAAAAATAAATAAAAAATTGAAGAACATAGCAAAAAACTATATACATTTAGCTTTGTAGTGTCCACACTGACCTGCAAAGTAAAGTTACAACGAACTTTTTAAAAATTATACCCCAAAACAATGGTGGAATTATGTTTTTTTTAAACACTTTCTATTATAAAAACTTAATTTTCAAGTCTCCCAATGTATATAAAAAGGCTGTGTTCATTTTTTTTTAAATAGCTGACACATATATTAAATTTGTATTGACTATATTGAAGTGACTCTGTTCCGACAATCTGACCCCCCCAAACCACTTGTACCTTCAGATAGCTGCTTTTAATCCAAGATCCGTCCTGGGGTCCATTCGGCAGGTGATGCAGTTATTGTCCTATTTAAACTTGCAGCCCCGTGCCTAACGGGTGTGGCCTAGAGTGACTATGCATTAGGCTGGTACAACCTTTCTGTCCCTCCTCCTCACCCTCCTCATCATTAGGAATGCTCCAGGCAGATTTTCTACTATTTCCCACATGTGTCAGCCCGGCACATGGGCTAGATCATTAAGGCACCTGTGCAATGTTCAGACAGGAGAAAATGTTTCAGTGGCATTTCTAATGATGAAGAGGGTGGGGAGGAGGGACAGAGGGGTGGGGCACAGATATTTGGGGCACAGATATTCTAAGCTACACCCGTTGGGCACGGGGCTGCAAGTTTAAAAGTTGTTTTTTTTAATGACAATAACTGCATCACCTGCCGAACGGACCCCAGGACAGATATCCGAAGGTACAAGTGGTTTGGGGGGGTCAGATTGAGGGTACAGAGTCGCTTTAAGCATTAACCATGTCATCTTAAACTTAAACATTGAAATTAACAGTAACTAAACTTGAATTACACAATTTCTGGAAAAGGGATTTTAATAACTATGTTCCATAACAATGCACATGCAAATGATGTCTTTCTATAAAATAGTATCAACCACATTTGCATGTGTGGAGCAGGTCATTTGCTTGTAGTGGTCAAGGTCCTTCCCCGTTCTCTGTCATAATGTAAGCATTTGGCTATTGTGCTGGATTTCTCTGTGGATTAAGCTGAGAATATTGCCAGTTGGCACTTCATTATAATATCTATAAGGGAAAGCTTAGTTATTTCACAGGTAGAATTGGGAACAATATTACAGAAATTTAGTATTCTCTGTATAATGCTACACATCATCCATTATCCAAAATAAAATGTAAAATAACAGTATGCTAATCCACCTAATCCATACACGTATCCACTATAACATGAAGAAATGTAGAAATCAGGAACATGAAGATAAAAAAAAAAGCTGCACAAATGACATGACCTTCACATTTTCATAAACTGCTCCAGATGGGGGGGAAAAAACAGACATGGAAATATATCACACACATGGCACATCAGATGTACTAGTAAAAAAAAGAGCTACACATGGCACATCAGAAGTACAATTATGGACAGAACAATGAAACAACAATGAATCGTAAAATAATAAAAACCACCTAGTAACTCACCATAAATACTAAAAGGATGAGATTGTTAATCACTGTTTATAATTAAATGCATCATTCAGCACAATATGTAAGTATATAGTGTACAGGAATGTCTAATGTATTACTGCCATGGAATATCATGGAAGGTATAAGTTTTCTACAACCAGTTTTTGATATACAATGTATTTCCCATTTTGGTGCTTGAATGCTACAGCTCATTGTCACTAAAGAGCAATTCATGCACATACTTTATAGTCTGATCACCTGCCAAAGTAACATAGTTTACTGAGAAAGGTCAAGAGTAGATACATGAAAAGGAACTTTCTTTAACCCCTTGCCGCAAAATGACGTTCCTGAAACGTCATGTAAAACAGGTAGTTCCCGCAACATGACGTTTCAGGAACGTCATGGCTTCCCTGCCTCCCCCCGCTGTCCCTATAGAAGATCGGGCAGCAGGAGGATGCTATGTCACACAGCATCCTCCTGCTGCCTCTGCCCGGAGGGGAGCCGCGCTCCCCCCGGGCAGTTAACCCCATAAATGCCGCGGTCAATGCGACCGCAGCGTCTATGGGGAGATCGGGCGATCGGGCGGCGGGGGGAGGCTGCAGCACGTTGCCTCCCCCCACCGCCACAACAAGTGTGTCCCTCGGCCCCCTCCCCTTGTCCCCCGATACCGGAGATCACCGCTATTACCGTTATAGCGGTGATCTCCGGTACCGGGAATTACCGGCGCCGCCGATAGCTTTCATCTCCCCCCACCGTGAATCCACGGTGGGGGGAGATGAAAAATGTCCCCTCAGACCCCAGATCAGCCCCCCTAGTAGGGCGATAACTAACCCGCTCCCTCCCCGGGCGGCCATCAGATCCAAGATGGCCGCCCCCATCCCTGCGAACAAACGATGTTTGTTCGCTGGGATGGAAATGAATAAATGACCAAAGCCCCATGCTCTCCGCCACCGGAGGTAGCGGAGAGCATGGGGCAGTGATCAGGGACCCCCCCGTTTGGTCCCGGAGCAGGCGATCGGCGGTATATACTATATACCGCTGATCGCCTGTTCTCAGTGCAAAGAAGCACTTTTTATCCCCTGTCACCATAAATCATTGGTGACAGGGGATAAAAAGTGTCAGTAAGTCGCCCCCCAAGTCGCCCCCCACCCCCCCTGTAACCCCCGTACCCCAGTCACCCCCCCTTCCCCATATACTCACCTGATCCTGGAGCTCCTTCCTCCTCGACGTCCTGGCTGGTTATGAAGTGCGCATGCGCTCCACAACCAGCCAACTCTGAAAATTTAAAGTGACAGAGACCAATTTGGTCTCTGTCACTGAACTATGATTACTGTGATAGAAAATATCACAGTAATCATAGTAATACAGTGAAAATGAATGTGTAAAAGTACAAAAAGTGACAAACATACAAAAAAATAAAACACACACTTTTTATTATAGTAATAATTGCAGTTTACTCCCAGATTACCCCTAACCCCCCCAGATTGCCCGTAACCACCGCACGTTGCCCGTAACCACCCCCGGTTGCCCATAACCACCCCCGGTTTCCCGTAATCGCGCCAGATTGCACGTAACCACCGCACGTTGCCCGTAACCACCGCACATTGACCGTAACCACCCCCGGTTTCCCGTAATCACGCCAGATTGCGCGTAACCACCGCACGTTGCCCGTAACCACCGCACATTGACCGTAACCACCCCCGGTTTCCCGTAATCGCGCCAGATTACACATTGCCACTGACCACCGCACGCTGCCACTGACCACCGCATGTTGCCACTGACCACCACATGTTACCTCTGACATCGCACACTGCCTCTAACCACCCCACACTGCCTCTAACCACCGCACACTGCCTCTAACCACCTCACACTGCCTCTAACCACCCCACACTGCCTCTAACCACCGCACACTGCCTCTAACCACCGCACACTGCCTCTAACCACCGCACACTGCCTCTAACCACCCCACACTGCCTCTAACCACCGCACACTGCCTCTAACCACAGAACACTGCCTCTAACCACCACACACTGCCTCTAACCACCGCACACTGCCTCTAACCACCGCACGTTGCCTCTAACCACCGCACGTTGCCTCTAACCACCGCACGTTGCCTCTAACCACCGCACGCTGCCTCTAACCACCACACACTGCCTCTAACCACCGCACGTTGTCTTTAACCACCGCACGTTGACTCTAACCACCACACACTGCCTCTAACCACCGCACGCTGCCTCTAACCACCGCACGCTGCCTCTAACCACCACACACTGCCTCTAACCACCGCACACTGCCTCTAACCACCGCACGTTGCCTCTAACCACTGCACGTTGCCTCTAACCACCGCATGTTGCCTCTAACCACCGCACGTTGCCTGTAACCAACCCAAATTGACAATGAGCCCCTCCAGATTGCCCGTAACCACGCCAGATTGCCATAACCAACCCAAATTACATATAAGCACTTTAGTTTATCCATAACAAACCCAGATTGTCCGTAACCCCCTCACGTTGACCGTAACCACAGCAGGTTGCCTGTAACCACTGCAGGTTGCCCGTGACCACCTCCAGATTACCCGTAACCACAGCAGGTTGCCCATAACCACCCCAGGTTGCCCGTAACCACAGCAGGTTGCCCGTAACCACAGCAGGTTGCCGATAACCACCCCAGACTGTCTGTAACCACTTCCAGATTACACGTAACCACAGTAGGTTGCCCATAACCACCCCAGACTGTCCGTAACCCCCCCGCATTACCTGTAATCTCATTTTTTTTATTGTATTTTAGTAACTGCGCTATTCTAATAACCATTACTAGCTGCGGTTTTGCTCCAGCAAATTGGCGCTCCCTTCCTTCTGAGCCCTGCTGTGTGCCCATAAAGTGGTTTATGCCCACATATGGGGTACCATTCTACTTAGGAGAACCTGCATTATAGATTTTGGGGTGAATTTTTTCTCCTGTTCCTCGTGAAATTTAGAAATTTTAAACTAAACCAACATATTATTGGAAAAATTCGAGTTTTTCATTTTTACTGTCTACTTTTGAATACTTTTCTCCAATACCTGTGGGGTCAAAATGCTCACCACACCACAAGATGAATTCTCTGAGGGGTGCACTTTCCAAAATGAGGTGACTTATGGCGAGATTTTACTCTGCTGGCACTACAGGGGCACTGCAAACGCACCTGGCGCTCAGAAACTTCTTCAGCAAAATCTGCACTGAAAATGCTAATTGGCGCTCCTTCCCTTCTGAGCCTCGCTGTGTGCCCATACAGTGGTTTATGCCCACATATGGGGTACCATTCTACTAAGGAGAACCTGCGTTACAGATTTTGGGGTGAATGTTCTCTCCTGTTCCTCGTGAAATTTAGAAATTTTTAACTAAACAAACATATTATTGGAAAATTTTGAGTTTTTCATTTTTACTCTCTACTTTTGAATACTTTCCTCTAATACCTGTGAGGTCAAAATGCTCACCACACCCCAAGATGAATTCTCTGAGGGGTGCACTTTCCAAAATGGGGTGACTTATGGCGAGATTTTACTCTGCTGGCACTACAGGGGCGCTGCAAACGCACCTGGCGTTCAGAAACTTATTCAGCAAAATCTGCACTGAAAATGCTAATTGGTGCTCCTTCCCTTCTGAGCCCCGCTGTGTGCCCATACTGAGGTTTATGCCCACATATGGGGTACCGTTGTATTCAGAAGAACCTGCGTTACAGATTTTTGGGTACTTTTTTTCTACTGTTCCTCGTGAAATTGAGAAATTTCAAACTAAACTAACATATTATTGGAAAAATTCAGGTTTTTCATTTTAACTGTCTAATTTTGAATACTTTCCTCTAATACCTGTGGGGTCAAAATGCTCACCACATCACAAAATGAATTCTTTGAGGGGTTTACTTTCCAAAATGGGGTGACTTATGGCGGTTTTTCTCTCTGCTGGCACTACAAACGCACCTGGCGCTCAGAAACTTTAATCTGCATTAAAAAAGCTAATTGGCGCTCCCTTCCTTCTGAGCCCCGCTGTGTGCCCATACAGTAGTTTACCCCCACATATGGGGTACTGTTGTACTCAGGAGAACCTGCGTTACAAATTTTGGCATGCTTTTTTTCTCATGTTCCTTTTGAAAATGAGAAACTTTAATCTAAACGTATATATTATTGGAAAATTTAAATTTTCCATTTTTTTTACGGCCTAATGGTGAACACTTTCCTCCAGCCCCTGTAGGGTTAAAATGCTCATTATACCCCTAGATTAATTCTTTAAGGTGTCTAGTTTCCAAAATGGGGTCACTTATGGGGGTTTCCAGTATACAAGCCTCCTAAATCCATTTAAAAAAAGAACTGGTCCCTAAAAAAAATCCATTTTGGAAATTTCCTGAAAATTTGAAAATTTGCTGATACATTTCTAAGCCCCGTAACACCCTAAAAAAGTAAAATATGTTTACCAAATTATGCCAGAATAAAGAAGACATATTGATAATGTGATTTAGTAACTAATTAATGTGATATGACTTCCTTTTTTAAGAAGCAGAGAATTTCAAAGTTCATAAAATGCAAATTTTTCTAATTTTTCCTGATATTTTGATGTTTTTCACAAAAAACAAAACAAAGTAGTGACCAAATTTTGCCACTAACATAAAGTGCCATATGTGATGAAAAAACAATCTCAGAATCGCTAGCATACGTTAAAGCATCACTGAGCTATAAGCGCATAAAGTGAGACAGGTCAGATTTTAAAAAATTAGCCTGGTCATTAAGGCCAAAACAGGCTTTAGAGGCAAGGGGTTAAAAGACGGAAGTACATAAAAAGTAGTGTTCCCAGCAATACACTGATGAGGTAATTCTGAAGAATCCCTAACATATTTCTGTAAGTCATACCAAAACAAAGAGGATTCTTGTATCTTGATAAAGTCAGATAAGAAATATCATTGATGTTTGTGTAGGTATAAAGTGATCCTGTACTTGTACATTGCAGTGATGGGGAACCTTTGACACCCCAGCTGTTGCCATCACTGCACTAGTTGATTAGCAATTATCATAGTTTTTTATTACTTTATTCACTATTAGTTCTTGTTCCCACATTCAGGACAATGATAAAGACCACTATGCCATGCTAAAGGAAAATGCAATGCATATCAATCACAGCAAGGTAAATCAAAAAATATATATATATTATTCCTGGTGACAAGGTGATTACATTGCCTTCGCTACGGTTAGTCTTGTTTACCCCCTTCAGGACACACAACTATTTCTCATTCTCTCCATTTCAGGGGTGGAACATAAACTCAGGTAATTGTCAGCAGTTCACACACCTGGGCTTCCTTTCCCTTAATTATCTGGCCAATAAAAGGACAGCACCTATTCAAAAGCCATTGTCCACTAAGATAAGCCATTACACAGTGCCAAAGAAAGTGCATTGAATTAAACAGGCTACATTGTGCTGGACAAAAGCTAAGACATAAGACAGAAAAAAATCATAATAATATATATGAAAATGCAAGCCTGTTTTAGGCTATGTTCCCACACAATATTTTTGCTCAGTATTTTTCAATCAAAACCAGGAGTGGATTGAAAACACAGAAAGGCTATGTTCTTACACTGTTGAAATTGAATGGATGGCCACCATTTAATGGCAAATAACAGCTGTTATTTCAAAACAATGATCATTATTTTAAAATAATGGACAGTGTGTAAACATAGCCTTTCTGTGTTTTCAATCCACTCCTGGTTTTGGTTGCAAAATACTGTATGGGAACATAGCCTTATTGTTTTTCTATATGGGCAATCCTATGCCTTCTTTGTGTTTATGGACAAAGAGTAATGCAATTTATAAGCTAAGGCTTTGGCACATTAGAGTAAGCTTTTCCTCATTTGGTTTTGGCAGATTTTCAGACACTATTTATACTTGTAGCACTTGTCTGGATTTTCTAACAAAAGGAAATAATATTCATTCTTGGAAAAGCTGATGATTTTCTTTAAATCTGAAATAATATTTGTTATTATGACTGTCAGTCATTACCTAGAGAATGGAAAGACACTGAGCATCACGACAGTAGATAAACCAGTTCATGGATGTAGTGCGGCTAATTTTTTGCAAAAGAAACAAAATACTGACACACAAGTCAAACCCATCTCCCTTTATTCTTGGAGAAGTTCCCACATTTTTCCCTTTTACTGTTGTAATCTCGAAAACATTAAAATAACTTCCACAGGGAGTATGAGCACTGAGATGGAACTTGGACAGACAGATAGCATGTTATAATAAAGCTTTCAGGTTTTAATGGTTCAACAGTTCATTTGACCCTTGTTGTTTAGGAGGATGAATGTAGACTCCATTTTACATCTTCCACAGGATATGTACTTATATTATACATGCTGTTTTCTAACAAAACTAAAAGCAATAATAATATTTTACAATAAACATTTCAGCAACAATTACTGGTGTAAAGCAACGTATACTGAATAATCTATAAAACTATGATTTTGCTTTTAGTGCTGCATGTTTCCACATTTACAGCAAGACACATGAAGTCATTTTAACCCCTTAAAGACAGAGCCAATTTCGATTTTTGCGTTTTCGTTTTTTCCTCCTTGTGCTTAAAAGGCCATAGCAGTTGCATTTTTCCACCTAGAGACCAACATGAGCCCTTATTTTTTGCGTCACTAATTGTACTTTGCAATGACAGGCTGAATTTTTGCATAAAGTACACTGCGAAACCAGAAAAAAATTCAAAGTGTGGTGAAATTGAAAAAAAAAAAATGCATTTTGTTTATTTGGGGGAAATGTGTTTTTACGCCATTTGCCCTGGGGTAAAACTGACTTGTTACACATGTTCCTCAAGTCGTTACAATTACAACGATATGTAACATGTATAACTTTTCTTGTATCTGATGGCCTGTAAAAAATTCAAACCATTGTCAACAAATATATGTCACTTAAAATCGCTCCATTCCCAGGCTTATTGCGCTTTTATCCTTTGGTCTATGGGGCTGTGTGAGGTGTCATTTTTTGCGCCATGATGTGTTCTTTCTATCGGTACCTTTATTGCGCATATTCGACTTTTTGATCGCTTTTTATGACAATTTTTCTGGATTTAATGCGACCAAAAATGCGCAATTTTGCACTTTGGGATTTTTTGGCGCCGACGCAGTTTACCGTGCGAGATCAGAAATGTGATTAATTAATAGTTCGAGCGATTACGCACGCGGTGATAGCAAACTTGTTTATTTATTTATTTATTTACTTTTATTTATAACCTGGGAAAAGAGGGGTGATTCTGACTTTTATTAGGGGAGGGGGATTTTTATTAATAATGACACTTTTTTTTTTTACTTTTACACTTATACTAGAAGCCCCCATGGGGGACTTCTAGTATAAGTGCTTTGATCTCTCATAGAGATCTCTGCAGCATAGATAGGCTGCTGCAGCCGGAAGTAAACGAGTGTCGAGCCGGGGACGGCGCCATCTTGGAGCGGTCCCCGGCCGGCTTCAGAAACGGAGATGTTATCCCGGAGGAGCGATCTCCTCCACTAGACACCAGGGATAAGCTGAATCCGGTAATCGGATGCAGCTGTCATGTTTGACAGCTGCATCTGATTACTGTATTAGCGGGCACGGCGGGCGCGGCGCCGCTCTGAACTCCCTTACCGGCAATAGGGCGTAAATATACGCCCTTTGTCGTTAAGGGGTTAAGGGGAATATAAAAGGGATGGATGCGAGTAAAACTAAGAAGACCACATTCTTATATTACTCCTTATTTTACTCCTTTAAGCTATGTTCACACTACGTAAAAGTGCGGCTGTTGTTGCCAGCGGCAACAACTGCCGTACTTTGTGCGGGTGAACAATGCCTATTGTTCTATGGGATCCTGGCCGGAGCGTATACACATCGTATACACTCCAGCCGGGATTCCATGTGGGGCCGCAAAGAACTGACATGTCAGTTTTCTGCGGCCGCAGCTCAATGAATTGCGGCCGGAGGAAACCCTGTCAGTTCACACAGTGAAGCGAGCGGCTCCGGACGCTCGCTTCACTGTGTGCTATGGGAAACTCTGATGCAGGCGTGCGCTGATGCGCCCGCATCAGAGCTCTGCGGCCGGGAAGATCATCTGGCCGGTACTTAAGTACTCAGCCGGGTCACAGAACGGCCGGTCTCTATACGTAGTGTGAACATAGCCTTAAAATATATGTTTATCCCATTGATGTTTAAAGTGATTACAATCTTTGCACAGTGCTATGGAATATGAACGCCAGTAAACTGCGATCACGAGTATGTGATGCACGAGAAGGGGTAGATTAATAGGAAAGATTCTGAGATTTAAGTGGCAGGTTTAAGGAGTGAGGTTTTAAATGCTAACAAGAAGAAAGCCCCACCCCCTTGTTCCTTTGTACTACTGATATTTAAACACAAACTGATGGGGGAACAGAGAGAATGGTGTTTAGACGCTGTTGACTAAAATATTTCTGGTTGGAAATTCTAGAATCAAGACATGATGAAAAGTTACTATATCTTTAAAGGGATTGTTCATCTTAATAATTTGTTGTGATAATTAAAGGGAACCAATCAGCCCAATTGGGCTGATTTGGTCCATTGGAGCACAGTATAAAGCTCCTGTGCAGCTCACATATTGGCTGCAGCAGTGGCTTGATACCCGAGGAAAGTAAGTTTAATTCCCCTCGCGTGCTGCAGGGAGGGGAGCAGCTGGTAGTCATTTGGGCAGCTCGCCGCTTGTGTCTAGTCACCACTCTCTGCCTGTCAGCACGCTCACCAGGGATAAGTGAAAGGCAGAGAGGCTCGTTACTGGTGCCTCTCCTTGTCAATCATCCTGAGCGCAGTGACAGAGAGAGAGAACAGTGACTAGGCACGGCCCAGATGACTACCTGCTGTGCCTCATTTTCTCGGGTATAAAGCTGCTTCTGCAGCAGATACATGCCACGAGCTGCACATCAGCTTTATACTGTTCTCCAGGGAACCAAATCAGCCCAGTTGGGCTGATTGGTTCCAATGCTGCTGGGGGAACACTACATGTTGTGGCATGGTGTAGCTTTTAGAGGCAGTACTGTGCCTCTGGAGTGGGGATTGTGGTTCAGGTGGAGCTCCTGGTTTATATGCTCCACTCCAACCTAAGAGCTGATGAGGCACTGAAACCCACCTGGTGGAGCTCTATTAGAAACTTTAGAGCTTCCCAGGTGATGGCTCCTAGGTGAAGACTCCCAGGGTGGGAGAACACAGGCAGTGCTAGGCCTGTGGGAGCTTCAGCCAAGAAGGTGAGACTAGTGGAACTGGTAATGTTGAGTAATAGACTCAGAAGTGACAGCTAGGGAAGCTGTGTTGTACAGTAGTAAGTAATGTAAACTTTGTGTTGCTGGGCAGTAGTACTCTAAGGGATCCTAATAAAAGGGGGAAAAAAACTAAGAGAAATAACAGCAAAAAGCAAAAAAAATTTTTTTGTATAAACTGCACAATATTACCGATGCTTAGTGGAGAACCCAACAATTAATTGAGGCAAAAGCCTAGCTCCACAAGCCAACATGGTTGCATCTATAGAAAGAAGAAGGAATGTTAACTACGAATGTTACATATTGCTTGTTAATATGTAAAAACTAGACATGAGTGAATTGTTCATCTAAACAAATCGAAGTGCTTCATTTCATCTGTGCTTCGCCCATCAAGCCGCCGGCCTTTCAGTGCTGCTCCGCTCTCTGCTGCTCCACCCTGGGTGCTAGGGAAAAGCTGGATCCAATCCTGGAAAACTGGAAGAAGTTTCCCTGGATTGGATCCAGCTTTTCCCGCCATCCTGAGAGGAGTGGCAGGGAGCGGAGCAGCACTGAAAGGCTGGCGGCTTGATGAGCAGAGCGCAGATCAAATGAAGCACTTTGCTTCGTTTAGATGAGGGATTCACTCATTTCTAGTAAAAAAACATATATAGAAAAGTATCCTTATTTAACAAAATATTATTTCTAATTCCGCCAGTGTTCCTCCAAACCTATTTTGCCCAAGTGTTTACATGTTAAGTGTCTTTAAATCGATCATACATAAAAGTAGCTGTTATTTCTCAACACTGGAAAAGCAAAGGGACCCGAATATGTTGTGATGCCTTGCTTAGATCTGTTTGTCCCCTCCAGTATTACCCTTAAGCCTGTTTGTAACAAAAAATAAATAAAACAAAGGAAAAAAAGTGATTTGATTTTTTGAGTTATTGTGTGTTCCATTTTATAACTGTTTGATGCATGTGCTCCCTATAATCTTCCTTCAGGGGCCATGTTTTAATTTTTAAGAATAGGTTAGCTGCAACATAAATAAAAATGCTGGGGCTTCTTTTCATTATGAAATATATTAGTTATAACATAATATATATAAATAATGTATTGAGAAATAAGAAATGTGTGAAGCTTTTCCCACATGTATTTCTCATATTACTGCAGGCATTTGTTATGCCTTGGCTTTAAAGAAGAGAAAAGATCATTAGCATTAAAGTAAATATATCACAAGTGTAGACAAGCTTTTTGAGATAGAGCTTCATTGCTATAACACAAAATAAACTTAAAGGGGAACTCCAGAGGCTAATATATATATATATATATATATATATATATATATATATATATATATATTTATATATATTTATATATATTGGAAATGCATTGCTTTAATAAAGTTATATAACTTTGTAACCTTATTAAAATAAATGTTTAGTTTTAATTTACCTATGTACTTCTGTTGACTGGCAGAAGTAAGGGGCGACACGGCCCCCTATGCTGCTGCCAAAGTTTGTGCCGGGAACTGCTATCTAAGCCCTGGTTTTACTGGACCCCTGGTGTATGCCATACAGCCCTAAACAGCACCATTTCCCCTCTATGTGCCTCTTTCTCAATAACAGTGCAAGAAGTAAGGGGTCATAGCAATCACTGCTTGCTGTGTAAAGTGGGGGTCCCTAACTGCTGGTCTGTGGGCAAGGAATGGGTCATGGACAGTTTAATTCCAGTCTGCGGCTTTGGCACATAGCTTTTAGGGGATCAACATTCTCCCCCCCCCCCCCCCCCCCCCCCCCCCCCCAAGAATGTAAAGTGATTGGCAATGCATACAGTGTATGTATCACCACATATTTTAAGGAGGTAAATCCCTGCTCATGTATGTCAGGGTGGTGCGCATCTTCCTCTTCAAGCCGCGGGACTCCAGCGCTGGAGTAAAAAGAAAAGGTGAGTCAGGTGTTAATAATTTTTTTTAGCCATGAACTGGGGCATTTTGAGGGGGAGAGAGGATAACTATAATACAAGGAGTATTTTGAAAGGGGTTCACTGCAATACTAGGGACTTCATGGGAGTTATCTGCAATACTAAGGGAAACATGGGGGGTTAACTCAAATACTAAGGGCACCATGGCAGGTTAACTTCAAAGCTAGTGTTATCGGGGGTGGGCACAATATATTTCCAACATTCACAATATAAATGATCTAATTGAATGATACAATATGCACTAAACACTAACTCCCATCCTAACCCTGCCCCCCATACAAGCAAAGCCCTATCCCTCGGGCCATGGAAAAATGGTCAGGCCTAAAGACGGTCCTTGGTGGAAAAAAAGGTTGGGGACCGCTGGTGTAGAGGATGCCGCATACAGTAATGCTAAACCCAGCCTCCCCTGGGTACTACATGAATATAAAGTACAAAGGGTGAACAAAACCCTGCTATGTATAGGGCTTAGATGAGGGATGGGGAACTTTCAGCCCTTTAGCTGTTGCAAAACTACAATTCCCATCATGCCTGGACAGCCAAGGCTGTCCAGGCATGATGGTAATTGCAGTTTTTAAACAGTTGAAGAGCCAAGGTTCCCCATCCCTGACCTAGACTGTCTTGCAGTTCCTGGCAGCAGAGGAGCCTTTGTCACCCCTTACTGCTGCCACTCAACAGACGTGCATATGTAGTTATAAAACTAAACATTTATCTTAATAAAGGTATATTACAAAGTAATATAACTTTATTAAAGCAATGTTTTAGCAAAAAAAAATAATTATATTAATAATAACAATCAATCTCTAGAGGAAATTAAAGTGATCCTCTAATAACAAGTAAAAATGTAAGTCATTTTTTCCCAAGTAAAGGCACCAAAGTTATACTTCCAGAGATCCACTGGGTCTTCACACAGACAGCTCCTTCACTGGTCTGCACATTGTGGTCTAAAGCAGCAGTCGACAAGAGCTACCTAGTAATCTGTACAGGTAATACATTTCTTTTTGGATCCTGAAAAAGTTATCTTTCTCCTGTATCATTCCTTGGGTTCTGAGGTCAAATGTATTGGTATGCCTTTGGATGTGACAAGTCGCCCTTTCTTCAGGTTATTTTTTTCTACTATATAACATGAAAAAGCAGCAAGATGTGTTCCTATGTGACTGTCATATTGATTTGCCATTGTGTTGCATCCATTGGTTGTGGTACAAAGAGTTTGTCAATGGGGTCACTACAGTTCATGACATTGCGCTGAAAAACATTGCATACCAACAAGCGTCACAGTGAAGCAGAAGATGACAAAGTCATTGGTTTTTGTAACTTTACCGCTTGTTTTTTTTTTTTTTTTTTTTAAACAATATTTTATTCAAAGTTTACAGCGATACAGTTATACAGTTTAGGAGACAGGCTAGGTCCATACCCTTGGAGTCGCTTTCAAGTGCGAAATCCTAATAACTTTTAGGTACACAATGTGTGGATCATGCATTCACGCGGCAGGTTGTACAAATAATGCCCGTATTGATCTGAAAATATGTCTTTACCCCGCCGGAGCTTCTCAGTCTCCTGCCTATATCATGCAGACATTGGAGTATCTTTAGCAGAAACACACAATATCAAAATAGTCAAACAAAAAAAGAAAAACATATCAAACAATACAAATCCCATATGAAATCATGGCATTCCCATGTGCGAGTCTCCAAGGCGAATACTGATATAAAACATGTACAGTTACGGCAAGAGAGTTGTTATATGTACCGTCAAGTCACCTTCCAATGAACATGAGTCGACACCCGCCCCTTTATTACGATAGGTAAGTAACCAGTAGGTAGTTTGGCGCACTGGAGGGAGGGAGAAGGTGGGATCATAATAGGAAAACCCTTAGGGTTCACTTCCTGGTCGGTGGACTTTAAGGATGCCTAGTGATCCTTGTATATCCTCTGTAAGGTACCAGGTAGATTGTGTGAAGGCTTGGATCTCAGTGTGTGAGAAGTATGTCTCAATGAAACGCCTCCATCTGCAGAAGAGCGGTTCAGTCAGTTTATCTTTTTCTCTCAAGGCAAGTCTGCGTTCCACATAAAAGAGATGTTGTAATCTCTCTATCACTATTGTGATAGTTGGTATGGTAGGTTTTATCCACTCCTTGAGAATGCTCAGTTTGGCTACCATTACTATGTAGTGGGCTAAAGTAGGGAGATAGGAGTAGGGTTCTCCCGAGTCCACCGGGTTTAGACTAATGTGGAACAGTGCTTCCATTGGAGTTAACCTGATAGTAGATGAAGTGACCCTGTGGATAAGGTGTGATACCTCCCTCCAGTACACCTCTAGGCGGGGGCAGTTCCAAATACCGTGGAACAAGTTAGTTTTAGGGGTATCACATTTTGGACAGGATGGTCTGCGTTCCGGAAGCGCTATAGATGGAGGAAACGTAAATGCATAGATGGCATTATGGATAAGCTTCAACTGCGTTTCCCTCCATTTCTCATTCACAATACGCTTACGGAAGGCAGTCATCCCAGTCTGGATGTGTTTAGACATATCAGGGATATTCAGCACTGTGCCCCAGTATTTACCTGGGGGTACACTTGAAGATGGTAGTAACCGCGGGAGCATTGTCTTATACAGTAGAGAGATGGAGTTCCCAGGGGGGTGTAGTAGCAAGGAATCAAAGTCATTTGGGCAGGCCTCTGATGCCACATCTCGTAGTCTGGAAGTGAAGTAGGACTTGATCTGGTAGTATGAAAGGAAGTCGGTAGATGATGTTTGGAATGCAGTTCCTATCTCTGGCAATGTGAGCCAGCGACGTTCAGCTGGGTGGAGTAGGTCTCCCAGGACCTTAATCCCCTTATTCCTCCATCTAGAGAGAAGCCCGCTATTATCTCCTGGAGAGAAGTCTGGCACGTTCCACAATGGGTAGTGTTTGGAACACTGGAAAGGCCTATTGTAGGACCGCCTGACTTGTTTCCAAGCCAATATGGTATCACGGATGACAATGGAGTGTTTCACTTCCGGGGGGAGCACAGAGAGAGGACCATGCAGAATAGCCATGAGATCCCAAGGTTTTGATAGCTGTCTCTCCAGACGTGTGTTGGAGTGGACGGTAGTGTTATGTTGCCAATCCAATATATGTCTGAAGAGGCATGCTAAGTTATATCCTCGGATGTTGGGGAAATTAACCCCCCCTTCACCCTTGGAGAGCATAAGTTTGGAGAGAGCGATCCTCGGCTTCTTGCCAGCCCAAATGAACCTAGTGAAAGTGGATTGCAAGGAAAGAACGTCTGAATGTTTGAGCAGCATGGGTATAGTTTGGAGTGGGTATAGGAGTTTGGAAAAGCCTGACATTTTAACTAAATGACACCTACCCAGCAGAGAAAGGGGGAGTGAGTGCCACCTATATAGGTCGGAGCGTATTTTAGCAAATAAAGGGGGGTAGTTCAGGTCGTATAGGGAGTGGGACGTTTTGCCTATCTTTATTCCTAAATATGTTATGGCGGATGTTGCCATGGTAAGACCCAGGCTGGCCAGATCATGAGCCTGCGTTCTCAGAGGCTGGAAAAGAGGGAGCAATTCCGACTTTCCTGTGTTGACCCTGTAACCCGAATAGCTGCCAAAATCCCTTAGCACCTGTATGATGTTGGGGACGTCATTTATGGGGTCGTTAGAAAAAAGGATGATATCATCCGCGAATAGGGCTGCACGTACCACCTCCTCACCGACCGGAATTCCGGAGAACACCGCCCCAGAGGTAAGATATCTGGATAGCGGTTCTAGAGCTAAGTTGAAGAGAAGGGGCGATAACGGGCAGCCCTGGCGCGTTCCCTTTTGTAGATGAATGACTGGGGAGAGGAATCCTGGCGTGTAAATTCGTGCTGTTGGTGAGGAGTAGATGTGGGATAGCAGAGCTCTAAAGGGTCCCGAGAACCCAAATGCATCTAGCACTGCCCCCAGCCAGGGCCATCGGACGTTGTCAAAAGCCTTTTCGGCATCTAGTGTGACAAGGGTAGGATGGGCCCCTGGCTGAGGGCGGAGCCGTACTCTATCTAACACCGCGATCACCGTCCGGATATTAGTGACGGCAGATCTATTTTTGATAAACCCTACTTGTTCTGCGGATATCAGGTCTGGCATGATAGTAGAGAGGCGGTCGGCCATGATTTTGGACAAGATTTTGGTGTCCACGTTAATGAGGGATATGGGCCGATATGAACCTGGTTGCAAGGGGTCCTTACCCGGTTTGGGCAAAAGTTTTATGTATGACATGTCTGCCGATGGGGGCAGGCCCTTGTCGGATAGAGCTCCATTATATAGTTCGGATAGGGGGGTAGAAATTTGGTCGCCTAGAATTTTAAAGAATTCCCCCGAGTATCCATCTGGTCCCGGGGCCTTAGAGGGTTTAAGTTGTTTAATGGTGTCCAGAACTAACTGAGGTGAGATAGGGGCATTCAGAAGGTCTAGGTGGTCAGGTGTCACTCTAGGAAGGGGAATTTTTTGGAGAAGAGTGTCGGATATCTGAGTTGTGTCGGAGTCAGTGTATATCTGTGAATAATATTGGGCTAGGTAGTCGCTAATGGCTTTTGGGCTGGCAAGGAGTCTATCACAGGAATCGCGGAGGGTGGTGATATGATGGACCGCCCTAGGGCCTCTAGCAAGGTTGGCAAGTAGCTTACCCGCCTTGTTGCCAAATTTATGTAGGGTGGTTTCGAATTCCGATCTGTAGAGGTCCTCCCTCTGTGCTGCCCAGTCATCAAATTGGCGTTTAGCTTGAGTCCAGGCTTCCTTGTTCAGTGGGGTGGGTGTCTGTAGAAAAAGATCATAGCAATTACGCAGATGTTCACTAGCCGTTTTAAATTTTTCCAGTGCTTCCTTCTTTTTCGCTGTAGTATATGCAATGATATGACCCCGTAGTACGGCTTTTGCCGTGTCCCAAAAAAGTGTCATATTGTCCCTATGAGCTGCGTTATCTGCGTTGTATGTGAGCCACCATCCCTTTAGGAGGGAGGTGAAGTTATCATCCTTGCTGAATGATTGCGGAAAGCGCCATAAAATATCAGTTCCTCTGGGGAATACCTCAGCCAGAGAAATCGATATCGGGGAATGATCCGATATTACCATTTGTTCAATTGATGCTTGTAGAACTTTAGGGAACAGGGATTGGGAGGTAAAAAGGTAGTCTATACGCGACCAGGTGGACCTCGGGGCCGAATAGAAAGTGTATTCTCGCTCTACCGGGTTATGTGCCCTCCAGGAGTCCACCAGGTCGGCATGGGACAATAGTGAGGGTAATGCTTTATCTCTGGCGGATACTACCGGGACACCTGTAGAGGCAGTTCCCGAAGACCTATCTGCTTGAGGTCGAACCACCGAGTTGAAATCGCCACCCACAATTTTGTAAGGGGCGGGGTCTGACAATATTTGTGACTCTAGGGATGAAAAAAAGGTTGCATTGCCATCACTAGGGGCATATACATTGTATATACTCAGGGTCCCACTAGGTGTTTCCAGAACCAAATTATTAATCCGTCCTGCCTTATCATGAGATGATTTGAGGACCTTATAGGATAGGTTCCTGTGCAGCAAAGTAATCACCCCCGCCTTCCCCTCCACTGAGGGGGACCCATAGATCTCCCCCACCCACAGTTTTTTCATTCTGAAGAATTCGTCCTGGGTCAGGTGAGATTCCTGAAGCAGGACGACATCCCCTTTCAGCTTTTTGAGGTGGCGTAGGACCATGGAGCGCTTATTCGGGGAGCGCAGCCCCTTCGTATTCCATGAAATTATACGCATTAAAATATGAAAGAGAAATATTTTGGCTATGCCAATGATTACTTACTGTACTTAAGTCAGTGTTCCTCACTGCCTTGTGGTTATTTTTGGACTCGCACATGGAAGATGCGTCAACATACATAAACATGAACTGAATAGAAATAACATACAACAACAGCATTATAACCAACTAAAATAAAGTAACAGCGCCAATAGGTGGCGAGATGGCTAGTGCAGGACTACTAGCCAAGTAGTGAGGCGCTCTTGACTTCCTTTTTTCAGGGGGAGAAGCAAACCTCCAAACCAAATATCCTCATAATCATGAGATTAGCCTGGGAGAGTGGGGGGGGGGGGTAAAGGCGAGGGAGGGGAAGAATCAGGGGGAAGAAGGGGTGGCACAAGGAAGGGAGGGGGGTAAGGAGGTGGGGGGGGGAGGAGAGGGAATGGTAGGGGAGGGATGGTCAGGGTGGGAAGGGGGGAGACAGAGAATACACGGTGTATCATGAGACTAAGGAGAGGAGTAACCCTCCGTGCATCATTTTACACAAGCCTCCCCGTGGAAATGGAGGGATGAAAGAGGAGACGTGTGTCTAGTGGAGGCCTGAGAAAATCCAAGAAAGCCTTGGAAAAGAAAGTCAAATTTAACCGGACCAAAAAAGAATTTCAAAACCTGTTCATCCCGTTAAATTTGGAGAGGGAGGGAGAGGGGGGGCAGTATACAAATCAGATGGTCACAGTGGTTCCCCCATTATCCTGTTGTACTCCATCTTTAGCCGAAGAATCAATCACGGGGGGGCTAGTTCCTCCTCCGGCGCCGGCAGATGGTTCTGTTTGCGGCGTTTCTTGCCCGGGCTTATCAGAAATAGATCCGCTGACGGCTCCTGGATCATGTCTTCCTGAAGGGGGGAAGATGTCGGGACAGGTCGCAAAAGAGGGCAGTGGGCCGCTTCCTCAGCTGAGGTGTATGATTGCAGACTGCCATCACTGTATATTATCTTCAGGGTCGCAGGGTACTGCAGGCGAAACTTTATACCTTTCCTGTACAGTTCAGAGCATACTGTACTGAACGCTCTGCGCTTGCGTGTGGTCTCTGCTGAATAATCTGCAAACAGGATTATTTTACTTTCATTAAGCATAAGGGGAGTGTTCCTGGATCTAAAGGCTTTGAGGACATCCTCTTTATCATTGAAATCCAGGTATCTCATGATGACCTGTCGCGGGCGTGTTTTCCCGATACCGTTATTGTCATCAAGGTTTGTAATGCCGGGCCCAACTCGGTGCGCGCGCTCCACTTTCTTGGGGAAGGGCAACCCCAGGGCCTCTGGTAATATAGTCTCACATACATGTTTAAGTTGCTGCGGTTTGACGGACTCCGGGAGGCCGATTAGTCGCAGATTGTTGCGACGCGCCCGGTTCTCCTGATCCTCAAGGCGGTCCCTAAGTATGGCGGTTTCTCTTGTGAGGTAGCGGACCTGGGCGACTGTGGAAGAGGAAACGTTTTCCGCCTGGTGTACTCTGTGTTCAATTTCATCCATGCGAACTGCATGTTTTTGTACTTCTAGTTGTAAGGCTTGCAGGGATGCCCCTATGGTAGTGACCAGAGTCTCTCTCAGGTCAGGCGCCAGGCGATCCGCCACCGCTATAGCCAGGTGTTTGTAATTGATAGGGATCATGGGTGACTGTGGCGCAGCTGCCAGCTCATGCGGGAGGGAGATCTGGGAGTCCTGAGATAATAGAATATAGTCCGAGTCGGGTGTACTTATCTGTTCTGGTATGCTTGCCGGGTCATCATGAGCCCTGGCGCCCGCTCTGGTTTGTGATGGCGCGGCTGTACATGTGGCGTCCGCCATCTTGGGAGCAGAAGAGGCTGCCTCCGTGCTGGTGCCGGCCGGACCGGCGGGGACTCTCAGCACAAACCGGTCCATGCGAGGGTGATCCGGAGCAGGTGAGGGGTCTCACGGTAATGTCCGTCCCCAACTGCGGCCAGTTTCGTCGCTGTGTATGCGGGTATATTGAGGTGGTCTGGAGGAGCTGCGTCCCGCACGTCCTCACATCCCTGCGCCGGAACCGGAAGTCTTACCGCTTGTTTTTATGATGACATAAGTATGATACCAGGAGATGCTTTTTATGTAGTCTGGATTTATCAGAAAACTAAATATCATCTTCGTCAGTTGGATGTAAAAGATCTCAGTGTTCTATTCATACATCTTTTTTATAGCTCTCCATGCCACACAAGGGGAACCTTGTCCAGTTTCAAAATAATTGAAGCTAATGCACCTGTAATAGTTTCCATTTTCTAAGAGGTGTCACTGAAAATATAAAAATCAACATCAATAAATGGTCACCTATATTACAGCTAAATCCATCAATGTCTGAGCCATAGCAAACATTGAAAGAGCGCTTTACTCATCAGAATTGTGCTCTGTTAACAATTACCATTTCTTCATTGATATAATTGTATAATTATTGCCTTTGTGTTTGATTTTCCATTAAATGTGAGCACATTTCTCCTATGATTTGCAGAGATTGCTTCCAACATTCCCCATGTGCTGTACAGCTGTTTGAAAGTCAGCTAGGTACCTTCTGCAAACACATCGCTCTTGTTTCTACTTTTGAACAAAGTCTCTTTCAATTATGGATTTTTACCTATTCACATAGGTAAAAGCCTGAACGCAGACTTTCCAAACAAACCGTTCACAATGAAAAGACTCCCTGCTTAAATTTGCTAGATAACGCTTTTGTTATAATATGGTATTACTTTTTAAATTTTTTTAGACTATACTGCTTTAGTTTTCTTCTCCGTTTGTAGTAGTTCACAGGGAAAACTGCGCATTACTACGAACAAAAAGATGTCCACACCCCACAAATGCAAAAAGAATGCAGAGTTAAATGATAAAATAGGAATGCTGCTGAAGTATACTTATGTTCTTATATAAATGTCAGCCGTATTTTTCACTATTGCTGTTGTTCGAATGCCATGACATTGCTTAGTGACATTGCTAACAACAGAGTATTGTGTGTACTGCACTTGCAAAAAATTGTTCCTAAGAGAAAAACATGATTTATTAAAGAAGTTTAGATTACATAATCAGGCTATACCTGAGATATTGAAGTCACTGGCTCCATAAGGTAAATTAAAGGGGTTTTCTTTAAACTTACTTCTTATTAAATTTACTTGTAAGAGATTGCAGGAGGTTCGACCTTCATGCCCACAGCGTCCAGATCAGCCTCTGGCTCTTTTGTTTTAAATATAACCTCTGGTTTGCACTTGACCCACAGCTCTATTCATCCTCTATAAGGCCAATGAAGAGAGGCAAGTATGGAACTCGGGTCTTTCCAGTGGCTCCATAGAGAATAAATAAAGCCATGGGTCACAGACACTCGGCTCTATTCAAGACAAAGGAGCCTGGGCCAATCTGAAGATTGGAGAGGGGGGAAGGAACACGGAGGCCCCCCCCCCCCAAACACACACACAATCTTCTACTTGTCCCCTATCATATGTATAGGGGAAACCCCTTTAAAGGGGTTGTTCATTCTTTAGTGATGAAAATCAAGTCTTTCCTTGGAAAGAAGCTGCCCAACCTACCCAAAAGTTTTATTTACCTGATACAACTATCTAGCTTGACCCTATCACATCTTGTTTCTGCATCTTAGGGCCCATTCACACTACAGGATTCTGCTTGGCACCACCGCCCGCAGACTCATTCACACTACAGGATTCTGCTTGGCACCACCGCCCGCCCACTCCCGACTGCTATCTCTTTCAATGGGAACCTAGTGCAGCTCTCCTCTCTTTGCCTCTCCACTCCACGCAGAGGCGCGCAAGGCCTCCCATTGAAATAGATAACGGAAGGGATTCGGTACAGAGTCCGCAGGTGGGGATGCTGAGCGAGATACTGTAAAGATGAGCAAATAGTGAAATATTCGAGAATTCTAAATTCGATTCGAATAGCCCCCGATATTCAAATATTCAATCAAATATCGAATTCCTTTATAGTCTATGGCAGAAAAATACTCGGGACTTGGAAATCAAGATCCGACCACTTGGAGGTTACGAAGTCCACAATGACACCTCAGGAAATAATGGCAAAACCTTTGGAATGCAACTAGGACGGCAGGGGAAGTATGCCTGAGTGCATCTAACACATACAGTCGCACTATTATGCCACTATCACAGCGTTTCTACAATACAATCCAAACACAATATAACCGCTATGCATAATGGAAAAAATACTTGAAAAACTTCTTTCCTCTACATTAGCATGGACAGAAAGCTAACTATTAAGCAAAAGAAACTTTATCATGCACCCCTTTAAATCACGTTGCCCATGACAACCGTAGACAGACGAGGGGGAAATTAAACAGCACCCACCCTTAATTGTCATTGTGTATGTATGTGTGTGATGTGGTGAGCCCTCCAAAAATTCCTTCAAATTCTTTATAGGACACACAGTGCGCAAATCAGTAGTACCAAGATAATAGTTTTTGTGGCACACTACCAGTATACAGCTGTATACCCTATCTCTACAGTAGATACACTACAGCCTATTGCTCACACTGCACTGCCTGCCTATCTGAACATACTGTCCCACTGAACACCTTCTAAATCTCTGCTTTTTATACTTTTAGCCCTAATAAAGGCTCTTGGGGGTCCCTTTCTACCTAACTTCACCTAAAAGCTCTCTCTCCCTGGTGTACAGTCTCTCCCTCTCTAGCTCCAACCAGCAAGTGACACAAATCTGAAATCCATTATTCGTATACTTAGGAGGTGACATAGTTTAGCCAGCCAATCACAGTTAAAGTTGTTTTTTTAAGTCCTGCCTATTCCTATTTCCTGTCCAATCGAATTTTAAATGTATTTTCAATTGAATATTTGATTGAAAACGAATAGTTCGAATAGTGTAGTATTAGATCGAATAGCTATTCGATTGAATACTATTCACTCATCACTAGTATAGTGTATATTCAGCTTTGTGTCTTACTTTAATAAACATAACTTTTACCTGCTACAACACACCACTGCTCACTTTAGAGTATCTCTTCTTTAGCATTGTACAATGCACAATTGTCTCTGTTTTTTTATATATTTTCTTTCCATCTCTCATTCTATTCAACTGTTAGGACTCGTTCGGCTCCTGGCACCGCCGATGCATGCAGTCAAAGCATACATGACCGCTCAGGCCGGTTGCTAGGGGCGCGACGACGGCGCTCATAGCAGCTGGACTGCTTCTTGTGTTTTTTACCTACTCGGCTCTGCTATTCTCTGTTGTAGCAGAGGCCAGGGTTCCACTGCCCTGGCTGAGCAGCATACGTGTTGTGTGTGTTAGCTGATTGTTGATTGACAGCTGACACTACCAATCAGCTGTCAGTAATCGTGAGTCTGGAACCTATAAGTATCCTCCCCAGTCTGCTATGCTTCGCCTGTGAAAGTCCCTGGCTTGCCTGGTGTTACTTGATCTAGCATTCCCTGCATTATATCCTGGTTACCTGACTTCAGCTTTGACTACTTGACTATTCTTTTGGACACGATTTGGTACTTGGTTGCTCGGCTGGTTTTGACTCTGACTTCTGACTTCCCTTTATTGTGTTGTGTATTGTCTTGTTTTGTTTTGTGTATTCACTGTAGTTAGATCAGGGACTGCCGTCCAGTTGTCCGTTTGCTATATTAGAGCATCTGAGGCAAGCAGGTAGGGGCAGTGGGGCGGGTGCTAGCTTCAGGATTCACGTGTCCTTGTGTCTCTCTGTCCTGATCCTAACATTTTCACAGGCCTTACCCACGTCAGCGATTCCGACGGTTCAGCATGTCTGTTGATCCGTCCATAGCTGACAGTTTACAAGACATTGCGACACGTATGGAAGGTATGGCGGGTTATATGGCACAGCTGACGCAGCGAGTAGACGGCTTAACCCCGTCGACTTTCCAGATGACTATGACGCCAGCTCCTGTGGTCTCTCAGACTTCCCGACCTAAGATGCTTATGCCCGACCGATTTGAGGGGAACCCGGACAAGTTCAGAACATTCAGGGAGTCCTGTAACTTATAATTTAAGTTTAACCCCTTCTCAGGAGATGCTGAAAGAGTTGCTATGGTAGTGTCTCTCCTTCAGGGGGCGCCCCAAGATTGGGCTCTGGCCCTACCTCCTGAAGCCCCTGAATGGAGTTCCCTGCAAAGGTTCTTTGGGTCCCTGGGACAAATTTATGATGACCCTAACCGCGCTGCCCTGGCCGAATCTCACCTGTTATCCATCCAGCAAGGTCGCCGTACCGCTGAGGATTATTCAGCTGAGTTTAGGCAGTGGAGCGCGGTAACAGGGTGGACAGATGCACCCCTTTAAACCTTATACCGACAAGGACTGTCAGACCACATAAAGGACGCTATGGTCAGCCACCCCTCTCCTGACTCCCTGAGTGAATTAATGACATTAGCCATCTCCATTGACAGGCGACTTAGGGAGAGGAAACGGGAGAAGCAGGGGGTGACAACAGTAGTTTCACATCAGGTAACCTCAAGGAAAGCAGTGGTTTTGTCTCCTACTTCGGCTACTGCTCCACTTCGGCTACTGCTCGCAGGAAACATCGCCTGGACAACTCCTTGTGCCTGTATTGTGGAAAACCGGGGCACTTCCTCAGAGAATGTCCGTTCCGGCCCGATCAAGTTCCGGGAAAACTCCAGTGCCTGAGTGATGATCTGGAGGGTCACTCAGGCACACAGGTACCTCCTAGAGTGTTTGACAAGTTGTTACTGCCAGTAAAATTGTCTTCTGGTGATACTAATTTTTCCTGCCAGGCCATGGTGGATTCAGGCGCTGCCCTAAGTTTTATTCGTACACCTGTTGCTTTGTCCTTAGGATTGAAGTTGATCCCGTTGTGCTATCCATTTTCTGTTTCAGGTGCCAATTCTGCTCCTTTAAGTGGGGGTAATATCAGGTTCCGTACCCCTGAGGTATCCATGGGGGTTGGTTGTCTCCACCAGGAACAGATATCCTTTTTTGTCATGGACAAGCTGGCCGCAGATATAATTCTTGGGTTGCCATGGTTGCGTCTCCACAATCCAGTGTTTAGTTGGAAAACCTCTGAGTTAGTTAAGTGGGGTAGTTCTTGTGAGTCTCATTTGGCTCAGGCTTGGCAGTCCTTGTGTTCTGTCACTGATATGCTGGTTCTGCCTGAATTTATTTCTGACTTCCAGGATGTGTTCGATGAGGCGGTTGCTGATGCCTTGCCTCCGCACCGTCCGTATGATTGCGCCATCGATCTTGTGTCCGGGGCCAGGTTTCCCAAGGGTCGGATCTTTAACCTGTCCCCCCGGAGCGGGAGTCGATGCGCCAGTACATACAGGACAGTTTAAGGAAGGGTCACATCCGCCCATCCGTGTCACCCATGGGTGCTGGGTTTTTCTTTGTGGAAAAGAAAGACGGTGGATTACGTCCCTGTATAGATTACAGGGCATTAAATAAAATAACCATTAAGGACCAGCATCCTCTTCCTCTGATCCCGGACCTTCTTAACCAGGTAGTGGGTGCCCGTTGGTTCTCAAAAATAGACCTTCGGGGGGCATATAACTTGATCCGGATCAGAGAAGGTGATGAATGGAAAACTGCTTTTAACACTCCAGAAGGGCATTTTGAATATCTTGTGATGCCCTTCGGGCTCAGTAACGCTCCGGCAGTTTTTCAAAGGTTTGTCAATGACATTTTCCGTGATTTGTTTGGTCAATTTGTCGTAGTGTACCTGGATGACATTCTCATTTGCTCACCAGACTGGCCCTCCCACCAGAAACACGTTCGTGAGGTGTTATCTAGGCTCAGAAAGAATCTCTTGTGTGCCAAATTTTCAAAGTGTCTTTTTGGGATAAAAGAAATTGGGTTTCTGGGATATATTCTTACTCCTGATGCGGTACAAATGGATCCTAGTAAAGTTACAGCGGTGCTAGAGTGGGCAAAACCTACAACTTTGAAAGAGGTCCAAAGATTCCTAGGTTTTGCCAATTTCTATAGGAAATTCATCCGTAATTTTTCTCTAGTGGTTAAGCCTCTGACTGAGTTGACTAAGAAAGGGGCGGACCCAGCTTCTTGGTCGCAAGAGGCCGAACAGGCCTTTACGCAGTTAAAGAAAAGTTTTTCTACATCCCCCGTCTTGGTACATCCTGACTTGGATGTTCCGTTTGTGGTGGAGGTGGATGTCTCAGAGTCCGGAGTTGGGGCGGTACTTTATACTAATCTGAGGCCTGTGGCATACTTCTCCAGGAGATTCTCCTCTTCCGAGGCCAATTACGATGTTGGCAACCGGGAACTGTTGGCTATTAAATGGGCCTTCGAGGAGTGGAGGCATTTCCTGGAAGGAGCGAGACATCAGATAACGGTTTTAACCGACCACAAAAACTTGTTATACCTAGACAATGCTAAGAGGTTAAATCCGCGTCAAGCACGCTGGGCATTGTTCTTTACCCGTTTTAACTTTATAGTGACATATCGTCCAGGGTCTAAGAATATCAAGGCTGACGCCTTGTCCCGAAGTTTTGGTGTTTGTGACATGCCTGAGGTTGAACCCGAAAAATTTTTACCTCCAGGCATTGTTCTTGCTAGTATCTCCATTGACTTAAAAAAAGAAATTTTGGGATCTCAAAATAACGCACCTGCTAACGTACCTCCAGATAAGTTGTTTGTGCCTGTACACCTTAGGTTAGCAGTGTTGAAAGAAATACATGCATCCGTACTGGCCGGTCACCCTGGCATTGCTGTGACCGGCTATCTATTGTCTCGCTCATGCTGGTGGCCTTCATGGCAGAGGGACGTTCGGGATTATGTTAAATCCTGTGAAACATGTGCCCGAGCCAAAACCCCAAGGTCTCTGCCTGAAGGTCTGCCCCAGCCATTACCACTGCCAGGTCTTCCGTGGTCCCATCTGTCGATGGACTTTATAACTGACCTTCCCCCCTCACAGGGGAAGACTGTGATCTGGGTAGTGGTTGATCGCTTTAGTAAAATGTGTCATTTAATTGCACTAAAGTAACTGCCTACTGCCAAAACTCTTGCTAAACTGTTTGTTCGTCACATCCTCCGGTTACACGGGTGCCTACCAACATTGTCTCTGACCGAGGGGTGCAATTTGTGTTCAAGTTTTTGGAGAGCTTTTTGTGAATTGTTAAAAATATCTTTGTCATTTTCCTCGGCATTTCACCCAGAAACTTATGGTCAAACGGAACGCACTAATCAATCTCTTGAGCAGTATTTAAGATGCTAGGTCTCTGATAACCAAGGTTTGAGTATTCGCCAATGGCTGAGTTTGTTTTAAACAATCACGTCAACGCCTCCACACAGCAAACTCCCTTCTATTGTAACTATGGTTATCATCCCCGGTTTTCTGCAGTCCCCAATCAGGAGTCACATTTCACTTCCATTGCAGAACTTACCAAAAAACTGTGCACAGTTTGGGCGGAGAGTCTTGCGACTCTAACGTATCCCAACAAAAACAAGTTCAATACGCTAATCGCAAACGCCGGCCCGGTCCCCAGTACCTTGTGGGAGAAAAAGTGTGGTTGTCTACTAAGAATTTACATCTCAGGGTCCCTTCAGTCAAATTTGCTCCCCGATATATTGGTCCATTCCCCATTATAGAAATTATCAACCCAGTCTCCTTTAAGTTGCAGCTACCCCTGTCATTAAAAGTCCATCCGGTATTCCATAAAAACCTCCTCAAGAAATACACTCCTCCTACAGTCACTTGTCCTCCTCCCCTTCCAGTTGTGGTCCAAGGTGAATTAGAGTATGAGATAGAAAGAATTTTAGACTCAAGAAAAATCCACAGGACCATTCAGTATCTGGTACACTGGAAGGGGTATGGCCCAGAAGAGCGCACATGGGATCTCCATGCCTCTGATCTAATTAAAAAATTTCATTTAGAACATCCAGCTAAGCCTGGAGGTCCTAGTGAGGGTCCGGAGGCCCCTCCTCAGGGGGGGGGGTTCTGTTAGGACTCGTTTGGCTCCTGGCACCGCCGATGCATGCAGTCAAAGCATACATGACCGCTCAGGCCGGTTGCTAGGGGTGCGACGACGGCGCTCATAGCAGCTGGACTGCTTCTTGTGTTTTTTACCTACTCCGCTCTGCTATTCTCTGTTGTAGCAGAGGCCAGGGTTCCACTGCCCTGGCTGAGCAGCATAGGTGTTGTGTGTATTAGCTGATTGTTGATTGACAGCTGAAACTACCAATCAGCTGTCAGTAATCTTGAGTCTGGAACCTATAAGTATCCTCCCCAGTCTGCTATGCTTCGCCTGTGAAAGTCCCTGGCTTGCCTGGTGTTACTTGATCTAGCATTCCCTGCATTATATCCTGGTTACCTGACTTCAGCTTTGACTACTTGACTATTCTTTTGGACACGATTTGGTACTTGGTTGCTCGGCTGGTTTTGACTCTGACTTCTGACTTCCCTTTATTGTGTTGTGTATTGTCTTGTTTTGTTTTGTGTATTCACTGTAGTTAGATCAGGGACTGCCGTCCAGTTGTCTGTTTGCTATATTAGAGCATCTGAGGCAAGCGCAGGTAGGGGCAGTGGGGCGGGTGCTAGCTTCAGGGTTCACCTGTCCTTGTGTCTCTCTGTCCTGATCCTAACATCAACATTCTCAAAAGTCATTTTACCACCAATGAGCTTTTTGTAGCATCTAAATATCCAATGCAAATTCTTTAGTAATTCACCAGAACTTGTTAAATTGTTAAAAGAACAAAATGAGCATGTAAAAAGTTGCTTATTATTATTATTTAAGGTATCGAAAAATGTTTGGGACTATGAATTGTTTAGGTCGTGTTATCAACTAGGAGTTTGTGACCTACCAATAGACCTTGGCTTTAGTTTTCTGTTTGTGTTGCAGTAAATGTGTTAGCCTTTTCACATGAAATGCTCATTGTATTACATGCTAGAAACTCACACATAAATTCAAAGCAATGAAGGGAGGAGGAGCATGATTATGTACTGTATGTAAAAGACATGGCTATAGTTAAATAGCTGTAACTAATATAACTTTTGTGGGGGCATGGTGCATAACTAGTGGGAAGCAACAATGGCATTTTTTCAAGGTTTCAAGTTACAAGGGAAGTGCCATCAAGACATTTTGCCTTGGCCTAAGGGGTCTAGATACAGGACTATGACAGCACACTAAGAAATTAAACTATTAAGAAACTAAATGTATTAGGTGATAGGCTAACCAAGTCAAGTATAGAAAGTTATGTATCATAAACATACTATCCAAAACCATAACATACCATACAAAAAAATTGGAATTCACCGGACAAAAAGCAGAGAACATCAAATAATGTGACATGTAACATTCCATTCCACAGTCAATGTTCACGCATAGTTCACACATAAATATTTTCGCCAATGTTATTATCAGTAATTTGGTCAGCACCTGTAGCTAAAATCAGCAGTGGAAATGACAAAGAAAAACTATAATGAAAAGATTTGCAAAGTTTCTGTGTTTTTACTCCACTCCTGGTTTTGGTTAAAAAGATATTGATCAAAATGCTTAAAGAAATACGGTGTGAACATAGCCCTAAAGATGCTTCATTTACCCCCTATACAAATGATTTTTTTCTGGATGAACACTAGAGAATAGATTATCCTTTCTGAAATCTCCTGCGCTTTATCCTACAGAGTAATTACATTAAATTGTGAACTTTGGGTTATATCTTTTCTAAAACCCGACCTAACACAACCTGAAAACGAAAAACAGCTGGCAATTGGTGGAGTAAATAAAACAGATCATCCTTCAATGCTAAAGTAAGACTGAATCGCAGTTTTGGTACCACTTAAATAGTATAAATACATTAGAAAGACTATATGACATAACTGTAATGAAAGCAACAGCACATATACTAATTTTACTTTATATGAAGTGATAATGTGTTAATTGAAGGTAAATTTTACCTGATCACCTGGACACTGCTCACAAAGACACCGGATGTGTAGGCAAGTCAATTAAAAAGATACCAATAGAAACTATAAAATCTATAAAATAACCGAGTTTCAAAAACTATTTGTGATATAAATATGCATTGTTTTGCAGATAAAATTAACCCAGTTGTCTTCAGGCGGTTGAATTTGTCTTATTTGTCTCTCTGTCTTATCATACTTACATAGTTACATAGTTAATACGGTTGAAAAAAGACACATGTCCATCAAGTTCAACTAAGGAGGGGATGGATATAGGGAAGGGGGAGGGGTGATAGGTTCTATACATATGCATTTATATTATTTTGCTCTAAGAACTTGTCTAACCCTGTTTTAAAGCCCTCTACTGTTTTAACTGTGACCAGATCCTGTGGTAGACTGTTCCACAGATTTACAGTTCTCATTGTCAAGAAGGTTTGTCGCCTCCGGAGATTGAACCTTTTTTTCTCCAGGCGGAGGCAGTGCCCTCTTGTCCTTTGAGGGGGTTTTACCTGGAACATCTTTTCCCCATATTTCTTGTAGGGGCCATTTATATATTTAAATAAATTAATCATATCTCCCCTTAAACGTCTCTTCTCCAGACTAAACAAATTTAATTCTTTTAATCTCTACTCATACTCTCATACTCTCATAATCTCTACTACTACTATAACTAAGATTCTCCATTCCCCTTATTAGTTTAGTTGCCCGTCTTTGTACCCTCTCCAGCTCTAGAACATCCTTTTTATGAATCGGATTCCAAAACTGGACAGCATACTCCAGATGAGGCCGCACCAAAGCTTTATAAAGCCGTAATATTATATCCCTGTCCCGAGAGTCCATGCCTGTTTTAATGCATGACAATATCCTGATGGCCTTAGAAGCAGCTGACTGACATTGTGTGCTGTTCTGTAGTCTATTATCTACAAGTATACCCAGATCCTTCTCCATCAGCGACTCTCCCAGAGTAACTCCCCCCAGGACATATGATGCATGCGGGTTATTAGTACCCAGGTGCATAACTTTACATTTATCCACATTGAACTTCATTTGCCAAGTGGACGCCCAAACACGCTTGGTGTCATCTGAAAAGATAGAAACATTGCTGTTAATTCCATTCTCAATATCATTAATAAACAAGTTAAACAGAAGAGGGCCCAGTACTGACTCTTGGAGTATACCACTTATTACCGGGGACCATTCGGAGTAGGAATCATTGACCACCACTCTCTGGGTACAATTATTAAGTCAGTTTTTAATCCAGTTACACATTAAACTTTCCAAACCGATAGACTTTAACTTACCCATCAGACGTCATGAGGAACTGTGTCAAACGCTTTTGCAAAATCCAGGTACATGATATAAACAGCCGCGCCACCATCCAGGCTTCTACTTACCTCCTCATAGAAACATAATAGGTTGGTTTGACAGCTTCTGTCCTTAGTAAAACCATGCTGGTTATCACTTATAATACTATTAGCCACTACATATTCCTGGATGTAGCCCCTTATAAGCCCCTCAAATAGTTTCCCCACAATGGACGTTAAGCTCATTCTACTGTTAATATGAGTCTTATGGTATCACCACAATAAGAGCTGCATGAATAATGAGGACTATTGCTGTTTTTAGAACATTCTGTCACGCAATGATGGCTGACATTTTCTAGAGGTATATACAGTTTTACCGTTGTTACTTTGTAATAACTGATTGACCTATATGAGCCTAATAGGTTTTCACATCTTTATTGAAAATTCTTCTGCCTCAGATCCCATAAAAAGAGAATACAAAACTGCATAGCTCATTATGTTATTTCGTATAATGCCAGTCACCGTGCAGAAAACCAAACAGACCCCATTAAAGTTCATTGGACTTTGCTCATGTCTGTAATTTGACAACTTTCCTTTTTTGTTGTTGTTCCGTTTCAATGAAAATACAACACAGAATGATAACCAAACGTATTAGACTAAAAAACTGGACATAAGATAACACAAAACAGTTGGCTTGACCGAGTGTTTATACACCTCTTCCCGAAAACCAAATGATCCCCATCCATCCCTTATCTGACATAATCTGTTGAGAGTTAAGAGGTCACCAAGCATATAATATACTCAGCCAAACCAGCTTAAAGGGGTATTCCAGGAAAAATTCACTTTAGGAGATTGTGGGGGGTCCAACCCCTGAAGCCCCGGTGATCTACGTATCAGACCCCACCAATTTTGTTATGAATAGAGCCCTGGATCGGCATGTTACCTGCGGCTCTATTCATTCCTATGGATCGATGGAAAGAGCAAAGTATGGCGCTGTACTCTTCTCTTTCTGTCGCTCCATAGGAATGAATAGAACTGCTGGTCACGTGCCGACCCGGGGCTCTATACATAACAGAGCCGGCAGATCTGCCTGCCCTCTAGCCCCCCTGCAGTGTAACACACCCGGCCATGCTCCTGGTCTTGCTCCCTGCCGCCGGGGCAAACGTCCCTGCCTCTCGGGGTGAATTTAAAGGGACAGTAAGTCCCTAACTGGTTGTGCACCTTATCACCTTCCCTATAAATTCCTGCCTTGATCCTAATGTAGGAGTCTCTGCATGGTTCCCATAAGTGTGTGGTCCTAATTCTACCATCATTCCTGCCCGTGGTTTCAGCCATTCTTGCTATCTGTGGTTCCTGTCTGTGACTTCTATCCCGGTCCCAGCCATGAGTCCTGAAGTTTTCCTGTCTGCCTGTCTACGTGTCTCCAGCTGCTCCTCACCCACCACCACTAACAGGCCAAGCCAGGGGTAGCGACCTAGGGATCGCCTGCCTAAGCAAGTCCGTCCCACCTTGCAGTTGGGACTTTTGAAGACCAGCGGCCCCTTAGACTCCACCCAGGGGCGGATTAAGGGTACCATGGGCCCCGGGCGGTTCAGAAATAGTGGGCCCCTTGCTAACCACACCCCCTCTAGCCCTGCCCCCATTCAATAACCACGCCCCAACTAACCCTGCCTGGGATTTTCTGTGGCCATTAACCATATAAATTACCACAGAAAAGCCTTACATAGCATCTAGAGGTCACATAGCCTGAGGACATGGTGTATAGCCCCCTCAGGCTTTGTGATCTGTAAATGATGACTAGGGCCGGGCTTTGCTGTAACCATGTTTTCTGTTTGTCCCCTCACAATTTGCTCAGGCTGGAACATTTTAGCCTGTGGGGCTAAGCACTGAGCAGTGGCCAATGAGTCAAATTTAAAACCAATTACATTGATTAAATCATCAAATCTGTAATGTATTCAGTAAGTTTGAACAGAGCATTAAGGAGAATCTGTGAGGTCCATACTAGGTGCACGGCTGCAGGTACAAGGTGACATTGGTTATGTCACTATATCTCTCTAACACTTGTCTGCTGGGACCTATAGTCCTCTACCTGGTACAGACCTCACAGACTTCCTTTAAAAAATATAAAGGACTGTTTTTACAAACAGAGCATTACATCCAGTGACTCACAGGAGGCGTCTTCTCTACACGAATTACAAGGGACATCTTCCTAATCGAAGTTGTTCGTTTTTCCTTTTCATCGCCATCTGGCTCAACTCATCATGAAGACTCCTCCCGCCATGACTCGCCCCCACAGGATCTGTCAGACAGGCATTTTAGGCTCTTTGCTCCAGCATCATCCTCATCTCATATACAAACTCTCCATCTGCTTCACACAGTAACCGTGCTCCCTCTGTGCCCCATAAAAGCAGTTAGCCCCAGTTTATGCCTCCAAATAGTAGTCTGTCCCTAATAAATAGCCTTTTCTTTGCTGTGTCCCCATATAGTATTAAGCAACTCTTTTTGGTTCCACTATAGTAGTTACCCCCCCCCACCATATAGAATAAGCCACCTCTGTGTAGCATCCCCTCTGTATAGTATAGCCCCCTCTGTATAGCATCCCCTCTATATAGAATAGCCCTCTCTGTGTAGCATCCCCTCTGTATTGAATAGCCCCCACTGTGTAGCATCTCCTCTTTATTGAATAGCCCCCTCTGTGTAACATCCTCTCTGTATAGAATAGCCCCCTCTGTGTAGCATCCCCTCTATATAGAATAGCCCTCTTTGTGTAGCATCCCCTATATAAAACAGCAACCTCTGTGTAGCATTCCCCATGACCAGTCCCCCCCTGTAGAATCCTCCATGACCAGCCTCCCTGGAAAATTCCCCATGACAGTCCCCCACCTGTAGAATACCCCATGACAGTCCCCCCCTGTAGAATCCACCATGACAGTCCCCCCCCATATAATCCCCCATGAATAGCCACCCTCCCGTAGAATCCCCCATGACAGTCCCCCCCCTGTAGAATCCCCCATGACAGCCCTCCCTGTAGAATCCCCAATGACAGTCCCCCCTGTAGAATCCCCCATGACAGCCCCCCCTGTATAATCCCTCATGACTAGTCTCCCTGTAGAATCCCCCTATGACAGCCCCCTAGTAGAATCCTCCATGACCAATCCCCCCTGTAGAATCCCCCATGACCAGCCCCCTCCCCCTGTAGAATCCCGCATGACCAGTCCCCCCCTGTAGAATCCCCCATAACCAGTCCCCCCTGTAGAATCCTGCATGACCAGTCCCCCCGTAGAATCCTGCATGAACAGTTCCCCCATAGAATCCTGCATGACCAGATCCCCCCCTGTAGAATCCCGCATGACCAGTTCCCCCCTGTAGAATCCCCCATGACCAGTCCCCCCTGTAGAATCCCCCATAACCAGTCCCCCTGTAGAATCCATCATGACCAGTCCCCCCTGTAGAATCCTGCATGACCAGTCCCCCCCGTAGAATCCCCCATGACCAGTACTCCCCTGTAGAATCCACCATGACAGTCCCCCCTGTATAATCCCCATGACTAGTCCCCCCTGTAGAATCCCCCATGACAGTCTCCCCTGTAGATTCCCCCATGACAGTCCCCCACCTGTAGAATCCCCTGACAGCCCCCCTGTAGAATCCCCAATGACAGTACCCCCTGTAGAATCCCCCATGACAGCCCCCCCTGTATAATCCCCCATGACTAGTCTCCTCCCTGTAGAATCCCCCATGACAGCCCCCTAGTAGAATCCTCCATGACCAATCCCCCCTGTAGAATCCCCCATGACCAGCCCCCCCTGTAGAATCCCGCATGACCAGTCCCCCCCTGTAGAATGCCCCATAACCAGTCCCCCCTGTAGAATCCCGCATGATCAGTCCCCCCCGTAGAATCCTGCATGACCAGTTCCCCCATAGAATCCTGCATGACCAGTTCCCCCCATGTAGAATCCCGCATGACCAGTTCCCCCCTGTAGAATCCCCCATGACCAGTCCCCCCTGTAGAATCCCCCATGACCAGTCCCCCTGTAGAATCCCCCATGACCAGTCCCCCCTGTAGAATCCTGCATGACCAGTCCCCCCCCTGTAGAATCCCCCATGACCAGTTCTCCCCTGTAGAATCCACCATTACAGTCCCCCCCCTGTATAATCCCCCATGACAGTCCCCCACCTGTAGAATGGCCCATGACAGTCCCCCCTGTAGAATCCACCATGACAATCCCCACTGTAGAATCCCCCATGACTAGTCCCCCCCTGTAGAATCCCCCATGACACCCCCCCTGTATAATCCCCATGACTAGTCCCCCCTGTAGAATCCCCCATGACAGTCTCCCCCCTGTAGAATCCCCCATGACAGTCCCCCACCTGTAGAATCCCCCATGACAGTCCCCCACCTGTAGAATCCCCCATGACAACCGCCCCTGTATAATCCCCCATGACTAGTCCCCGCTCTGTAGAATCCCCCATGACAGCCCCCCCTGTAGAATCCCTCATGACAGGCCCCCCTGTGGAATACCCCATGACAGTCCCCCTGTATAATCCCCCATGACTAGTCCCCCCTGTAGAATCCCCCATGACAGTCTCCCCCCTGTAGAATCCCCCTGACCAGTCCCCCCTGTAGAATCCCCCATGACCAGTCCCCCCCTGTAGAATTCCGCATGACCAGTCCCCCCCTGAAGAATCCCCCATGACCAGTCCCGCTCATGTTGAATCCCCCATGACCGGTACCCCCCCTGTAGAATCCTGTATAACCATTCCCCCCTGTAGAATCCCCCATGACCAGTCCCCCCTCTGTAGAATCCCCCATGACCAGTCCCCCCTCTGTAGAATCCCCCATGACCAGTCCCCCCCTGTAGAATCCTGCATGACCAGTCCCCCCCTGTAGAATCCCCCATGACTTGTTCCCCCCCTGTAGAATCCTGCATGACCAGTCCCCTCCCTGTAGAATCCCCCATGACCAGTCCCCCCCTGTAGATTCCCCCATGACTAGTCCCCTCATCTGTAGAATCCCCCATGACCAGTCCCCCCCTGTAGAATCCCCCATGACCAGTCCCCTCCTCTGTAGAATCCCCCATGACCAGTCCCATGTACAGAACAAAATAATAAAAATATACTCACCTGGCACATTGATTTCCAGCAGCAGCTCTCTCCTTCTGGAGCTCCGGTCATCCGATCATCCTGCTGCGACGTCCGGCTTCTCTCTTCTCCAGGCCGCAGCTCCTCGTTCCTCCGCTCCGGAAGTGACTTCACAGGATGCAGGTGTGCCTACGTGCGGCACGTCTGATCCAAATGGAGGATATTTTAAAGGGGCAGAGTGGCTCTGGTGCACAAGGGGACTGGTGGCCTAGGGGGCAGAGCAACACAGGGGCACAGGTATGCAGAGGTAAGATTGTAATGGGGGCAATCTCACTTGGCCCCCCGGAGCCTTGGGCCCCGGGCGGTTGCCTAGATTGCCCTCATTATAATCCGCCCCTGACTCCGACCCATGGTGTGGCTCACGCCATTGCTAGTGGTGCTACAGCGGATCCGCGACTCCAGTTATTACAAGACCCACATCTATCAGATGCTTATGGCATGTACAAATGTCTTAAAGGGGAATACCCATTTAAAGCTAAACTTCAGTCCTCAAAAGTATTATGCAATCTAAAAGATATCCCTTATAACCTTGGGATCATCAACCCCTCTGAAAAATGCTACATCTGTGTAAGTAAAATTCAGCCTAGGCTCCTGAAGTTGCATTTACAGACATTACCACAAGCTCTATGCTCTTGACAAGTTGATGCATCAAAACGCATAAGTAAAAGTGCACGAGAAAGCAAACATACTGTTCTAACCTTATGTAAAAGATAACCAATCAATAAATCGCTAACTCATACATCATTCTATATTAACTGTTATTTCAATTGCTTCTATTGTGCAATGTTCCTATCAGCTAATTGCATTATTTATCTTATCAACTTTCCCCTGAACACATTCCCAGCTGATCCGCAGCAACAGCGCTTGCATTGTCTGGAATAGTGGAAAAATAATAGTGCTGGCAAATGAGAACTAGGTTGATAAGATATATATATTTTTCCTAACTAAATAGCTTTATCTAAACAGGATATTATCACACCTCTAAGGAAAGAGCATGTGAAAAGCAAAGTGAGGAAAATCCTTCTGTAGTACTCTTAGAACTGATGTCACATACAAGGCAAGGACATCACAAGGAGGAGTCAGATTACTGTAAGAATGGGCAGTGCAGTGTGCAGGCAGAGTAAGTGCTAGATGAGACAGGGGATTGGAACAGGGATAAGACTGTGCAGCACAGCACTCATCCTAAACACAAGAAGCACTCATCATCACTGTTGCAGTACTGGTTTCATTTCCACCTATTGAAGAATGAGATCTCCCTGCTTCACATGACAAGCTTGTGCTGGAGTTAATGCAGAATACACAGCAGCAGGGTTGTGATTGGAATGAGAAACATTATGTATTTTGGTAAGTGCCTTATCCTCCTTGTGCTTTGACTTGTCCATGCAAGGCAGCTGTTTTGACATATGCATAATATATTCTTCCTCATACAGGTCTAATGCTTAGATTACCTTCTCTCTATCTTCTAAACATGAACTGATCTGCAGTGATTCCTCCTCAGCAGTCCCAATGACTGTTTCAATGAACTTAGACTACATTGTGTTTAACCCTAAAAAAGTTGTCATAGTTCAATGTTTCATTGGTTATTTGCCTTATGTTCCTTACATTCACTATATAATGCTGTGGAGGAATTGAGTTCTTTTAAGGAAGCACAGTCATAAAATACATTACTTGTTATAATAAGTCCTTAGAGGGTTTTCACAGTTTTTTCTATAATGTGCTTGGAAGGAGTTGGGTTTCATGTTAGTTCTGAAATAGCTTAACAGAAAGGAACTGTACCTGCTTAGAGACAGCATGCTGTCATTTACTGCTATAGTCTAGCTGTATTCTATTTTACTCAGGACCCTGCTCTGTGAACTGACATTTAATAATAGCCTCATACTACACTGCTCTCAGACAAGGCATCTGGATTAGCTTCTGATTATCTATCGATATGGTTCAAGTATCTCTAACCCTTGAGTGTCATCATATTTTTACTTGTTTTATTAATATTGCCCCTTTCATACCACGTTGAGGCTGAAAATATTTGTTTTCTATGAAAAACAGAACTTGGTTCTATGAAGCATGGTCATGTTTTCACTCAAGAAGCAACATATGGTGAACAGTGATTTATTTGTAAGCCACAAAGAAATGAATAGGAGCTCCTTGGAGCAGATACATAACATTTTAATATTAAAAAACACACAGAAAAAGTCAATACAAGACTTATTTACTAACATGATGGTGAAGCTTGATACAATGTATAGTTGGGAATTATGTATCAAATATTGTTTATTAAACTTGAAATGTTTATGGCAATTTGTGACTTTGTTACATGAAACCAAAGAAAAGATTTTAGTACCTGGTCAGTGACGTACATTTACGCCACTAATATAGTGTAAGTACCTGGTATATAGAGGTGATAATACTGTGTTATCATGTTAACTGATAAGTTCTGTCCCACTTCTTACTGAAAACCTTGTGGAGATTTTGGAATCCATATGATGTAATATGATGATAAATATACATATTTATATATACATCTAATAATACACACATATATATATATATATATATATATATATATATATATATATATATATTATATTTCAGATTCAGGCATGTCACCCCCCCTGCCCTATATATATAACTCGTATAGTTTATATTGTACAAATATAAGTGTATGTACGTTTCACCAGCTATGATAATTGATGAGAATACATGACATGGTTAAATGATTACAAGTGTCTAGGCTGAGATTAACTTGAGAGTATTCACTTTGAAAAGCTAGCATGAGTCAATTGTGCCACGCAGTGTCATACTTAACAATACTATTATATACCAGGCACTCTGAGCTTGTAAATTATCTAATTCAACAGCTGTAGCAATAGGCACACATTATACACCACTGAGAGGAACAATCAATGGCATCTTCTCTAGGAAAACATCATGTTCCTATAGTCTGCATTGTGTAGAATGTTACAGAAATGCCATGTCCTTTACAAGTATATGCCATTAAGAAATAATCCTTATTTATAATGACTCCAGCTACCTTCATGCATTACTTAGGAACTACAGAAAAACCATAAAGAGAGAGGGTGGTGATTTCTATTGACAAACAATAGCAGCGGAAGGTATATAGACAGAGTTTGAAATATGTTTATGATGGAATTTGGTTAATAGCATTATTGAATGTGAGTCACTGAAGGGCAAATGAAGGGTGTATTGAAACATTCATACCCTGCTGCCTGAGCCCATTGCATAAAGATCCATCATGAAGTACATATCTTCTAATTGTCAGATTTCACACTCTTCACTAGCATCCTAGAGCAATTATTTCTGAATGCTGTCAAGAACTATAGTATAGGTTCTATAAGACATGTATAAAGCGGAATGGATGGCATCTTTTGTAATTAACTAATGGTATGGGAGTTTTGCCAAAGTCATATACAGAAAATGCTGAATTGCACATCTTGAATCAATTCTCGGAATATTGGTTTCTTCTATTCAGATCTCTACACACATTGGATCAGCACTGCTTTAACCATTGATATGTATGATAGTTGTTGTCTATAAAAAATTTCAGTGTCAAAGATGATGCCTATATGATTGGAAACCAGGGTGAGCATAGTCTTGCTAACAAGTGCACCATAATAATCATATAACATGTGCCATACATTATAAATACCCAATAGCCCAAAATATAACTTGTATATTGTACCTTGTATCACTGTCATTGCTACAGTTCCCATAAAAGAAAACTAAAAGACAAGTCGGCGTAAACATTCTTAATAGAACAGTAAAACCAGCTTATGTTTTGCTGTCACAAGTCTTATAGCAGACATAAAGTGTAATTCCACTACCCACATTGTAGATTGTTCTTCTCGAAGTAATGGAACCACTAGGAAGATTCACATTTATGGTTTCATGGTGTACTGATTTATGGACAATAAGTGTTACACCTCTAAAAGCCAAGGTTTAAGTAAGGACACTTTATTAAAGTTGTCGGAGGGTGATAGACTCTGGATTCAACCAAGTAACTAGATCTCTGCATTTGTTGGTTGTTTTTCTTTTACCTGGGAGATAATACCGACATCACGACACACTTTGGTTTCATCATACATAAAATTCTGAGAACTTCTCTTCTTATCGCAGATGGGAGTTGTTTTTGTAGCGTTAATGATATATTGGTTACTGGAGGCCATAGGGAATGCTTGATAAATAGAAGATCTTGAGATTTGTAGAACTTCCTTGTCTGAGGTTTTTGCAGATTTTTGGAAATAAATAGCTTTCCTATAAAGGATGAAATCAAGGTTTTCTCATTTATATTACTTTTTTACAGTCTATAAAAAGAGAATTTTGAAATTCACAAGATTTGGATGTTTCATGGTAGATAAGGCTTTTCAAGGAACAGTTTCTAATCTATTTTGTATACATTACTACTTGAAAAATTAAATGCAGTTAAAGGGCTATTTCTATCTGGAGTAGGTGTGCCCTGTCCAGTGTAAGCACAGGATGAGGCATAACTAAGAGATCACGGGGTCTGACCAATGGGACTCCCTGAAATCTTGAGGGGACTTTGAAACCTCTGCAGAATACCCCTTTAATAATGTTTATTATAACCCATATAACCTATATTTTTTCTACAGTGAACAGATGCAGTTTGTTGTTGAGGTTGTTTCTTTCCCAGCAACAAAGCTACACAGTCTATAGGTTGTGTCTAGTCTTGCAGCTCAGCCTCATCCCCTTGAATAAAGCTGTGATGCAATGCCAGACTCCAGAATCTATGGAAAAGAGCAACACTGTTTCCATAAGAAAGAAATAAATAAAAAATCTAGATAACCCCCTTTCAACCCTGTAATAGAATGCCACTTTAAGCACTCCCACTTTCTTGCTCTCTCTTTTCAGCAAGCTGTTTCCATATCTCCCATAAATTTGAATTGAAAGAACTGCAGACTTGTATCTCTCCCCTGGCAGAACAGGGTTCGGGGCACCCTAGTGGTACAAATATAAGAAGGTCCCAGTGGTTAGATTCCCCCATATTATATATGTATCCTGTCAACATGCTATATATGGTGATAATACTCCTTTAAACTTTGTCTTTAAAAACCTTTGATGGACTTCTAATGGACTTCTCTCTTTGGTCAGTTATTAGATAGTCTAACAAGAATGTAGGTAATATCTGGAAATGAAGAATGAATCTCGTATGTGGATAGTAATAGCACAAATTTATTTTGACCAGTCTGTTTTAATCAAAATGACAAATGCTCTTATATGGGAAAGTTGCCCACTGGTATAAAATGGTAGATATTATAGTGAGTATAATGGCTTCCCCCCAATAGGAATGATCATTTTATTACAACGTATAAGAAAATGGCAAGTGAAATTTATAAGTTTTTTTTTTTTATTATTTTATTTTTTTGTTTCTGGCCAAAATGGAATGACTCTTCACTGCTTAGAACACTTGGCAGCACAATAGAATTGCAGCAGCTGTAATGAAGTTAAAGTATTTGGAATTTTTATTTTATCTTTTTACAAGCTTATCATAGACTCGTGTGCAGACATTATAATCTAAACAAAAAGAAGACGTAGCTACATTTTTGTACTTCACTTGGGAGAGTGCTAGAATAGGGTTACCGATTATGAAGATCCAATTAAAGGGGCATTCTGTCTTGAAACATGACCATTCCTTTCCTACTACTACCATACTACCATTTGCTATCACTTAACATCTGTCGGTTTAATAGCTTATGGGTCAGGTCTTTTAATTTGGGCTATTCAAGCAATTAGAAGACTGATCAGGAAAGTTCTGGCTATTGGATTATGCTGTCCCACAGTTTGTAATAAAAGAAAGCTGATGTCAGGACTGTGCCTTGGCGTTCCCCGGTTTGGGCAGTGCAGCTGAGAAGGCGCTGAGTTTGGTGTTTCTGTGCAGTGTCCTGGACCCTGTCTGAACATAGGTGTATCTTAGGTTTGTTTAGCCCCACCTGCCTTGCTTGTTATGCTTTTGGCAGTTTCAGGGTTAACCCTGCTGCTGCTCAGGTGAGCTGTGTTAAGGATCAGGAGTCCCTGATCCTCCATAAATAGTATTCAGCTCCAGCAATCCTTGCTGGCTAAGCGTTTCTCTGCTGTGACCTGTAGTTCTCTGACCCTTTGTTTGTTCTCTGACTTTCCTGTTTGCTGCCTGCCTTGATCGTATTGGCTGACCCTTGACTACCTGACTGCCTCCGATTTTGTACTTTTTCCGCCCACTGTTTCTGACTCGAATAGTCGACTAAGAATTATTGTGTTTGTTTGTCTCTCTGTGTTTTGTGTACCACCTATATCAGTGCAGGGACCATCCTCATGGTTGTCCAAAGTTGCCTAGGGCTGTCAGTGTCAAGTAGGCAGGGACCATGGTCAGGAACAGATGAGGGCTCAAGGTCCATGTCCTTGTCTTTCCCACGGGTTGTCCCTGAGCAAGCTAACAGCTTGACTGTGGTTAAAGACAAAGAAGTTTAGAGAAAATCACATTAAAGAGAATGTTCAGATGTGGCACCATATTTATCATGCCCCTCACACATTTCTTTTGGACATTTATGCATTTAGCAAATAAGCCATCACCATCACTTTCCTCACACGGTACAATCTGGCATGAATCTGTAGCTGAGCCATGTTTATCAGATAGCAGATTCCTCAACTACTCAGTGGTACAACAGTATTGATAAATATGCCACAACGTCATTTATTCACATTCACCAAGACAACATTATGAACTCTACAGGACCACGCCTAACAGTACACAGGGTGTAGAAAGTAGGTAGAAATCTGCAGCTTCCATGATGATACTCACAGGGAAGACTCTGCAAAGTGAGGGGCGTACCCAGGAGCAGCAGGCATCAAACTTCCATGCTGCCTTCACATAGGTAATCTCTTTATTTGTTCTCTGAAGGAGTGGGAGAGTAGCTACAGGTATCCACTCAGCATCCTGTAGATGTCAGCAGTTGGAAACACAGTTGGGGGGGGGGAGTGGCCCCAGCAGCAGGCAAACAGCCAATCAGGAATGTTCATACTTGGCTCTCCTGACATTTATTGTAATCATAACAGCCTGCATAAGTGGGTAAATCTGTGAACGTTTTCCCCTTTTCCATCTTTCTATTCCAACTGCTCAACTACCTCCCCCCCCCCATCACTGCTGTCTACAAAATGTGGATTTTCTATGGATATGGATCTATCTATCTCTTATCTATCTATCTATCTATCTATCTATCTATCTATCTATCTATCTCATATCTATCTATCTATCTATCTATCTCATATCTATCTATCTATCTATCTATCTCATATCTATCTATCTATCTATCTATCTATCTATCTATCTATCTATCTCATATCTATTTATCTATCTATCTATCTATCTATCTATCTATCTCATATCTATCTATCTATCTATCTATCTATCTATCTCATATCTATCTATCTATCTATCTATCTATCTATCTATCATCTGTCTATCTATCTATCTATCTATCTCATATCTATCTATCTATCTATCTATCTATCTATCTATCTATCTTTCTCCTATCTGTCTATCTATCTATCTATCTATCTCCTATCTATCTATGGCTATGTTCACACAATGTCCAAAAAAGGAAAAAGGCATCTGCTTTTTGTGTTTAAAAAAACGTCCATTGTATTGAATAACGGACGTCTTTTGAGGCGGACTCACTCAATACAATGTGTGAAAAAGACGTCTGTTATTCCATAGACTTCAGTGCATTTTAGTCAACCCACTTAAAATAATGCAATAATGGACGTCTTTTTAAACACAAAAACAGATGTTCTTTTTCCTTTTTTTGGACGTTGTGTGAACATAGCCTATCTATCTATCTATCTACAAAAAGAGAAAAAAAGCAGCACTGCTTCGATTTGTGCTAAGTTGGTGCCAACGGACCTAGGTCTTGACTCTTGACCGGATGCAGATAGTAGGTAGATAGTCCACGGCACTCAAAGGGTTAACGGTGCAAACCGTAGATTTATTTTTAATAAATCTACGTTTTGCACTGTTAACCCTTTGAGTGTCGTGGACTATCTACCTATCTATCTATCTATCCACTATAACATTCTTTCCTGTAAACCCATTGTGAGTAAATGGGATCTGTCCTCATCGGTCTCCCATAAGAATCATTATAGCCATCATGACTTCTGTTATTACAGGAGCCATGAAGGATATAACAAGCCCGGTGGGAACAAAGCCTTAGATTGTATTCACACTACATCTGGGACATACGCTTGAGTACATTTTATATCTTTTATTTCCTTTAACAATGTGTGCTCATCTGTATGCACAATCCGTATGCAACTGGATGCCAATTTCTTTGTGATTAAATGTATACCTTAAATCTAATTTTTGGAGTATGAAATATTTCTGTAGATTATGCTTTCCGATACTGCTAAGAAACAGTATCCAGATGTTAGGCTGTCAAACATATGCCGCAAGAAAACACTTGGCATAAGCTTGGACGATAGAAACTTGTGGGTACAGTACAGGATATGTTTGGATAGATTTTCTTGCTTAGTATTTAATAAGAAATATTGAGGAAGCTCTATCTCTAATTCTAAAACACTAATAGTCAATAAAAGAGGCGTTATGTTATGTATGGTTTCATTTTTTACATGTAATATTCAGTAGAGTTCTACAGAAACATTCTTTATGAGTAGTATATAAGTTTACATTATGAGTATGTTATGGTGACACTTTTTGTGTAATGCATAAAGCAGCACTATTTATGTGAACTGTATGTCTGGTGGTGCTATTCATGTATAGGTGGTGCTATACATGTATAGGTATGTTAACATTATGTTCGGCAATAATGTTATTATTGTGTACAGAGATGAGCGAATTTACATTAGAAATTAAGCGAATTGCTTTGTTTGCTTGGCAGTCGGCTTTTAAGTTGGCTGCCTTTGATCTCTGTGACGCTCCCAGCTGCTACACCCTGGGTGCCTGGAAAAGCTGGATCCACTCCTGGGAAACTTCTCCCAGTTTTCCAGGACTGGATCCAGCTTTTCCAGGCACCTGGGGGGGAGTGGCCGGGAGTGGCACAGAGATCAAAAGCAGCCAACTTATAAGCTGACTGTGAGCAAACAAAGTGATTTGCTTCATTTGTCATCTCTAATTGTGTATATGGCAGTTGTGTTATTTATGTGTATTAAATGGTGATACCATGTGTATGTACCACATCAAAGCTATTTATTTGTCTAAAAAGGAGAATGGAGCTCTTTGCATTCCTTAGAGTTTATATTTTTATGGGCATAGATGTTAACCTCTTCCCGACGTACAGCTGTATCATGGGTCAGGTGAAAGAGTATGACATGGGCTTAATTGCAATCGTGATATCTAAACGTTTTTTATCTGTGTCATCGGTGGTTCAGTGTATTGATCAGCATTAGAGATGAGCGAACCTCGAGCATGCTTGAGTCGATCCGAACCCGAAGTTTCGGCATTTGATTAGCGGTGGCTGCTGAACTTGAATAAAGCCCTAAGGCTATGTGGAAATCATGGATATGGCCATTGGCTGTATCCATATTTTCCAGACAACCTTAGAGCTTTATCCAACTTCAGCAGCCCCAGCTAATCAAATACCGAACGTTCGGGTTCGGATCGACTCGAACCCAAACCCGCTTCGCTCATCTCTAATCAGCATCCCTGCAATTTAAACACAGGGTGCTGAACAGTTGTCACAGCAACCCAAGGCCTCTAGTAGGCCTCGGTTCCTTCAATGACTGACCTGTACAAATGCAAAAGCACACTGTAGTACGAAAGGGAACTTGTAAATTATATTAAAATAGTGAGCCTATAATAGTACTATAGAGAGACTGAAAAAAGGTCCCTTTCTTGTTAAGAACTCAAATCACCACAATGTAACATTTTCAAAAAATAAAAAAAATGTAACTATAGTATTACATTTAACCATCAGATTGAAACACTGTAGCAACAGAGCAATCTTGGTCTTCATAGAGCCTTAATGCAGGTCCTGGGCTGCCATGATAGCAAATTGGATCACAGCCTTGCTATACCACCACCACCACAGATGCATGTTCACACAACATATTTTTTTGACAAAAACGGACGTTGTTTTCAATTAAAACAACCTCCATTCTTATCATATTGAAATGTGTTGCATTGAAGTCAATGCAAACAGCGGCCATTGTTTCACTACGGCCGTGGAAATAATTGACATATCAATTATTTTCGGACATTCTGAGTTGTATTTTCACTCCAACAATGGCTGTTGTTTGACTCTCAAGACAACGATCATTGTTTTCGAGTGCCAAACTACAGCCATTGTCCATACTGCGTGTGAACGTAGTCTTAAAGGATAACTCTTGTAAAATGTAAAAATCTTGAGCAGGCAGGAGGTGCAGAGGACATTATATAGAAGCTACTTACCTATCCCTACACCGCAGCAGCACCAGCTAAGTGACAGTCACCAGTCTCCATTTCTTTTGGTTTCCAGCATTGCCATGTCACAGCAGGAAATACCCACTCAGTCAGTCAGTGACTGCAGCGTTATTACAAGTATCCCACAGATCAATATAGTTTACTGCAGTGAGTGTGCGATATATGAAATGAGTACACTCACGTTTCAGTAGTCTTCATCTTGACTTCTTTATTGTATGCAATGGACAAGATTCGGCTGTGTGTAGTCAGAGCACTGGAGGTAGCTAGAGGTTAGGCGTCCTCTCCCTGCCGCGCGGCAGGGAGAGGACGCCTAACCTCTAGCTACCTCCAGTGCTCTGACTACACACAGCCGAATCTTGTCCATTGCATACAATAAAGAAGTCAAGATGAAGACTACTGAAACGTGAGTGTACTCATTTCATATATCGCACACTCACTGCAGTAAACTATATTGATCTGTGGGATACTTGTAATACTGGACTGCTACATGCCAAAGAAGTGGGAGTTGGCGGTATCCACGTTAATTGCTCGAGATTGAGCGATCCTGTGGTCCGAAGCCAGACATTGCGCTTTGTTTGAAGTGACTGCAGCGTTGTCTAGCCCCAGTCACTGACTGGCTGAGCGTGCATTTCAAAGTCTGGATCTGGTGTGGTATGCAATTAAGCTCCATTCACTTCAATGAAACTTAGTTTCAAAACCTACACCCAAACTGGAGACAAGAGTGGTGCCGTCTCTGGAAGAAAGTGGCCATGTTTTTCTAATGCTTGATAACCCCTTTAAAGGAGGATGGCAGCAGGAGGCAGCTCAAATATCTCCAAAGTCGATATTCTTTGTACCCCCTTGACCAAACTCAACAGTTCCTCCTAGAGGTGGACTGGCTTGTAAGGAGTTACATAACAATACACTGTAGCTCATTCAACATCAGCAAAAGACGGAAATCTGCCCACATCCCCCCACACCCAACATGTTTTTGTATTTTTCTGATCATTGGTCACTGCATTATGAAATTTGTGCCAATTGAGTGTACCCTCAGGGATGGCATGAAATGTGGATGTCTAAAAAACCCCAACCTTAGACCCGAAAAGCATAAGAAGACACATTGGGGAGCTATGTAAAACAAGTTCCACAAGTTTGTATGCTTTTTAAAGTAACTGCATAAGGTTTTATACTATCCACTGTTCTAATACAATGATTTCTTGACATGTTGTATAACCCCAGAAACGAGTATAGTGTGTGATACTTTAAAATTATAAAAGTGTCTGGAAAAGCATATGGCAAAAACGTGGTGTAAAATGAGCATATGACCTATCTGTTCATAAGGTCTCATACATGCAATCATGTTTATTTAAGCCTACAATATGGTACATAAAACCTAACCATATTGTTGGCTCTGCAGCATAGTTCTGCACACAAAGCCAAGTTTTCTCATAGAATTATATAAGACATTCAATGGCCAAAACTTCACACAAATATATATCTATATACCGTTTTATGGGTCTTGGATGCACCTGGATTGGTTGGGTCAGCCAGAATAGGACACACTTTTACTCCTTTGCTCTTTGTGCAAGCTTATAAGAAGTGGATCAGATGCTGCAATCACATAGTATAAATCTTTAAATATATTCTTAGTACGATACTAACTTTCCGAATTCTATATAATCTATAGTTGTTTTGGATCTGATGCAGCATAAAACCTTACATGTATTATTGTGTCTCATTGTAGATCTTGCTGCATTGTATACACATTGTCGTATATGTAATAGGACTAGGGATGGTCTGAACCTGGTTCGGGTTGGGTTCGTACGAACCTGAACTCTCGGCAATGATCCCCACTGTCTGCCCGCTCCGTGGAGAGGGTGGATACAGCCGGAGGACTGCCTGGAAAACTGTTTTTCCAGTTTTTCAGGTGGTTCCCCCTGCTGTATCCACCCGCTGCACAGAGCGGGCAGACATCGGGAATCTGATGCCGAGAGTTCAGGTTCATACGAACCCGAATCTCGCGGGTTCGGACCATCCCTAAATAGGACCTCTGTTAAGTACAGCAATGTTTATCCTTAGCTTTTTTGAATTAAAGTATCCCTGTCATTTGCTAAATCTTTTGACATGTCACAGAGACTTGTCAAAAAAGTTGGTCTTCAGGAAGTGTTTAGCGTTCTCCACCAATTTCTGCATTAAACTGAGAGAAGCGCATGGCTAAGTGCTTCTCTCTCCATCTCGTTGTGATCTATGTCTCACTGCAGGAGATACAGGAAAAAGACATAAAAATAATTGAGCTGGGGAGTAAAACATTTAGCTGTGATCTTCTTCTGGCTCATTGTATAGTTCAGTGGGGGTCTGAACACTCAGACCCCAATTAGTTAAAGTGATATTTCCATTTCTCAGCACCATTCTTAAGCTTATTTCATATCTTACCGTATAAAGGATTTCTTGGTGGTCTCTCCCCTCAAAAATGAATATTATTGTTGGTGAACAGTACTGTAGGGGCACCATAACCTTTGTGGCATCATCTGCGTCTAGGCCTTGCCCCCTCCACAGTCATTGGAATAGGCTGACATAGAGGCATTGCCTGATGAACAGGAGGGTGGCATCCTCAAAACAAAGACGTTTTTTCAGTGTCTGCATGTATGTCCCTCAAATGTCTGCATGAATTTTATCACACACTCCAAAACATTGTGAGTCCCATTGGGGACAGGGAGTAATATGAGTGACTGCAATCTCTGTACAGCATTGCAGAAAATTTGGAACTATATAAATAAAGGAAAAATACAGTTATTATTGTACTGTAAGGATCTTCAGTGGCTGGGCAGTGTAATATGGAGAGGAGAGATGCTACTTCACCTCATGTCAGTCATTATAGTCCTACAACAGCTGAAATGCTGCTCAGAAAGCACTTGTAGAAATTCCCCTGCCTATAGGTAGAGTAGGCGGAGCTATATTTAAAAGGAAGGGGTGGAGCTCACAGGCTTGCAGAGCTGTGATGTCACTGCTGACCCTTGTGACCTGGAAGTTCTTTATGTAAGCAAACCACAAATCCAAAAAGCAGCAACAGAGGTTGTCCAGAGCCACAGGGATGTAAAAGGTTAGAGAAAAATTTGATTATAAATTATTCGATTAAGCAACCTCTTTCATTGACCTTAGTTTGTGGTGACATTCAGTGTATTGATAATTGTAATAAGATTGTTTCGTACTGTTAAGGGCCTAAAAGCCAGGACTATATGGGATCTATGCCAGGGTTCTATTTTACTATATTGTGCTATAACTGTTTGCCAAGATTCTATTGTACTATGGGGGACTGTAATGTTTGTCTGTTTTCTAAAGAACTTATGTATCTGGTTACTATGAAGTCTCCTACTTTTAGAGTTTACCACTGTAATTAAATATGAGGCAGTATTTTAGAAACCTAAATCAATAATCCTAATGACTAGGTGAGGCTTAAATATGTTTCCTATTCACAACAGCTTAAGGTCTGTGGGGACCAGCTTAGTCCCTGTTCCTCAACTCTTCTTGCTGCTGCGTTTACACGGAACGATTATCGTGCAAATTTGGACAATAACAATTGAATTTGAATGATAATCGTACGTGTAAACGCAGTGAACGATCAAACAACGAGCGAGAAATCGTTCATTTTGATCTTTCAACAAGTTCTCAAATCGTGGCTGATCATTCGCAAAAAATTTGCAGATCGTTCCATGTGAACAGTCGTTTGCTGAATTAACCAATGTGTGAGATAGGCTTTAAGCGATCGCACAACAAATTTCCGGACGATATATCGTACCGTCTAAACGCTGATCGTTATGAAAAAAAAACATTACTCCAACATCGTTAATCGTACGATCGGGCGAATTATCTTTCCGAGTAAACGTAGCATTATGGTGCGTTTACACGAAACGATAATTGGCCCGATCGTACGATTAACGATGTCGGAGTAACAATTTTTTTCATAACGATCAGCGTTTACACGGTACGATATATTGTACGGTAAATTCGTTTTGCGATTGCTTAAGCCTATCTCACACATTGGTTAAATCGGTGAACAACTGTTCACACGGAACGATCTGCGAATTTTTTGCGAACGACGAACGACGATTTGATAACATGTTGATAGATCAAAATGAACGATTTCTCGTTCGTCGTTCGATCGTTCGCTGCGTTTACACGTACGATTATCTTTCGAATTCGATCGTTATCGCGCAAATTTGCATGATAATTGTTACGTGTAAATGCACCTTTACTCCTGCAAATCTTTTCTCATTCTGCACAGCACACCTGGTGAAAGTGCATAGTGAGCTTGACACTCTCTTATCTTGGCTGCACTTCCCTGTTTTCTCTGCATTTTGTCCTCAGCTGCATCACATGGTGTATAATAATAATAATAATAATAATAATAAGGCTATGTTCACACTACGATGGCAACAACGGCCGTAGTTTTTGTGCAGTGCAACACAGCCTATTGAGCAATGGCATCCCGGCCGGAGCGTATACGATGTGCGTACATAGTGTACAGGTTTTACGTAGTGTGAACTAAGCCTTACCTGTGCGGCCCCGCAAATAACTGACAGGCCAGTTCACACAGTGAAGCGAGCGGCTCCGCCCGCTCGCTTCACTGTGTGCTATGGTAAGCTCTGATGCGGGCGCACGCTGATGCGCCCGCATCAGAGCTCTGCGGCTGGAAAGATCATTCGGCCGCTACTTAAGTACCAGCCGAGATGATCCGGCCAGAGACCGGCCGTTCCGTGACCCAGCCGGGGTCACGGAACGGCCGGTCTCATACGTAGTGTGAACATAGCCTAATAATAATAATAATAATAATGCTTTTATTTGTGTATTGCTAATTTATTTTGCATTGCTTTACGTAGTTTGTCAATATTGGTCCCTGTCCCCATTAGGGCTCACAATTTAAATTCACCTATCTGTATATTTTGGGTGTGGAAGGAAACCAACGCAAACACAGCGAGACCATACAAGATCTTTGTAGATGTTGCCCTTTGGGATTTGTTACCCGTTGGGATTTGGACCCGAGCGCTGCAAGGCTATAGTGCTAACCACTGAGCCACCATGCCACCAATGGCAAACCTTTAACCACTTTTCAAACTCTGGCTGCTTCTCCATGTAAACATCAGTATGGAGGAGGCTAGTTTGTCCATCATCTATTATAACTAGTGTTGAGTGAGCATGCTCAGTCGAGCATAGTGCTCGATGAGCATTAATTGGTGCTCGATCAGGCATCGGTTAGTGCTCAGGGTGCTGTTTAAAGATGTACAGACACAGTGTATTAGTACAATAGCACAAATATGTAAAAAGTTTTGAAGCTCCCGGCATCATCATTCATTATGATACCGTGAGCTCCGAAACTAATTAAATACTAATTCTAATTTTTGTATATTTCATTTACACATCTCTTCAAGGGATGAAATATACAAACATTTTAATGAAAAAATGCAATACTGCAAGACACATTATAGCTCCAGCAATATGCTGTCAATTGGCATGACCACTGTGTAGTGCCTACTCTAGGTTGCTTCAGCTTAACTCCCATTCACTCCAATGACAGCTCAGCTGCTGTAACCTTGCATGGCCACTACCTAAAGGAATTATCTGTTTCTGTCTCTGTTCACAGTGTAGATGTTGGTGTCTTATCCCTGTTGACAAGATTTTTATGGCCTTTTTTGAGAATAGGCCATCAATATATATAACTGGGAAGCTCCTGAAACACAGATTTACTCCAACTTTAATGGCTACATTTTTTATTTTACACAAGCATAGAATACTGTCTGATCACTTCCTCTTAGACTATTCCTAAAGGTCCACCGGTTTCCTAGGATTGGAACAATAAGCCACCTACCAGGTAACTGGGCATAAAATCCTTTCCTTTGTGATGGTTACTCACAGACTCAGGGCTCAATCTCACAGTGTACAAGACATTTTCCCATGCTAACGTATGGCCTTTTCTCAGTGACACCACTTGTGATTACTGCACAGTAGAACATTTCTACTTACTGTATATTCTTCATCAGGAAACAAACATTGGGGGAGATTCATCAAACATGGTGTAAAGTGAAACTGTCTCAATTGCCCCTAGCAACCAATCAGATTCCACCTTTCATTTCCCAAAGAGTCTGTAAGAAAAGAAAAGGGGAATCTGATTGGTTGCTAGGGGCAACTGAGACAGTTTCACTTTACACCATGTTTGATAAATCTCCCCCATTGTCTCTATTAGGATTGTCTTCTGCACCCTTCTGTCATTGTTGTGCCCTGCTTTAACACCAAAACACTTCCTCCCTGTCTCCTTTCATGAGCACAACAGAGGGACTAACTTTACCTCATAGGCAACCTTGTCCAGTCAGAGGGAAAAGTGAGGGAGTGGAGAGTCAATGTGAGTCAATTAGATCAATACTCCCTCACTGTATAATGAAAAAGAAACGGGTCCTTTCACTACATATGGCTGCAACCCAGTGGCAGAACCACCACAGTAGCATCCGCTAAGGGGCACGCCACATTAAAGTGTCACTGTCGTGAAATTTTTTTTTGCAGAAATCAATAGTCCAGGCGATTTTAAGAAACTTTGTAATTGGGTTTATTATCCGAAAAATGCATTTTTATCATGAAAAAGCAGTTTGAAGCTCTCCCCCCTGTCTTCATTGTTCTCCTATGGAGAGAGCTAAAGAAAAGACCAAAACAGGACAACAAAGAGTTAATCTACAAATCCCTCACCCGTTATCTGTTCTGACCATCACCAGTGACCTGTCTGAGCTCAGATTACAGCTGTCACCCAGCTCCGTGCCTGTAATCCTCTGTTATCTGCTTTCTGCTGCCGGCTAACTCCCTCCTTCCTCCTCCCCCCTCCCCTCTCCCTAGAACAGACAGGGGACGACTCCTGCAACAAGTCACAATTTTCAGATTTTTCAGAGTGGATGAAAAAGAGGAAGGAGGGGGGGACCTGGGAAAAGGCTTTTTACATGCAGATAATGGCAGATTTGGCTAATAAACCCAATTACAAAGTTTCTTAAAATCGCCTGGACTATTGATTTCTACAAAAAAAAAAAATACGACAGTGACTCTTTAAGGGGCCTGGTGATCCGGTAAGCCAGTGTGATGTCCCCTGCTAAGCCATTCAGGATGTTTGTCCTGACAATAGCTATCAGAGGTATAGAAAGTAAAAGGTAAACTTTTATTCCAACATTTAAAACATAGTACAGATTAAAAACACACGCCAACACGTTTCAGGGTGAAACCCTTTAATCATGGCTTGACTAAAGTGGTTCACCCTGAAACGCATCGGCTTGTGTTATTAACCTATACTATGTTTTAAACATTGGAATAAAAGTTTTCCTTTTACTTTATCAGGAGCGGTGGATATCTTCCTATATGTCTGATTGCTTCATCGCCTGATGGCCTTGGGTGCCACAACCACCTTCTCCTAACTGGGAACCAGTGCTACACTGCTGAAAAAAGGCATCTCAAAATCCAGAGACAGGAACTCTGGATCAGCAGCAAATTCCCACAGAAAACCTCTCCTGCCGTGGACAATTCCTGTCTCGGACATAGATGTCAGCAGAGAGCCCTGTGTCAGGCTGAAAAGAATGCATCAATTCCTGCAGGACATACAGCAGCTGATACATATGGGAAGACTTGATATTTTTTAATAGAAGTAAATTACAAATTTAAATGGCTGCATCATTTAAGACTGAAGCAAGCTGAGTACTTCATCTTAGGCAACTCTCACCCCTGCCTGTTTGGGGGGGCATTTTGAACCTACTTAGCTCTACTTTCATGAGAAAGACACCTGCAATTGCATCCCCCATCCTGGTAATCCTATGGAGATTGAGTGAAGTGAAAGGTTCAAGGTTCAGTGTAATGTGTGATAGGAATATGGGGCTGATGATGTGTGTGAGGAGAATGGGTGTGCGAGAAGCTGTACTGGCAGGGGCCCCCCCATAAATGGGGGGACACACGGACTTGCGCCCCCCCCCCCCCTTTTTTCTATACACTTTTACTATGGGACACACTTGGTCTGTCCCGTTATGTGCTTTCTCCCCCCCCCTATTCTTCCTCACAGGTGGTAGCTACCTACCAGAAAGTTCGGTCCAGGCCATCAGCTGATTGGACCGTTGAAAAGTGCGGGAACTAGGAATACAGGAGAATTCGTCGCAGATTGGTCGCTGTCGGCTGAGCGGGAATCCGGATTTGAATTTAAGGAGTTGATTTCGGCTTCCAGCTCAGTCGCCGCGGATCATCTCGGAGGAAGAAGCTCCCGCCCTCCCTCCCTATTTTTTAAGATCTAGGAAACGTCGCGGACTTTATAGTGGGGGTTTAATCTCCCAGTTCACCCTGGGAGGATAGGATTTTATCTTGGACAATTTTTAATGAAAGTTTTAAGCTTGGTTTATTTAACTGCTTTTTATTTATTGTAACCCTTACAAAGTACCGCGGCCATAAATATTTGCAAAGTAAAAGGTCTCCGTGTTTTTATTGTTAGGTTAAGTTTTGGAGGTGGGGGCTTGCAATTCCGTGACCTGAGCTGTCACTGTGCCATTCTGTCTTTTTATTCCTCACCCAATATTATAATGAGAATTATAAAACAGTAAAGTGACTATAGTTTGCCCTGGTATTCAGAAAATAGAAGCTCTACTGCTGGCTGCCTGTAGAAATATAATTGTATTTTATTTTTAGTTGCATGAAATGAAAAAAATTCTAATATATATATATATATATATATATATATATATATATATATATATATATATGTATATATATATATATGTATGTATATATATAGAGAGAGAGAGAGCCGGCAATGAAAATTGAGTTAAAAAAATACTCTTTTCTTGTGGAAGTGTCCCTTTAAAGAGCCATTACACCACACAGAACACCAAACAGCTCTTTATGTACTTTAAATCACATACATTGCATATATGACTATTAATCACAGAATAACAGGGTAAGGAATATAAAGTTAATGATTTACACACAGGTAACATTTATTTCCTTCATACATGATCAAATCTCTCTCTCTCTCTCTCTCTCTCTCTCTCTCTATATATATATATATATATATATATATAATCTATCAAAGACTTTTCTGGCACCCAGTCTTGAAGTACAGTAATACCGCGGTATTCAAATGAAAATTTACCTGGAAGTAATGTAAAAAATTCAAACTTTGCAGTGTATCTGAACATTTCTGTGAGCGTGGTTGGTGGGTTGTATGTGGTGAGTTTAGCACTGGTGAGGCTTCTCATTCAGTACAGTACTGTATAAGACTGCTGGAGTGCATGTACAGTACAGTAGTAGTACAGTCAGTGCACCACCATCTCCCATCCTATACTGTATAAGACTGCTGGAGTGCATGTACAGTACAGTAGTAGTACAGTCAGTGCACCACCATCTCCCATCCTGTACTGTATAAGACTGCTGGAGTGCATATACAGTACAGTAGTAGTACAGTCAGTGCACCACCATCTCCCATCCTGTACTGTATAAGATTGCTGGAGTGCATATACAGTACAGTAGTAGTACAGTCAGTGCACCACCATCCCCCATCCTGTACTGTATAAGATTGCTGGAGTGCATATACAGTACAGTAGTAGTACTGTCAGTGCACCACCATCTCCCATCCTGTACTGTATAAGACTGCTGGAGTGCATATACAGTACAGTAGTAGTACAGTCAGTGCACCACCATCTCCCATCCTGTACTGTATAAGACTGCTGGGGTGCATATACAGTACAGTAGTAGTACTGTCAGTGCACCACCATCTCCCATCATGTACTGTATAAGGCTGCTGGAGTGCATATACAGTACAGTAATAGTACCGGCAGTGCACCACCATCTCCCATCCTGTACTGTATAAGACTGCTGGAGTGCATATACAGTACAGTAGTAGTACAGTTAGTGCACCACCATCTCCCATCCTGTACTGTATAAGACTGCTGGAGTGCATATACAGTACAGTAGAAGTACAGTCAGTGCACCACCATCTCCCATCCTGTAGTGTATAAGACTGCTGGAGTGCATATACAGTACAGTAGTAGTACAGTCAGTGCACCACCATCTCCCATCCTGTACTGTATTGTATAAGACTGCTGGAGTACATATACAGTACAGTAGTAGTACAGTCAGTGCACCACCATCTCCCATCCTGTACTGTATAAGGCTGCTGGAGTGCATATACAGTACAGAAGTAGTACAGTCAGTGCACCACCATCTCCCATCCTGTACTGTATAAGACTGCTGGAGTGTTTATACAGTACAGTAGTAGTACTGTCAGTGCACCACTATCTTCCATCCTGTAGTGTATAAGACTGCTGGAGTGCATATACAGTACAGTAGTAGTACAGTCAGTGCACCACCATCTCCCATCCTGTACTGTATAAGATTGCTGGAGTGCATATACAGTACAGTAGTAGTACAGTCAGTGCACCACCATCTCCCATCCTGTACTGTATAAGATTGCTGGAGTGCATATACAGTACAGTAGTAGTACAGTCAGTGCACCACCATCTCCCATCTTGTACTGTACTGTATAAGACTGCTGGGGTGCATATACAGTACAGTAGTAGTACAGTGAATGCACCACCATCTCCCATTCTGTACTGTATAAGACTGCTGGAATGCATATACAGTACAGTAGTAGTACAGTCAGTGCACCACCATCTCCCATCCTGTACTGTATAAGACTGCTGGAGTGCATATACAGTACAATAGAAGTACAGTCAGTGCACCACCATCTCCCATCCTGTAGTGTATAAGACTGCTGGAGTGCATATACAGTACAGTAGTAGTACAGTCAGTGCACCACCATCTCCCATCCTGTACTGTATTGTATAAGACTGCTGGAGTACATATACAGTACAGTAGTAGTACAGTCAGTGCACCACGATCTCCCATCCTGTACTGTATAAGGCTGCTGGAGTGCATATACAGTACAGAAGTAGTACAGTCAGTGCACCACCATCTCCCATCCTGTACTGTATTGTATAAGACTGCTGGAGTACATATACAGTACAGTAGTAGTACAGTCAGTGCACCACGATCTCCCATCCTGTACTGTATAAGGCTGCTGGAGTGCATATACAGTACAGAAGTAGTACAGTCAGTGCACCACCATCTCCCATCCTGTACTGTATAAGATTGCTGGAGTGCATATACAGTACAGTAGTAGTACTGTCAGTGCACCACCATCTCCCATCCTGTACTGTATAAGACTGCTGGGGTGCATGTACTGTACAGTAGTAGTACAGTCAGTGCACCACCATCTCCCATCCTGTACTGTATAAGACTGCTGGGGTGCATATACAGTACAGTAGTAGTACAGTCAGTGCACCACCATCTCCCATCCTGTACTATATAAGATTGCTGGAGTGCATATACAGTACAGTAGTAGTACAGTCAGTGCACCACCATCTCCCATCCTGTACTGTATAAGATTGCTGGGGTGCATGTACTGTACAGTAGTAGTACAGTCAGTTCACCACCATCTCCCATCCGGTACTGTATAAGACTGCTGGAGTGCATATACAGTGCAGTAGTAGTACAGTCAGTGCACCACCATCTCCCATCTGTTACAGTGCTGGTGTGTGTGTGTGTGGGGGGGCTCTATACAGTAAAGGATGAGTGAAGTGAGGAGTAAGTGACTGCTGTACTATAATTGCTGGTTTTGTTGAATGTTTCTTGTATATAATGTCCTGTAAAGTATAGTGTTGTTCTGTAATGTACTGTACAGTATATAGTGCTGCTCTGAAATGTACTATAGAGATTAAAATGGGCACTTTTCAATGTAATAAATGAGTATTTTAGGAAATTATTGGTTGGTGCTGGAACCAATTAAACAAACTATTTCCTAGGGCTCTCCTGAACCAACTAAGTTTGAGAACCGAGGTACCAACGTGTATGTTTGTGTGTGTGTGTGTGTGTATATATATATATATATATATATATATATATATATATATATATATATATATTTCTCCTCCCCCCCCTCATAGTACCGGAAGGTAAATGTGTTTGCATAAAAATATGGGTTATTTTTCAGTAAGGGGGGGGGGAGATAAACCCTTTAATCCATGCATATATTATTTTGTTTTGCTTTGCACCTTTGTACTTGTAAATCTCATGAGAGAACAGGAAGAATGAATCATTTAAGGAACTGCCAAACCTTAAAGTGGTCTCTAAGCTATTTGAAGCCTCATTCATTTTTTAAAATATGCTAATTACCTATCTTTCTTCAAGTCTCGCATATGTACTTTTAGGAAAATTGCTGACAAAAATACAAGTCAGTATGCAAGAGCATTCGTTCTAAGTCAGGATTCTGCTGTGTCTTTGTAATGCGGGATAACAAACTCATTCATGTGCATTTCTTACTGTTTCTTCCTGCTGGTATCTTGTTTGTGTTCCCTATTTCTCTGTACTGGTACATTTGGGTCAGTAACACCTCAAATATTTTGAAAGCCAATAACTTTTCACCACAGGAGCCTGTGAATGTGTTTAACTATGTGGACTATGGCAGATGGGAGACGGTTATAGATAAATGGGATATGGTGACCCACAGATATATTCTACTGTAACTGAGGTGGTAGACATCAAAATTGGCCGTATCCAGCGTGAACTTTGAAGATTTAATTGCATTGCAGAATCTTGGGATCAATGCGCAAAACATACAAATAGCTGAAATAAATTGTACTGGAATAAGCAAGGTGTTAAAAATTCATTACGCAGTGTGCATTCAGAGTACTTAGAGAAATGCAGAATCATGAATATTCTAATTGTGAAAAAAGTTTGCTATAATACATAAAAAAAAAAAAATTCTCAAAGAGTAAAAATAAATGCCTTTTCAACCAACTACATCCATATGCACTTCAGTCTGACTGACTAGTGCCCCACAAGCTGTAAACACAGCCCTGAGCCTGCCCTCTGCTGCCTGTTTCCCTGTAGTTCAGGCAGCATGAAGCAAATGACAGGTTCCTTTTTATGTTAACTCACTGCAATACAATGGCTGTTGTTTGACAAGGGCCGTTGTATTACAGCACAGCACCTGCCACATTTTTGTATGTTCCTGTGGCCAATATGGCAGTAACATTGCTGAATGGTTATTTGATTTGCGGGCACATTTGGGTGTCGCGGCAATTCAATTAACCATTGACTTCAATACAATCTACAGGTATGCATTGTGTGAACAGACTGTGAACAACAGCCGTTGTTTACAGTATGCCGTCCGGAATTTATTCGACGACCGTAAGGGAACAGCAAGGATTGAACATGGTGTATTTTTCTTTTTCACAAGAGCGGCTGTTATAATCGTTAACAATGGCCGTACTTATAAAAATAGAATACACTGTGTGAATATTGCCTAAAGCTCAAAACATGGGTTTTAAGAGACTAATTTCGAAGGTTGGGGATCTGATGCATCCTCAGGAAAGGATATTTGGGGAATTTCAAAATTTTCATGTGTTGGCCCGGGACACTTCTTATCTTACAAATAATTGCCTTTCTGACATTACACCTCCATGTTTGGACAAGAGAGCATTTTTCAACTATGTTTCATGACTTTTTGTTTTAATTGGAAGAGGGGGTTGGTCATTCTTTATCTGACCTACAGTCCAGAATTATGGATAATACTATAAAGAACACTTTGATGTTCCTGTTTAAATATTTGGAAGCCAAACTGCTAAGCTAAATTGCCCATATTGTGGATGGGTAGGGGTTTGTCCGTAGGGTGACTATTTGGAAAGAAATGGACAGAGACTCTTTAGTTCCTTAGAACACCTGAATGCATCTCTTTTTGTCATCTGTTGCATTTGTGGCATGGTCTTTTAACTTGCCCTCCAAGTCGGCCATTTTAAACTCTTATGGTAGACCCTCATCCCTCAATCTTGCTTCATATTTTTTTTTTCTTTACTGATACTTCTATGACTCCTGTAGACCATGTCTTACTTCTAAGGAATACAATTATGCTTCCTAGCTTGCTATAGGGTTGCAAGCCACTATCCCTTTTATTATGTTGGTTGTCAAGAAAATTCTAAGGATTGTTTTGTTTTGTTTTTGTTTTTTTGTTTTTTTTTATTAAAAGCCTTTATATGCACTTTTCTTGAGCATGGGGAAATCTTTGATTTAATTACTTATTGTTTGTTTTTTGTATGTTTTTTTTTTTTTTTAAATCTAACCTTCATGATTGAGGTCAAATTAATCCAATGTTCCTCTCCACCTTCTAAGAGCCATAGCGCTTTTATTCTTCTACCTACAGAGCTGGTTTGGGTGTCATTTTTTTGACCATGATCTCTAGTTTTTATTGGGATCATAAATTTTGATTGTTTTTATAATTTTTCCTAATATATGAATTAAAAAAATCAGCAATTCTGGTTTTCCGTTTTTCATTTACGCTGTTCATCGTGCGGCAACAATATTGTTATGTCATAACAGATTAGGATATGTTATTTGTTTATTTATTTTTTATATATATATATATATATATATATTTATATAAGAGGGTAATATAAATCCTTCTTTCCTTCACATTTTGTATTGCATATATAATTCCCTTAGGGGACTTATATATGCAATACTCTGATTGCATATACCGATGAATGCCATAGCGTAGCATTCATCAGTATTATCGGTGATCTGTACATAGAGTCTGCCTGATTTGGATCGCTGATCCAAAAGGGACTTACCCCCACCTGTCATTACTAGTAATCGGGTACAGATCAGTCAGTGACAGGTCCTTGTCCTGTCACTGACTACCTTAAACGCCACAATCGCTATGCAGAGCAGCATTTAAGGAGGTTAATTACAGGCAGCTGAGGAATTGCGGCTGCCAGTCATTACGGTTTCGGGGGACAGTAATGTGCGCAGAGCCAATCGCATTGAAATGGCCCTTCACAAATTTAAACCCCTTCACAGCCAGGTACATTTATATACATTCCTGCTGCACGGGGTGTGTGCAGCAGGAACGTATATAGCCATATGGCTGATGTGAAGGGGTTAATTGATCATCTATGAATTTACAATCTACACATAACTATACTAAGCCCCGATTCTCGTAGTAAAGAGGAAGCAGTTGTGATGACATATATACTTGCAGAAGAAAGCTGACAAGTTTTATTTTCTTTGGACCACTTTATTTTGAGTTTAGAATAGAAAGCTTTTGAATAAACAGTCCCTTTGGAGTAGAATAATACAATTTGCACACAGGTAAAATACTGTACATCATATTTTGTTTTGCTTGATTGTAATATAAATTATAAATGGAGGTGTTGAATTTCTTTGTAACTTTTCTTTCTGCTTCTAGACTGTACAATCACACTGTTCAACCCTTTTGACTTTAACCCCTTAACGACATCGGGCGTAAACTTACGCCCTCGCGCCCTGGTACTTGGCGCATCAGGGCGTAAATTTACGCCCGATGTTTCCCCGATCGCTGCGTGTTCACACACAGCGGTCGGGGAAGATGGCCTGCTATAAATCATAGCAGGCCATCTTAGCTTCACGGCACGGGGGGTGGTTAACACCCCCCGTGCTTACGATCGCTGCTATAGGCTGATCAATTCAGATCAGCCAATAGCGGCGATCGGAACCTTTCCGGGTCATCGGCGACCCGATGACCCGGAAAAAAATGGCGGTCGGTGCTGTCCGAGGACGGCACCGACCGCCATTACTGTAAAAAGTAATGGTGATCGCCGTGCCACCGGCCCGATCGCCGTGAACGGCCGGCCGGCCGTTCACGGCGATCGGGCAGGTGGCACGGCGATCAGAGTCCCACAAAATAGTAAATACCTGCCCTGGACCCCTCAGCTAGGTAGCCGAGGGGTCCAGAGCAGGTATTTGTACATTACTCACCTGTCCCGGGCTCCTGATCGGCGTCTTCCGGGTTCGCGGCGTTCTCGTCTTCGTTCGGGTCTTCGGCTTCTTCCGTGACGTCACGTTCGGCTTCTCTCGGCTATTTTCGGCTCCAGCGTCGGCTCTTTCCGTATTTTGCGCTCTGCTGCCCCCTAGCGGCTGATATGTGTAATACACTTATCAGCAGCTACAGGGATATTCAGAATGTAGAATTTTTTTTTTTTTTTTTTTTTCAATTTTTTTTTTTTGTATTTTCCGCACCCGATCGCCGCTGAGTGTTGATCAGCATCGCACGAAAGTGCGCTGCTAATCAGCAACTCCTCCTTTTTGGCGTAGGGTGTTTTTTTTCTATATCCTACTGCCACGGTCTGCTTATAAGTGCCGCACATAAGTGCGGCATTTAGCAGCAACTCCTTTGTTGGCGTAGGTTTTTTTTTTATACTTACTGTAAAAAAACACGTAAAAAACACTACATTACACCACACTACATTGAATAAAGTTTGACACTACACCACTATATACCCCATATACCAATCCCCGTATAAAGACGGCCCCCAGGGTGTTTTCGGCGTCAGAGGGATACGTTATTATTACCTCCGACACCGAAACAGCCAGTGAGGATGAATGGGGGGATCCTTCTTTCCTCCATTCATCCTCATCATCCTGTGACGTGTCTGGGGGGTAGCATAGCGTACGCTGCCCCCCAGACACGTCTTTTCCGCCAGAACCGTCCCAATAAGAGATGACGGTATGGTGTGAAATTCTACAAACTCTGTGAGAGTACCTCAGGGTACACTTACAGATTTAGGGTACGTGCACACTGCGGAATGGCGAAGGATAACCCTTTGTGCATTCCGCAGCTGGCACCCACCGGCGGACTGATGCGGGCGCATGTCTCCACCCGTGTCATAGACTCCATTCTATGCACGGGCGGAATCCGTCGTCCATCCAAAGAATGAACACATTGGACGGAGAGCGGAATCCGCCCGTGCATAGAATGGAGTCTATGACACGTGTGGAGACGTGCGCCTGCATCAGTCCGCCGGCGGGTGCCAACTGCGGAATGCACGAAGGGTTATCTGTCGCGATTCCGCAGTGTGCACGTACCCTTAGAGTGTATGTAGGAAGGGACACCCGAATCTAGCCCCCAGATGCCCACTCCCCCCCCCCATCCTCGGAGTTAGTGGGGACATCGTCCGGGAACTGATCTTCCCACTGCTGGATAAAGGTCACCACCACCTGTACGGGGATAACTCTTATACCAGCACCCCCTCTTCCGCTCCCTCGCTGCCCTGTAGCTTGCGGCACGATCCGAACATATCAGAAGTAGTAATAGCGCCCTAATATTTAGCAGCCATGGAGCGGCCCCAGCGCTTCTGGATATGAAGGACCCCGTATCGCACCAGGGCAACATTTTCCAGGTGACGTCCCCCACACTGGAGAAAGGGAGACCCCAGAAGAAGTGGAGAGTGTGGCGTAACAGGGGGATCAGGAAGGACACCATTTCCAGTGTGACGCCTGTCCTGATCACCCCGGCCTCTGCATACTGGATCGCTTCAAGGCGCACCACACGTCACTGGGGTTCTACATTATCTAAATTCTGTCCCTTATTCCTATTTCAGGGGTCACGTTGATCCAGGGATTATTCTGATCGCCATTATGGAGTCAGGAAGGAATTTTTCCCCTGTGATGATGCTACTGTCGTCTGCCTTACGAGGGTTTTTTTTTTGCCTTCCTCTGGATCAACACAGGTTGAATTTGATGGACACCTGTCATTTCCAACCTTATAAACTAATAATTGCCCTAATACCCCCAAATAAATTAGAATTGTCCCTTTTCCCCAGCTAAATAGGTATGGCCGCCATTCCCATTAGAGGATGCCATGATGCAATTACAAAGCCTCTGTGCGGCCAGGACAGTAGAAACCCCCCACAAGTGACCCCATTCTGGAAACTACACCCCATAAGGAATCTAACAAGGGGGGCAGCGGGGATATGGCCCCCTGGTGACGGCCACATTTGGGACGTGAAAATGAAAAAAATTGTATTTTTTATTTTCTCGGCACATGTTCTACGTAAGTGCCCGTCACCAGTGGGGTCCATATGCTCACTGCACCCCTTGTTAGATTCCTTATGGGGTGTAGTTTCCAGAATGGGGTCACTTGTCGGGGGTTTCTACTGTCCTGGCAGCACAGGAGCTTTGTAATTGCGACATGGCCTCCATCCTCCATTCCAGCCTCTAAATGGCGCTCTGTCCCTTTGGTGACTTGCCCTGTGCCCATATGGCACATTATGCCCACATGTGGGGTATTTTCGTACTCAGGGGACACTACCCTACACGTTTTGTGTTCATTTTCTTTTTTAACCCCTTGTGGAAATGGAAAAAAATCAAGGCTAGACCAACATTTAGTGTAATTTTTGTAAAATTTTTACTCTAAATCATTAATCTTGTCATGTTTTTTCATTTTCACAAGGGGTTAAAAGATAAAAAAAAACATTTAATGTGTAGAGCAATTTCCCCTGAGTACGGAAATACCCCACATGTGGACATAAAGCGCCATGCGGGTGCAGGGTAAGCCTCCAAAGGGAAGAAGCGCCATTTGGTTTTTGAAGGCTGGATTTGGATGGAATGGATTTCGAGGGGCCATGTTGCATTCAAAAGGCCCCTGTGTTGCCAAGACAGTTGAAACCCCCCACAAGTGACCCCATTATGGAAACTACACCCCTCAAGGAATGTAACAAGGGGTGTAGTGAGCATATGGACCCCACTGGTGACGGGCACAAATGTGGAACAATGTGGCGTGAAAATGAAATATTACATTTTTTACACTATAATGTTGGTTTAGCCTTGAATTTATCATTTTCACAAGGGGTTAAAAGAGAAAAAAACACACAATATGTGTAGAGCAATTTCCCCCGAGTCCGTAAATACCCCACATGTGGACATAAAGCGCCATGTGGGCGCAGGGCAAGCCTCCGAAGGGAAGGAGCGCCATTTGGATTTTGGAGGTTGGATTTGGCTAGAATGGATGATGAACGCCATGTCGCATTTACAGAGCCCTCGTGCTGCCAAAACACTGGAAACCCCCCACAAGTGACCCCATTCTGGAAACTACACCCCTCAAGGAATCTAACAAGGCGTGCAGTGAGGATATGGACCCCTTGATGACGGGCACATTTGTGCCATGAAAGTGAAAAAATGAAATTTTTCCCTTTCACGTCACATTGTTCCACATTTGTGCCCGTCACCAGTGGGGTCCATATGCTCACTGCACCCCTTGTTAGATTCCTTGAGGGGTGTAGTTTCCAGAATGGAATCACTTGTGGGGGGTTTCCAGTGTCTTGGCAGCACGAGGGCTCTGTAAATGCGACATGGCCCTTGAAATCCTTTTCAGTGAAATTCAGCTTCCAAAAGCCAATTGGCGCTCCTTCCCTTTGGAGGCTCGTCCTGCGCCCCCTTGGCACTCTATCGCCACATGTGGGGTATTTCTGTACTCGGGAGAAACTGCGCTACACATTTTTTGTCTTTTTTTGCCTCTTATCCCTTTAAGAAAATGAAAAATTGAAGGCTAGAACAACGTTTTAGTGTAAATAATAAATTTTTCTTTTTTCACGCCATATTGTTCGGAAAATCTGTGAAGCACCTGTGGGGTCCAGATGCTCACCGCACCCCTTGTTACATTCCTTGAGGGGTGTAGTTTTCTAAATGGTGTCACTTTAGGGGTGTTTTTTAGGTTTTGGCACCCCAGAGCCTCTGCCAACCTGAAGTGGTACAGTCAAAAATGACCAAATATAACGGAGGCGTTGAAATTCACTAGGCGCTCCCTTATATCTGAGGCTTGTGGTTGCGTCAAATAGCGCAATAGGGCCACATATGGGGTATTTCTATAAACTGCAGAAACGGGGCAATAATTATTGGGGTGCATTTCTCTGGTAATAGGTTTATAATTATGAAAAATATTGGATTACAATAAAATCTCTGCACAGAAAATTAAAATTTTCAAATTCCTTACACACTTAGCTTTTATTTCTGTGACTCCCCTAAAGGGTTAAAACACTTTCTGGATATGCTTTTGCAGAGTTTGGGGGGTGCAGTTTCTGAAATGGGGTGCTTTGTGGGGCTTTCTAACATACAGGCCCCTCAAATACACTTTAAACCTGAACAGGTCCCTAAAAATATCTGATTTTGAAATTTTACTGAAAATTTGGAAATTTGCTGCTAATGTTTTAAGCTTCCTATCGTCTAAAAAAAATGAAAGATAGTTTAATAAATGCCGCCAACATAAAGTAGACATGTTGCTAATGCTATTTAATATATAATTTATGTGGTATAACCACTTTCTGTATACGCAAAAAAGTTTCAAAGTTGGAAAAATGCATTTTTTCACATTTTTTCACATTATTTGGGTTTTTTTCATAAAGATTTGTTATGAGTATCGACTCCAATTTACCAGAAATGTAAAGTACAATATGTCACGAGAAAACAATCTCAGAATCAGCCGGATAGGTAAAAGCATCCCGAAGTTATTAATGACTAAAGTGACACTGGTCATATTCATAAAATTTGTCTCTGTCATTAAGGCCATTTCAGGCTCTGTCCTTAAGGGGTTAAATATTGGTATACAACAAAAAAAAAGGAATATTTTATTTATATAGATTCCTATTCTCTTATTGATATTTGGAGGTTAAACATCAAGACAGATTGCTGGAGCCTGTTATTATTTGTATGCATTTACAAACAGTTCAGGGAAATCATAGGTGGGTGGCAATTATCCGAGCTTTATGGAAAAGAAAGAAGAACATGTAGAACCGTAGCTGATTTAAAACAAAGCAATAAAAGCTCACAAAGCAAAAATAGCATTAGTGTGGGGGTTTATTCCATAGTATAAACCTAGCACTTGTTCTTAATTTGTTGCTTATGTTTGCCTTTGTTAGATTTTAAAAACATGTTTTTTGAGCCTTGTCGATACAAATGCTTGGCTTTTTCTTGTTCAATTCATAATTGTGCATAAATTGCCCACTTTTTGCATATATCGTTCACTTTATTTAAATGATTTGAATTTGTTTTCTGGGCCTTTTACGACTATTATCAGGTGAGGCCGCAAGTGTCTGGTTGGGTGCTGACACCAAGAATCCCCAATGATCCGCTGTTTAACAGAGCCACTGTACCCGAATGTATTCAGTAATCCATGAGTACAAAGTATTTAAAATATTCATTGTAAAATGACTAAAGATGAGCGAACCTTGAGCATGCTCGAGTTCATCGAACCCCAAGCTTTCGGCATTTGTTTAGCGGGGGCTGCTAAAGTTGGATAAAGCTCTAACATTGTCTGGAAAACATGGATACAGCCAATTACTATATCCCTGTTTTCCACATAGCCTTAGGGCTTTATCCAACTTCAGCATCCCTCAAATGCCGAACGCTCGGATTCGGATGAACTCAAGCATGCTCAAGGTTTGCACATCTCTAAAAGTGACCATACTGGGCTGCTGCAGGTCATCTCCTATTCAAGTGAATAATAGCTTAGCTTCAGTAACCTGGCATGGCTACTGCACAATGAACATCACTATGTTTTCCAGGCACCATTTAGCTGGCATTGTTGGTTGCCAGCACTCTACCGATCAGATATTAATGGGCTATCTATAGGATAGTTATTAATAAAGTCCTCAACCCCTTTATGCCAAAAGTCATTGAGGCATGGATGTCCGGGTCAAATTAAAGCAATGTTCCTCTTCGCCTTCTAAGAGCCATAGCTCTTTTATTTTTCCACCTACAGGGCCGGTTGGGGTGTCATTTTTGCGCCATGATCTCTTGCTTTATATATATATATATATATATATATATATATATATATATATATATATATATTATCTATATAATTTAAAAAAAATCAGCAATACTGTCGTTTTTTTTCCCTTTCTCATTCACTCGGTTCATAATTTGGGAACAATATTGTTATATTTTAATAGATCAGACAATTCTGCAAGCTACAATACATAATATGTTATTTTTTTTTATTTGTATAATGGGAGAGGAGGAAATATAAATGTTTCTTGGGGCTTAGTTTTATTAAATATGTTTTAAAAGTATTATTCATTTATTTTTTACACATTTTATATTGCATGTATAATCCCTTAGGTGCCTTCTATATGCAATGCACAGATTGCATAGTCTGATGAATGCTATGCCATAGCATTAATCAGTACTATTGGTTATCTGTGCATAGAGTCTGTCTGAGAGCAGACTCTATTCCCAGATTGCTGATCCGACTGGATAAAGGTAAGTGTTTTACCCAACCCCTCCCTGTCAGTGTAAGTGTTTGGGACTCCTGCAGCCATGCTTAGGTGCTTAGCCTGTCTCTGACTTCCTTAAATGCTGCAGTCGCTATGCATTGTGGTGTTTTAGGGCAAATTATTTACTGTATGTTTTTATTAGCAAAGTAATAAAATGGGATGTAAATGCAAGAAAGTAGAGATAAGAGTTGCATGGACTGTACAGAGGTGTCCTTTATCACTTTACTTCATGGTTTAACATCCCTAACAGTGTATGTGTTAGAAAATGACCAGCTTAGAAAAAAACATTGTTTTGTTTTGCCATGGACACAAAGATATGTCTATTTGAGACCACAAAAACTGTCCTTAAAAAAATCAAGGTAAGGGTGAACATATCCGTAGCTCCTCAATTCTAGGAAACATACTGTAGAAGCTAGGAAACAAACTACTTACTTAAATATTACTGGACTACTTGGCTAAAAGATCGATAAACCTGAGGGTTTTTTTGTGGGGGCGGGGACGTAAAGCGGAATGATGGAAATGTTCCAGGTGGAAAAGAGCAGGCAACAGATAAGAGAAACTAACTGAGATGGTGGCTCAAATTGTAACCAGAAGGTACAGGTTTACCTAAAAGTAACACTGGTGGATACCAGTATTAAGAATCCTGGCAGTCAAATTATATGCAAATAATAGTAAACTAATGGAACTTAGCAATGCAAACTCTGTCACAATTTGGACTTTGATCATTTAAGAGATTGTTACACGCATGGAACTGGTAATTGTAAATCATGATATTGGGAAAACTCCAACCAGTGACTTGGGAGCAACCCCTAGCATTTTGGCTAGCCATAGTAAAGCAGATCTGTGACCTTATACACTAGCTACAAAATGATTTTTCATACATCATAAATTGCACACAGTAAACACAGATTGGAAGCACTAACAAGCAGAACCCTTTCAATTCATTGTCAAGGTGTATTTGCATTCCTAAACTTAGGTTTTATATGTTTATTGCCTGCCTAATTGAAAAGCTTTGGGAAATACATTTGCATTATAGAGGTAAATGTAGTATATGTTATTATTACTACATTACATGCAAAGAAAAAAACACACAAACGGCGCTGCATGTGCAGGTCAAAACACACTTTGGAGAAACATGCATATGTGTGCAAATGCACGCTCACCTGAGTGGGTCGTACACAATTAGGCACGACTCTAATAAGCGCTCTGGATCAACGGGGGATGCTGCCTTCCACCTTCCGATTCTCCAAAGTGGATCCTCGGTGTCAGTCACAATAGTGGTAAACAGAAGAGGTTGGTGGGATTTGTCTGGCGCAACCACCCCTATTGGAACACCGGCCACGTTCCCCTGTAACTTCTCTGAATGAGGAGAACTCCTGGCACTGGTGTGAAGTCAAATTCAGGCTTTTATTTGATGCAACGCGTTTCAAGGGTGCAATCCCCTCTTCATCAGGCATCATGAATGAGGGGATTCATCAGGCCTGATGAAGAGGGGATTGCACCCTCGAAACGCGTTGCATCAAATAAAAGCCTGAATTTGACTTCACACCAGTGCCAGGAGTTCTCCTCATTCAGAGAAGTTACAGGGGAACGTGGCCGGTGTTCCAATAGGGGTGGTTGCGCCAGACAAATCCCACCAACCTCTTCTGTTTACCACTATTATTACTACATTAGTAAGTCTTAGATGCTGACAGAATAGCAAACATCTTGCTGCAGTTTAAGGGTATGTTTTCTTTTGGAATTTGAGAAAATTGGATCAATGTAGAAAATTAAATAACTTTGCAGATCCCTTTATTTTTCTCATGCTGATCTTTAGGGGTATCATGTAATATAGTTCAAAAGGCTTCAGAACAATCGCCACAAATAATGCTGTATTAGTTTTTGTATGGATGCTTTGGTGATTTTTGTCTATGGAAAGTACGTGTTTAAGAACGTACAAAGCTAAGGCTACATAGCCTCTTTGACCATGAGGCTATGTTCATACGCTGTAAGAGACCGGCCGTTCTAGTGTCTCTAGCGCCGCTGAGTTCTGATGCGGGCGGAGCTGCTCTCTTTGAGTAACGAACCCCATTGAAGTCAGTGGGAAACTCAACCATTTTTGCAGGTGGCCAAAGCTTTTCACAGGGAAGGTTGCCTGAAAACCTAGAAACCTCAGAAAATGATGGAAACAACATGGAAATGGATAGGAAACAGCAGGGGCAGCATGCATGGATGCTTCCGGGGCTGGCTAATCGCAAAATTATGCCAAATTAGGGGCAACAGTTGGGTGATGGCCCTCAATATAATTTTACTGACCAAGATGGGCAAGGCAAATGACACAGCACAGTGAGGATAGGTATAGCTAAACTACAGATCCCAGCCAGAAAAGATAATGTCAGCAACAGGACAAATTGACTACTGACAGCTGCGCTACAAGTCCAAGCCAACAGCCAAGAGTAGAAAAAAAAATGTTGAAAAATTTTAAGCCCTTAGAAGGACTCTTGGGTACTTCATGTCAGATTCCTGCCTAACTGCACACTAATTCCCTGCCTAACACTCTCCCTGACAGACAGCAGCTCTCTCCCTATGCTCACCCAGCCTGTGTCTGACGCGAGCATCGCAGGACCTGATTCTTATATGCCCAGGTTATCTGATCTGGCCAGCCAGTCGCTGCTATCGACATGTACGTGATGCTACGAGCTCCCAAGGACTCTCCTGCATGATGATTGGCTGAAAAAAAGCTGCCAAACATGCAGGAAGAGGAAGGTTTTATTGTCTTGAGTATTGGGAGATGCTTGTCCGAGTAACGAGTACCATCGAGTACCCTAATACCCGAATGAGTACCAAGCTCTGACGAGTGACTCGTGAAGAACAAACAATCTTTCTGGGAATATCTTTAGTTTTGAGATCAGGAGCTAGTAACTGATTAAATATAGAATAAGAAAACACTTTACTTTCTCTTACCTTCCCCTTACTTTTACCTAGTAGTATCTTTCTAAGTATAATTTATAGATCAATGTGTACTGTATTCTCTCTGTCCTCCCTCATCCTTGATCTGCCGCTGGTTTATAGGGCAGTAAAGCATTTTAATGAGAAAAGTAAACTTTTATTAACAAGCAGCAACTGTAATGGGTGCAGTCCTCCTCTGTGAGCAAACAGAATATTACTTATATTATTAAATAGCGCAAATCCTTTAAAGGACCCCAAATCCATTTATTTCTTGATGTAATATAGATGGCAGACTACCATTTAGCTTTTAGATTCTAACAGCTGAGTGAGACAATTAAACCTCTTCAGTTGTACCAGAACAGAGCATTTATGTATCATGTTAATGGCTAAAAAAATAAGTAATTATTATTATTATTATTATTATTATTATTATTATTATTATTATTATTATTGTTGTTGTTGTTATTGTTGTTGTTGTTGTTAATAATAATAATAATAATAATAATAATAATAATAATAATAATAATAATAATAATAAATGGCAGTCACTTAGTCACTAAGTGTCCCCAGACCATGTAAAAGTGCAAAACTTATATACTGTAGGTCGGAATCTATAGTGATGCATTATGTTAAATAAAAACATATTCCAAATTTAAAAGCATTTCTTAAAATTTATCTGCTGCCCTTGATAATGGCCCACCAGGCATCCACTTCCTTGGGATGCTCATGCTCAGTTCAATCCTAGTCACGTGATCTGTCTGATTAGTACTGGCAGTTGGTTTTCACTTTACGTGCAATGGGGGTTTGTGGGAAAGTGCCTGCACTGTTGCATCAGCAGGGTCACGGTTCAGAGAGGAAACCAGGAGCAAATGCATTGGGAAGAAAAAGAGTACAGGGATGTAAGCTTCTTTACTAAAAAATACTCCTTTACGTAAACATATGGGGCTCATATCTGATTTTACCTTCTTTGATTTGTGACACAAGCCTTTAATTCCTAATAATATATCTTATATGTATACCTTGCGGTGCTGGAGAACCTTTTTTGGGGAGGGTTTCTCAATGGAATACCGTAGAGGTCTGGACTATGTTATGCATAAGGTTGCTCAATGGAATAACGTAGAGGTCTGGACTATGCCAGCCAGCAGACCCCCTTTTATACATCACAAATGTAGGCCCAAATGACATACCTTTGGACTTCGTCAAGTATCTGTTAAGCCATAAACTGGGATTTGGCACAAATGTGGGTGTAGTATTAATATAGCCCTATTCACAAAATATAGGCAACACTTTGAATAAAGAAAATTAATTTCTGAAGAAAATGAGGCTGCAATCAAATAGTGGAAAGTTAAGATCCCAACAACCTGGGGCTGCTATAGAGGAAAACTTTATTACTCCTGGTTGAGTGCCACATTTTCATGCTAAGTAATAAAAAAACAAAGCTATACTCACCTGTACTGTATACAGGTCAGTGATTGGCTGCAGTGGTGACATGTGGTATGTTATTGCAGCAGCCATATAAATAAAGGCAGCTTTGTTTTATATCATTTGGAAATACCAAGAAAGCAGGAGCATAACTTTGCTGTGGTTGGGGGAAAAAAAAGTTTTAGTGAAAGCAACATCTAAGTTACAGGTAGAGATAAGCAGTGCCCTTGAAGTTATGCTCTCTGAGAAATTGTCAAATTCCGACATTAAAAATAAAAATGTTATTTACAGAGATGTCAAAGAAAAATTCTAAAACGTTGGTTATATTGGGTTATATAACCCATATTTAGAAAAATATGTATTTTAAGTTTCAAAATAGGATCACAGTGAAGGCTAATGGAAAGATCAGCCTGGATTCTTTATATACATTATTAGGACATGGTGTGGTGTATGATTCTCCCAGTTTTGTCACTAGGAATAGTCCAATACCCAAGGTATATTATCTTTTGGGGTCATGGGTATGTCCTCTTTAACCTCTGGGGATCAGTCACTGGAACCTACATCTGGACTCTCATTTTCCTTGCTTGTATTGGTGTGATATCACCAGCTGCCTTCCTGGTAAAGATATATAGTGTTATGATGGATTCCTTTTAAGATTTCCCACTGTTGTCTCGCATGTCTGACTGCAGAGTACAGCTGGTGTCAATGGACTCCAGACAGCACATTGTAGTAAAGGTGCCAGTCTTCTGATAGATTGTCATGACAAAATAATTTTTTGGATGCGAGTAGAGATAAAGTGAAAAATTGCAGTAATAAGGGCATATTAAAGAGTAGCTATTTAATATTCTCATAATTCTCAGAATGGTTAATTTTATAATACAATGTTTGTACTATAATAAAAAGTGCGCACTGATACAATGCCATAGTACCAATTTCTACTTGCTCTGGGGTGCATTGGCTTCTCGTAGCATAGTTTTTTTTCTGCCTGTGCGTTGAAACATGACAATATACTAATAGTTACTATTATAGCAAATTTATGTTTTTTATTTCATCAGAATTTGCCCAGGTTAGGACTGCAATTTAATCAATGTCCATAGTTTCTTAAATGCAGCATGAATTTAGTTTAAGCTAGCCTTGGAGGATCTCTTCTCTTTGCTTAACTCCTTCAGGACTTTCGGGACATTGGGTTCTGCCACTGAGGCCCTCATTGATTACAGAAAAACAAGAACAGAGGCCAGCAGTGTTCGTGTGTTGCCATCATTCCATTCCATTTCTATGGAACTTTAATACATTTGGTTTAGTAGATAGCCCATTTTTTGCAGTTCAAGTTATATGTTTATAAGAACCACTTTGGAATTAATATAAACTGTTTATAAACTTTTTTTAACTTAATTTTTTAAGGCAGGTTACTTTTTTTTACATCAATTGTTACATCATTGTTCAATTCAATGTTTAAAGTACATGTTAACTTACTGTTATCTCTTACTTTAGTTTAGCTTAAGAGCCTACAGTGTGTCTGAGGGAGTTTAAAAGTCTGATAACCCTATGTAGCTCTTCTTCCTTAGATTGGCTACCAGCAGATTGGTGCATTCAGAGCTGACATTCATGACAGCAGGGATAGAATGGTTATAAACTACAAGCAACTAAACCACTGGTGAGAAGAAAATATGATTCTCAGCTAACCACTGCACTTATAAGCAGAAACCTGCAGGGTTACTTGGATTACAAGATTTTAGCTAGTCTGATAGTGGTTAGTGGAGATGAGCGAACCGAACCCGTCAAACCTGGGCTCCTTTTGAACTTCCACCGAAGCAGTCAATACCATCTTCTACTGACAGCTTCACGGCTGTAACATGTGTCAGATGTGATGAAAGTTAAATATCCTGCTTGAGGACTGACATTTTTCGCACTATGAAAATTTCACTTTTTTCACTGTAATAGCTACTGCTGCCTCCCAAACCTATTCTCTGTAATACTACCACTAATATAGCTACAACAGTACAGCCATTATAATGAGGTTCCAACCTAAACAAACCTTGCTGTAAAGTTCGTTGAACCACATGAACCGAACTTTTCAAAAGTTCGCTCATTTCTAGTGGTCAGTGAGAATAGGTGATTTTGGTCTTGCAAATGATAGTTTGTGATTGCCATCAGCAGAATTATCTCTGCTTAGGGCCCTATTCCACGGGCTAATAAATAATGTAAACGAGCGCCGATCTGCTAGATCGGCACTCGTTTACTAGGCCTATTCCACGGCCGATGATCGTTTAGCGAGGGCTTCAGGGACATCGTTACCGATGTCCTTGCAGCCCTTGCAGCATACATTACCTAGCAGGGCTTCTCCTTTGCTCCGTCTTTATCCCGGTCCCGCTTGCAGCCTGTGATTGGCTGAGCGGTCTGACAGCTCAGTCAGGCAGCGCTTGGGACCGGGATGAAGATGGAGCGAAGGAGAAGCCCTGCTAGGTAATATATGCTGCTTGAATCGTCGGTCACCCACCGCGCATCGCTATTCAACGCAGCGATGCACGGTGGGTGACCGATGATTTTAGGCTTGGGCCTAAATAAACGATCAGCCGATGACACGATAATCGGCTGATCGTTTTCTCTATTCCACTGAGCAATAATCGTCCGAATCGGGCTGATTTGGCCGATTATCGCTCCGTGGAATAGGCCCCTTAAAGTGTGATCAGCCAAATCATTTGCCACTCTGCACAAGCTCACTTTGGTTTTTATTTGCAGTCATCTGCCAATTTGGTGTGCCATCTTGTTGGCACAATTGTTTATATGTATAATTCCTTAGGACTTTGGCTGGTCATGTGTTGTCAATAAAAGTCCCTGGTGTACAGCCAGACTTTTCTTCTGTAACTTACTATCATGATGACCTTTGACTTCTTTAATAGTCAAGTGTTAATAAGTTAATTAACTTGGGTGGGGATTATTTTTAGAGGGGATCATGAATAAGAGTCCTATTACATTCAGTGATCTTCGTCAGCGAGATCAGAGCTTGTTTGCAGTGCCTTCACAAAGCATGATTGTGCGGCTGGGCCCCATGAATGATCGGTTTACACAGGAGACATACAGCTGATAAATAATATATTTTTCCACAGGTCAAAAGATCCAATCAGCCGAAAGTATATGTTTTCCCGTTCCCCATTCATCAGCTATTCCCTGTCACTTTTACACTGGCCGATTATTGGTCAAAAAAGCACTAGAAATAGAAACACTAGTGTCATGTCTATCCTTAGTCAGACCTCGGCACAGTCCTCTGCTCATAAGGTACCGCCAGAACTGTGCTTTTAGCCATGAATTAGTGCTTGTAGTCTTATTTTGGCACCAGTCTGACTCCTGACCTCAAATTTATACTTCCTTGGTCTGTTAATCCTTTGCTAACTGTTAGTCTTACTTGAAAGCCTGCTCAGTGTTCATCTGTTGCTCTATTTTCTATATTGTTATATCTAGCTTTCCTGACCTCGGCTCTTGTATCCCTGACAACTCTTTTTGTTCCTGATTTTGTGCTGCATTGTCCATTTGGTTTGACCCCGGCCTGTACAACTATCCTTTGGTGTTTGTTTATCTTGTCTCTGTTCTCGGTTTTAATCATAACCTTTGGTAAGGGACCAACTCTGTGGTTGTCTCCAGTTGCTTAGGGCTGTTTGAGGCAAGTAGGCAGGGACAGTGGGCAGGAACAAGTTCAGGGTTCATAGTCTGCGTCCATCTTGTCCCATCCCTTGCTAAATTCTAACCATGGTTGTGTCAATAATTGGCCACTGTAAAAGGGATTTAAGTAATATTGGGAATCAGGAAGGAGATATGAACATACATTACATCTATTCACTATTTCATTGGAATTATAACTGACTGGGCATTTCCCCAAATGTTACAGTGTTCTTCTGAAGCACAGGTGCATTGCTCATGCTTTAAAAGAAGTGTAGTCAAAAATACCCAGGTGATGGAGATGGATGTGACCTTCCGGGCACTACACCACCAATGACAAGCGGGCAGAACGAGTTTGCATGCTGAGCATGTACTTAGCTGCCTATTCACCGATAACTTGCGATTGCTGGACATTGGTCTATTCCCATTTGAGCTATGCTTAATACGTCCTGTCACTGCTTTGCTTCATATATACAGCATGCACTGATTAGGCCAATATTATTACTGTGATACCAGCATATATATATGTTCGGACTACTTTTTCCCTGTGTGTATGCATAAATGTGCTCGCTCTGCCTCTGCTGCAATGCAGGTCCTGTTGCAGAAACCTCCGATACACAACAAACTAGACCGAGAGCCTCTGGGTCCTATGTACGTGCTGATTACTTTAAGAAACTTACCTTGTTATCCAATGCCATTAGCTCACTAACTTCACCTTGCTATATATGTAGCCGGGAACAGGGCAAAGTTCCCCAGGATCCCACTATAACTTAGTACAAGAGCGCCCCCCGCCCCCTGTACCATGCGTCACTGTCACATGATCGGCAATCCCGTACCAGCTGACGCTCTAGGTGGGCGGAGTCTGTGCCGCGCGCTTGCTATTTAAACCTGTACCAGAGGCACTAGTACATCTCCGCCATCAGAGCCATGCAGACACCACTCCACATCACTCCTAGCCACGTCCCTGATGAATGCCCTAGCAGGAAACGCGTTGGACGCAGGACATTAGTCCGCTGACTGATAACTCTGACCTGTGAGAGCTTCAGAATCACGGTAATCCTTTCGCTGCACACACATTGCATAACTCCCGGTGCATGGGAATACCGACGCTGTTGTGATAAGCAATCTGGGACTGCTGGATCTCCATGTTTGGTCACTAAATGTTATCTGACCATCTATTGGACTAAATACTGGTACAGTATGATACTTTGTTGTACCGATGTCACTGTAAATAAATGAGCACTTTTGCAATCATAAGTTTTCATGATCCACCGTCTTTACCTATCAGTCTGCTATAATACAGGGGTTTGAAGTGTGTCCATGTAATGGGCGATATATCCAGGTGAGGTATTATGACTGGAATGTTGTTACCATTTTAAATTTCCAGATTTTCTTCTCCCTGACAATCTTAAAATTATTGTTCTGTATTACCTTTCTGATCTTTTGATCTATCATATTGTATCCTGATCCAGAGAATATCCATGGATGTACAGCTGAAATTAATAGCCATGTTAATTAATTCCGGCTATAGGTGACGTTAAACAACGGCCATTGTTTATACAGCAAGGGGACATAGCATTATAATGAGACTTCTTAAGGCAATTTTTCAATGTCAAAAGTTATCCTCATCCACGTGACAGAGAATATCAAGGTCATTTTTTTGGTCCACATGCTGGGATTTTGACCATTTTTGACCCAAGGAATGGTGGAGCATAATGTGTGTGCATGGTCAGTAATCCATATTTGTTCCAAACCTCAGACCTGAGCACAGGAAAAAAATAATAATTTGGTGCTTTCGTCTTTATCCTTTTGTTGATCAAGGGACATGTTTTTATAAATTTAGGCTGGCCACACTTAAAAAATGCTCTACACAACTTTTTGAAGACTTCAGTTTACAGCTGTGGGCACATTTACAGTAAGCTTGTTATGCCTCAGTTGAAATTAAGCATGGCTTTGAGTGAACTGTCTTTAGCTATAATGGTGCTTCCCTTAGGACTGTCTATTTATTGTAGGAGGCACGTTAATTAAAAATTCATTCGAAAAGATGACCTCCTGTAATATTTATTGCAGTGATTTCTTTATGAAACACAACAGTAAAGAAAAGGTGTTAGAAACAATATTGCATTTATGTCTATGTCCACGCCCATGGTTAGGAAAATGGTTTATAGGGTTTCTTGAACTTTTAAAAATACAAAAAAAAAGCAATGTTCGACTTTTTTATTTTTTATGTTGCCAAGACTTTCTCTGAAAGGAATTACCAGTTTCCATGATTCATCATATTGTATTACAGATGGTTTTTACAAGGTATAAACTGTTGCTGAGATGACCCACTGTCTTCACTTCTAAGGCTATGTTCCCACAACATAACTTCCTTAGTAATCACAGCCATAGTTGCAATGGCCGTGATTAGTACAGAACTTAGGTTGTGCTAAAGACTGAGGGCAGGGGCGTAGCTAATGTCTCCTGGGCCCTGGTGTGAGAGGCCAACTTGGGCCCCTCCTTTCACGACCAAGTGATGCTATTGGTGTGTATATATATATATATATATATATATATATATATACACACACCAAGACAGATATTACCAATAACACCAGCATATTAGAAGAGAAAGTATTATCACCGTACATATTACTGCCATACTGTTACCGACCAAATCCTGTATACTGAGACCAATATTACCAGTAATACCAGTATATAGGAAGGAAACATTACCGCCACACCACAACCATCACCACCATATTGTTACTGACCAAATCCAGTATACTAAATCACCTCATCCAGTCATATAGAGGTGGCCCCAGCTCTACACAGGCTCTATACACCATATACATTACAGTGCAGTTATATCAGGTGACTCACAGGAGACATCTTTTCTGATCGGAGTTCTTTCCTTTTCATCTTCTCCATCCGTAATGGGCCGTTATGAGAACTTCTCCGAGCCACGAATCCACAGAATCTGCCAGACAGACATATTAGGCTCCTCACACTGGCACCATCCTCATCTCTATACACACTGCACATCTGTATTGGCCCCTTTACACCCTCATTTAGTGGGTAGCCCTGACTCTATGTGACCCCCTAATAATATATGCCCACCTCTGTGTATTCCCTCTCCCCCTATGTTGCCCCCCAAATAGATGGCCCCTCTCCCCCCATGCTGCCCTCCTTATAGATGGCCCCCTCTCCCTCCACCTCCCTTATAGATGGCCTCCTCTCCCACTCCATATAAATGGCCCCCTCTACCCCCTCCCTTATAGATGGCCTCCTCTCCCCCCTCCTTATAGATGGCCCCCTCTACCCCCTCCCTTATAGATGGCCCCCTCTCTCCTCACCCTCCCTTATGGATGGCCCCCTCTCCTCCCACCCTCCCTTATGGATGGCCCCCTCTCCCCCCACCCTCCCTTATAGATGACCCCCCCTCCTTTATAGATGCTCCCCTTTCCCCCCTCCCTTATAGATGGTCCCCTTCCCTCCCACCCTCATAGATGGCCCCCTCTTACCCCCCACCCTCATAGATGGTCCCATCTTTCCCCCCCCACCCTCATAGATGGCTCCTCTTTCCCCCCACCCTCATAGATGGTCCCCTTTCCCCCCACCCTCATAGATAGTCCCCTTTCCCCCCACCCTCATAGATGCCCCCCCTCTTCCCCCCCACCCTCATAGATGCCCCCCCCTCTTTCCCCCCACACTCATAGATGCCCCCCTCTTCCCCCCACCCTCATAGATGCCCCCTTCCTTCCCCCCACACTCATAGATGCCCCCCTCCTTCCCCCCACCCTCATAAATGCCCCCCTCTTTTCCCCCACCCTCATAAATGCCCCCCTCTTTCCCCCCACCCTGCAGGCTGATAAAAAAAAAACAAAACTTAACTCACCTGACAACGTGCTCCCACGTCTATCCTCACTCCTCCTGGTCTGTCCCCGGCTGCTGTGCGGCTGCCGGGGGTGTCGCTTCTTATCCCCAGCGGCGCGCGCATCCCAGAGCTCCCTGCACGCCGGAACCGGAAGTCAGGGCCCAAGGCGCGCAGGGAGCTCTGGGATGCGCGCGCTGCCGGGGATAAGACGAGACACCCCCGGCAGCCAAGCAGCAGCCGGGGGAAGACGGAGCTGGACTCTTGTGACCGCAAGCAAAACAATGCTTGCGGACTCACGAGTGATTGATTGGAAGGGCCTTCGTGGCGCGACCGCGGTAGTTACGCCACTGGCTGAGGGCATCCCGGCTGGAGTGTATACACATAGTATACACTCCAGCTGTGATCCCTAGTGGTCCCACAAGAAACTGTTTTCTGTGGCTGCTATTTAATGAATATTGGCTGCAGAAAACCTGCAGCAGTAAAGATTAGTGATGAGTGAATACTGTTTGATCGAATAGTAAGGTATTCGATCGTATCGAATATTATCGAATAGTTCACCAAATACTCGATAAGTATTCGATGAGCGTTCAAATCCCCCTTCTTCCCTGTTTTTTCCCTGTTTTTTTAGCCGATCAACATGCAGGGAGGCTGCCACAGCCCCTTGGTGTACGTAGCATCTCGAGAAACGAGAATAACAATGATTGGATTGCATAGTCACATGACCCAATAACATATATACATGTGTTCATCCAGTGCTACGTGCTGCTACGTCATACATAAATACAAAGGGTAGTGCAAGCACACTGCTCACCAAGTGCTTTGTGTTGCTGATACGTGCTAGACTGCTAGATCTAAAAAAAAAGAGTAGTACGTGTGTTCATCCAGTGCTACGTGCTGCTCTGTCATACATAAATACACATAAATACAAGCAGGCTGCTGTGCTACTATAAGGCACTCTGTGTACCAAGTGCTACATACTACATAATACAGCCGTCCAGCTTTACCTATAAAATATTCATACACCCTTTAATAACCAGGTAATTCACCTGTATAACATTGACTTTTTTCTTAGCGATTTTGCGGTGTCAGATGCTTCCCCTGCTGTTTCAGTTGCATTTTAGTGATGTTGGCATCATTTCCTGAGGTGTCATTGTGGACTTGGTGAACCTCCGAAGTGGTCGAATAGATGTTTTTCAATAAATAAATACTTGTTCCCATAGACTTTAATGGGATCGAATATTCGATCAGATAGTCGAATATTGGGGAGATATTCGAACGAATATCAAATATTCCAATATTTCACTATTTGCTCCTCACTAGTAAAGATCATCCAGTACCGGCCAGGATGATCTTTTCTGAGACCGGCCGTTCCGTGACTGCAAAATCCTATAGCCTAAGACTGCAAAATCTGCGGCCCTGTATGAACAACATGCCTCCAGAGTCAAAAATGGGGCTGAGCAAGGGAGAAGTGGAAAAAAGAGGCGTCAATTAAAAGTGTTTTCCTAGAACAAACCTTTATTTATTTATTTTTCTAGGAATGCTTCCAGGTGCGGTAAAAAAACTAAATGCGTATTAATGGCATATTCTACAATCTATATTGTTTAAAAAGCTCTGCCCTTATCTCTTGTGGAAGCACCAATTATACACATTAATGACCTGATTACCAAGCCCCCACCTCATCTTAGAATATGTCCTCTTTTCATCCCATAATGCAGTCATCTCTGTCTAGACAATTTCACTTCTAATCAACCTTCTTAAAACTTGAGGACTGAGAATATTTTAGTAGATATGTTTCCGTCTAACCTTCTGAGGTTAGGTTTCACTGGATTAGAGTTTGATTTGTTGATATTTGTTCTCATTTGACTTTTGTGGAGCTTAACCTGCAGATAGTCACGTAACTTTCAGAAGAGTGGATTGTCTCCTTTCATGCATTATCACGTATCAGAAAATAGCTTCTAGCAATTACAGTTCACTTTGCTACTTTAATCTTTATATATATATATATATATATATATATATTTTTTTTTTTTAATAGAAATTATAAATATTGACCTATTGTCTCCATTATTACAATATTAGTTCTTACTGTTGTTTAATTATTTAAACACAATTAAATCACAATCACTTTTAGAGATGAGCGTACCGGTTTGGCCAGTATGGGATCCGGTTCAGATTTTTCCAAAAGTCTGAGTCCAGTCAGATTCGGACTTTTGAAAGTCCGCTCCGATTTTTTTTTCTTGCTTTCTAAAATGGCAGCCACCATTTTAGAAAGCAGGAAGTGTTCTGGCGGGAAAAGCGCTTTCCTATGATGCCTGGAACACATCCAATCAGCATGAATGTTGCACTAGCCCACCCCCTGTGTTACATCAGTATTGCTTTAAGAGGAGCGGTCACATGACCGCATGACGCAGTCTGCACAGAGAGAGAAAGGAGACTGTTATCATTGCACAGAGCTCGTCAGTGATAAAACGCTGCTGCTGCTGTACTGAGAAGATATTGTAAAAAAGCAAAGACAAAAAGATTATTAGGAAAGTGGAGAGGAGAAACATATAGTGATTGAGAGAGAAAAATAGAGAGGGTGAAAGATAGGTAGATAGATTAGGAATAGGTGAGCAAAGGGTGCACAGAACAAAAACGTGCCATACAGATATACAAGTTGGACCCTTGGAAAAGTGTATATGACATAGTTGTTTTCAAACTTTTTTCAAACTTTTCAAAAAAATCTGGAAGTCCGGTCAGAAAAGTTTTGAAAAGTTCGCTCATCTGTGCCTTTATAGTAAAATTGTTCAGTGTACAGTTTACCCCATAGAGCTACAGTCAGTCTTCCCTCTTCCAGACTGTGCTGTCCTGCTCTCTGAAGAGTCTGCCCCAAAGATATCCGACATGGAGGACATTGTGACCATGCCCTCCCTCTGTGTCCTCCATAGGCATATGCAGGCTTAGTCACCCTCCCCCCTCCCGAAACAACTTTTTGTGTTTAATCTTCCTGTCTCCACTGTTGCTAAAATTTTAATTCCCCTAACAACAGGCAGTGAACAAGAAATTGCAGAGAAGTGGGAGATCTGGTGACTTTAGAGCTGTTATTTTGGTGTTAGGAGTAATTTTTGGTAAATGGAGTGATATACAGAAATGTTAATAATAATTCCTTTATTTTTATAGTGCCAATCTATTCCATAGCAATTTACATAGCTCAAATCAGTCCCTGTGTACATTAGGGGTCACAATATAAATTCCAAATTCATCTGTATATCTTAGAGTTAGGGAAGAAACCGGAGTACCTGTAGGAATCGTCCAAACATGGGGGGAATATACAGTACACACTCCTTACAGATGTCTTTGGTGGCATGTGAACGCAAGATATTAGGCTCCATGGCAACAGTGCTCACCACAGAGCCACTGTGTTAGAAATCATATTTACTATAAAATGAAGGATAGTTTTTTATATTACTATTTTACTTCTTAATTGTTTTTTTCCATTGTACATTAGTTGTGTTGTCTGTTTGTCTTGGACTTACAAATCCACTGAGTCAAATCAGTACATGGTCCAATAAATTGTCACGTAGGCTTATAATCTAAACACTTGAGGATATACCTGCTTTGTTTTGTACAAATTCATTGGGTGTGCATACTGTATGTCCTCTGCCCTGCCCAGAACTTGGACTCAGCATGGAGTTTTTCAGCATTGGTTCTATGAGTAAAATTCTTTGTCCATAGCTTGTACATCCAGAAACTACATAGGGTGTGTTAACACAGACAGATTTATCTGACAGATATCTAACAGATTATTGAAGCCAAAGCCACGAACAGACTATAAACAGAGAACAGGTCATAAAGGAAAGACTGAGATTTCTCCTCTTTTTAAATCCTTTCCTGACTTTCCTGATTGGCTTCAATAATCTGTCAGATAAATCTGTCTGCGTAAACACACCATAAGAATCTGCAGTAGGAAACCTCTGCTCATTCTTGTATTGGCTCTGTGACATAGGCCAATGTTGAGGAGGAATCGAGCTCCGACCTGTCAGATCAGTGCTCGCTTCCTCCTTGTTCCCCGTCCACTGTCTGTGCTATTACACGGGGAGGAGCAGCAAGACGCATTCCTATTACACCAAGCGACATGCAGCAGACCATCACTGATGGTAATGTCAGCTGATCGTGACCTTTTCGGCTTTTTTTTATTTGGCTTCTCTTGATTATTATTCTACAACACAGGTGTCGAACTCATGCCCTCCAGCTGTTATCAAAACTACATTTCTTATCATGCCTGAATAGCCAAAGCTTTAGCTTTGGCTGCTCAGGCATGATGGGGATTGTAGTTTTGCAACAGTTGGAGGGCATGAGTTTGACACCTGTGTTCCAGAACATGGGTACATGCACAATGCTAAATTTTAAAGCAAGTAAAAGTAACTTATAACTAAAAAAGAGGGACATGTCTGGGTCTGTTTATATGTAAGACACTCTATCAATGTTACAGTGAAGCACCATTCAGGGGGGCTTTAATTTAACACACTGCATATTAACTCCCTCTGGGAGTCCTCTTGGCTCAAAGGACATGCTTTGAAATTTCTTTGAACCTTCTTATCAGCTTGAATTGAGTCCTGGAACATGACAATAACCATATGTAGTGCATACTATTATGGCCCCTGATTGACCCTAAAGGAGCTGATTAGAGCATGCAATTGATATAAAAGGGTCTTTACTGGTGACAGTACTCCTGGAAATATACATTTTACTATGCACGTTGTCTGTAATTGTATCTTCCAGAGTCAGAGACTTTTCCCAAGTATACAGTCTTCAAAGAGCTCATATTCTAGAACACTGTCCCTTTCAATTAACAGTAATGATGACCAGATACTGGAAACTGAAGATCAATGGAAAGCTTCTCAGTGTTTTCCTATTGATATAGCAACATCCATTGAACAAACAGCCATTACTTTTTCACTAAAGAGAAGATCTTGATTTTATTATCTCTCCGTTGCATCTGACACCACTACAATAACCTTTTATGTAAATGTCACAGTGCAGAATTAGCCTGTGTGCGTTACACATCAGATGATGGAAGTCAATTTGTATCTAGTTTGCTGTATATTCAATAAATGAGCACTGTGCTTAAGAACCATTAGTTATCAGTCAATAGATAGACAAATTTGTTTTTGTCAGGCTGAGGTCTGATTTGCCACAATTGGATTCTGCGGAGACCATGGCACTGTGCATCCTTGTTTTGCTTTTATTACAGTTAAGTTGTTCTGCTGCAAATAGCAAGTTATTCAGCAGTAGTGGTTGAAAGGCGTACAGTAGCTTCCTCCAGCAGCACATGAAAGAAATAACAGCAATTTTGGCTTTGTGCTTGTGTCTTTGTTCCAACACGTTGAGTATACTGTCAAAACAAAAGATACCTTATTTATTATGAAACTACAAGAAAAGGCTCTTGCTATGTAAAGTTTGCAATTTTTCATTTTTTTTTTTTTACTTTATATTGCACATGGATTTCATGTACAATATATGCTTGTCATGTCAGAAATTCTTAAAGGAAAATACTGTTTAAATTTGCCCTTTCTATTGTACTTTACAGTCCATAAATTCTACGCAGAAATATTGAAAACCATAGCATAAATGACTACAGATGGCTGTTTATGGCAGTCTGTAAGTAGGATTTATGATATAGCATCTAGAAGATGGAATTCTTTGAACATCAATATATTACCAACATATACTAACTGCCTATAGGTACATTCCTAATATTTTATGTGGGACTTCCTAATATACATATTAGGAAGATATTTTACTATCCGTAAATATTGGTATACTAAAAACATTATTCCATTACCTAATACGTTTTGTGTATCAATTTTGTGTGGTTTACAGAACAACTGTTTGCTAGAATCTTTCCTGTTCTTGGGATTTTCCCAAAGGTATATTGTTTATAACTTATTGGAGCACTCTTGCAATAAGCCATACATATGTGTGAAACAAAGAGAAGGCTAAAAACATATGTATATCGTCATGATATTCACAAAATTGTGGCATAACCATAATCACGTTTATTGCTCTGAAGCAATAATTATCCCTACAATGGAAGGGTGTGATGGTAGTGGTGGGGTGGGCAACCAGGGCATGAAGAGGGAATGGGGGAAGCAAAAAGCCAAATTGCCTTGGCCTAGCTGCTTATGGCTTTATTACACGAAACTTACTTGGCTGATTACCGGCTGCACAGGCCGACAATGGTTTTGTGTAAAAGCGTATGTTGAAAGGCAATGAACAGCCAACATGCACAAAGGTCGTGGTCTTTTAACATGCTGAAATAGAATAGTCATGTCAGACGGTCTGCTGAGCCTCGCTCCATGTAATAGGGGTGGTAGAAGCAGACCAAACAATCTAAAGACCATTCAGGCAGCCCCTGCTGCTGCAACCCACTCCTCCCCGCTGCTCCCCACTCCTCCTTACTCCTCCCCTCTCCTCCCTGCTCGCTGTCTGCGTATGTAATAGGACTGGTGGCAGCAGATCGAACAATCTAAAGACTGTTCAGGCAGCCCCTCCAGCTGCTTTCCAGTCTTCCACGCTCCTCCCTTCTCCCTTTCTGTGCATGTAATAGCACAAGCAGCGAGTAGGGCAGGAGAAGGAAGCGAGTGTCGACCTGATTGGCTCTTACTTCTCCCCAGCAAATCGTGCCATGTAATACGACTTTTAGATATAGGATAAGCACAATGAAGTAAACCTTTGCCCTGGATATAAGGAAGCCAAGCCGTTGTTCTGCTACAACATGGAAAGGGGAAATCAGTACCTTCTTTATTTACAGATAACATAATACAGTAGTCAGTATTTGAATGTAACTTTGTTTTCATTTAGTGATTGTTTCTGTCCTAATCAGCACTTTGGTACTCAGACAACTGCAATGTAAAAATAAGATTTCACCTGCCCATCTAGGACTCTTCTACAGGTCTGTAGTTTAGGAGAATAGGCGGGGAGTAGGATGCAATATTGTGTGTGTATACATTTGTTGTTGTACGAGTTAATAACCCTGTTTATTATTATTATTGTTATTATTATTATTATTACTACCATTATTATGGAACTGTTGCTTAGCAAATTAGGAAAATGGCATCTACGGGTTTCCTTGCCACTAACTGTGCTATGCTAGGTAGGTGCTTATGGCATATGGCAACATATACCAAGAGGAAGGTATAAAGCTGATTCTGGAAAACTGCAAGAACATTGGGTAAAAATGGGACCCAGCTACCAGCAGTGGGAGAGGACTGTCCCCACAAGAGTGAAAGAAATTATTGGGGTAGTGCTACCTAATGGAAACCCCCAGTGAGAAAATGTCTCATAATGATGTATAGATATTAGCCAAAATACAGCACCAAATCAAACTATTGTGAATTGTACCAATTTCTGTGCCTTAATATATATAAAGGAATGAATATCATGCTGCAACTACTTCAGTAAACAAGTCTATGCATCAGCTTCACTTCTGTGGATTCTCTCTCCATCAACAAGGGACAACTCCTTGTATGACCTGACCTCCAGTCTTTGCTGATTATAAGCATTGGTTCACTCAGGTTATATATTGTAGTCCCATATAATTTAATAGAGAAATAACATGTAACTTCTAGTTGCAATGTAGATTTTTTCATAGGGGCCCTACATGTGCTATTAATAATACAGGTGTCTTCTTATGTGACAGAGAGACCTTTGGGCTATGTTCACACTACGCAAAATAACAGCCGTTGTCCGCGCCGCAAAACTGCAGCCATTGTTTTGAGGTTCCCTATAATGACTGCAATGCAATGTAACTATGGCCGTTGTATTCACACTTCGTATCAGATAACGGCTGTTGTTTATACGGTCCCGTGAAAAATGAAAATGTCGATTATTTCCGGCCGGTAATACTGCAACAACGACCGTGGATTTCAATGCGGCCGCGAACGTAAAACTTATATCTGCCGAATTAAACTTGATTTTGATGTAAAAAATTTTCTGAGTGGTTTCTCGGGCTGGGCGCAGTATTTAAAGTAAATGACCTGTTTCATTCATTTTATAATCAAGCTAGGAATCAAAGTTAAACAACGGCCGCAGTTTCGCGACTAGCCCGTATGATAGTAATTCTACGGCCATTGTTTTGGCCTCAAAAATAACGGCCGTTGAAAATAACGGATGTTATTTTATGCAGTGTGAACATAGCCTTGGGCTCTGATACTACATTTTTAGGACAGTGGGTCTACTGCCATTACATTCCCTATAAAGACATTCCTGTATTCAAAGTATAAGACCTCACACAATTGGGGTATGTTCACATAGAGTAAAACAGGCGGAATTTCGTGGCAGAACTTTCTCCCGCGAATCCCCCCTGTCTCAGTGTCCCGTAGCCCATCTATGGGAGAGCACGCGCTCCTCCGCACCCACCACTCTCTGCTCAAAAAGTGAGTGGGGAGTGGAGGCAGAGCAGGAGTGCGCGCCCTCTCATTCGCTGACAGCAGGACACTGAGCACGGTGGGATTCCGTGGCGGAGAGATCCGCCACAGAATTCTGCTGTATTTGCTCAGTGTGAACATACCCTTAAAAACTTCTGAGGAAATTGTCAGGTTTTTTTCTTTACTTCTGCCACAGTTACAAAGTAAGTGTCATACAGCTGTCTATAGAAGAACATTTTTTTTCTCTGGGCTGTGAAATGTGCCTTGTTTTTGCTCTGTTTATTCTTTTGTAAAATGCTTGCAGATTTCAGTGAGCAAGGTGTCCTGGCAGATAGTATGTTTCAATAAAAAAGATATACAATTATGAAAGCTGCAATAATAACAGTTATATGTCTCCAAGGACAGCTATATTCAATCCCTATACGCTATTTACCAGATGGTTAGGCAGCTTTTCAAAGCTTGTTAATGATTTGTGTGGGTTAGTGTTGTTACTTGAAACCTTTTATGTTTGTCAAGATATCACAATTGTTGTCCTTAATCAAGAAAATATTGTTCTCCAGAACTTTACCCAATTTAATTACTACATTACAAGATGATTTGATTTGTTTATTAATAATTGAATGGCTGAATTCTTTGAAGTGAACATTAATTTTTGCCATCTGTTTAGAAACTTAATTTTCCTAACGTCATAACTGCTTAATCATATAAATGTATTTACTGTGCCTGTTCAAAAATTAGGTTGTGTAAAGTGATCTTGGAAGAACATTCATGGACAACATCCATGAGGGCCATGTTCTACCATCTAGCTCCTTATCACATCCGTCTCTAAGCTTTGTATATTGTGTTAACACATGCTTTTAGCAATTGTTGGACATATTGAACATGATTTGACTGTTCAGACCCCAACTAATCAGGAAAACGAATGAAAAAAGAAGAGACCCAAATTCCCATGCGCCCCTTCCCTGCTCAGTGTGATCATAAATGTACATTATGCAGTCGTCTCAGTCATGTGACTCTACTCCTCTCAGCTCGTTCTCCTCATCACTCATAGGATGAACAATCAGACCCTGATTGATAAATACTTTTGTTTTTTCTCTAGTTTCTATATCGATTGTTTTTTTTTATTTCCATATACATGTTTATTGGTTTAACCAACCAAACTGTATGCTAGGCTTTGTTCCATGTTCACATTGTTTTTGAAATTTATTTTACAGAAAGAAAAAAATATATAACGTATTGATGTAGATTCTGTGTGATGCCTGGGTAACATGAATGATGTACTAGTTTTAATAGAGTTACTACTGTACTAGCACTAAAAGAGCAGGTTGCTGAGGGTTGGGGAAAAGATACATAATGATCAATTGATGCCAGGGCAGATTCACTCTCAGAGGTATTTGTCTAGTATGATCTCAATCCTTTGATATCATAAAGTTATGTTTTAATGATTATTGTTGATCTGTGTTTTTTTTCCTTTTTTTTGTAAAATATTCTATATAAGCACAGTGTCATAATCAGATAGAAGGTTATTTCTGTATTTTTGTACTGGTCACAGCTGTTTCTCCCAATGGTTTATGCTGTGAAGTAGCTCAGTGTAGGTGTCACTGAAGAGTAGATGACAGTTCTGTTATGGGGCAGTGCTGTGTTGCAAGATCACAGCATTCAGCATATCATTTTCACAAACACACATATGTATATAGTGTATGTGTAAAAACATTTTATTTTAGAATGCTGGTGGCAGTATATAATTATATACCACATGGATATTTTGGGCCTTGTTGTCAAAGCTATGTTATACAATGCTGGAGGCTTTTGCTGTGATCATCTAGCACAAACACAAGACATTCAAAGCAGAACCAGCAGATATACCGTGTATATTTCCGGAATCAAAACAAGAGGAATTTATTTATTTATTATATAACCTGCAATGAGGACAATTACTAGTATGAATGTAAAGTTGTATTGAATTACTGATAAAATAATAATATTTGGTGGAGTATAGTTTCATGGAATACATTGCATGTAGCCATACACACGTAACTAACACACAGGTACCAAAAAAATTTGTATACAACTCCTGGAAAATGCTTATGCAAAACGTGCATTGGAGGGAAGCATGCACACACTTCTACACCAGTTATATTTTTTATTTATGTTCCTGACCAAGGATGAGCGAACTTTTGAAAAGTTTGGTTTGGTTCGATCCAGAGAACTTTCGTGAAGTTCGGATTCGTCCGAACCGAAAACGAACCTTGCTCTAATGGCTGAATAATTGCTTACAATAGTGGGAGTGTGATAGGGTATAGTTTTGTTTAGTTGCAGTTTCTATTACAATGAAAAAAGTGGGGGGGGGGGGGAATGGGAAAAAATAATGAAAATAAAAAATAAAAATAATAATAATAATAATAAAAAAAATAATAATAATAATAGGAATACTAATAAAATATAGTGAATACAAGTGCAAAAATGGTGACAAAAAATATTGAAAAAAGTTTAGGAGGAGGATTCGGCAGCACTTGATTGCACACAGGCCAGTATTGTTGAGAAGAGACAAGTTGAGGAACAGGAGGAGGCATCAGTAGATTGCTCGCCTCTCTGGCCAGTATTGTTGAGAAGAGACAAGTTGAGGAACAGGAGGAGGCAGCAGTAGATTGCTCGCCTCTCAGGCCAATATTGTTGAGAAGAGACAAGTTGAGGAACAGGATGAGGCAGCAGTAGATTGCTCACCTCTCAGGCCAATATTGTTGAGAAGAGACAATTAGAGGAACAGGAGGAGGCAGCAGTAGATTGCTCAACTCTCAGGCCAGTATTGTTGAGAAGAGACAAGTTGAGGAGCAGGAGGATG